>NW_026606228.1:7495000-8005149 GCF_029834395.1 Sorex fumeus | reverse complement strand
ACCCTCCCCACCCCAAGGGACCCAGCTCCAGCAGCCAAAACCTCCACAACCTAACCATGGCACGCTCAAGGCCGCGCCTCACGTATGAGTGAAGTCCTACAGAACACCCAGGCATTGCGGAACTCTGTGAACTTAGACTCTCGGCTTAACAAAACCAGGATCTCCACAGTTCCTCTGGCTGCTTTGCCCAGTCTGTCAAGGCAGGGGTCACACCCATACGCCACCTCCTGGAGGTGCTAGATAATCTAGTCTTCAGACTCTGTCCAGATCACATGGCTGCTTCTCCCGAATGGGAGCATTACATGAGGCCCCCATAACCATGCCACCTGAATCACGCCAGGCTGTTTCACATGGGGTGCGCCAGAGCAGGGTGGGTGAGAACCCTCCCCGCCCCAAGGGACCCAGCTCCGGCAGCCAAAATCCTTCACTGCCCAACCGCCACAATGCTCAAGGCCGTTCCCCATGCGCTGTGGCCTAGCCTCACATACGAATGAACATATTCCTGGACACATTATAAAACACTCCCTACTCATTCTCCATAATTATCACACCACACCACATTTGATGGCTTCAGATATTAGGCAACAAATCATAGATGGAAATTATGTATATGCATATATACATATTTTTAGATATATATACCAAAGCTCACATCACCCAAACTTTAAAAACATGTTAGTGATATCCTATAGAATGTCTTAATGGGTCCTGCCAAAATAGAACAATCTTCACACTGTTTCCTATATGGACACTTTGTTGTAACCATGTTTGTAGGATAACATTGGTTTGTTCTTTCTCCCTTGCCACAGGGAACTTAGGTTTATCGGGTTACACTCATCACAGTGCTCCCGAGTCACTCCCATTCCTCTGGGTTTATCTGTAAACTCTTCTCTGTGCTCTCCTCCCCAACGGGTTAATCACCTTTTCCCCTAATCAGATTCTGTTAACTTGTATGGTCAGATCTTTCTAAGGATGTTGAATTTGTAAGTTAAACATTGCTTTTCGCGATCCTTTACACACTTTACTTTTTTTTGCTTTTTGGATCACACCCAGCGATGCTCAGGGGTTATTCCTGGCTCTGCACTCAGGAATTACTTCTGGAGGTGCTTGGGGGACCATATGGGATGCCAGGGATTGAACCCAGGTCGGCTGCGTGCAAGGCAGATGCCCTACCCGCTATGCTATTGCTCCAGCCCCGATTGCACAGTTTACTTTTAAGCTTACTTTTAAGCAATGCCCTTTTTGTATGGACACAGGGAGACATTTAATATTATGCTTTTGTAACTTGGGAGTTAATTGACTCCAAATAGTCTTCACTCCCGGACACTGCTTTCTAGACTTAAGCCTCAGTTGCCCTTAATTCCTAGCACTCTAAAAGCAGGGTCCAGACGAGGGATTGAACGGACTCAGCGCAAGCTGTGAGTTACCCTGACGTTAGGGGAGAATTTATCATCTTGCCTTTACTCATTTTAGAAACGCTGTGCAATTCTTGGCTGATGATTATTTCCTTGCATCTCGTCAACCTCTTGCTTTCACGGACACATCCCATCAAACAACCAAGCAACCCACTCTAATCCCCTGTTTCTCTTATAATGATCTTTGTAATTACAACATTGAGCCCACCTGGGAAGTCCAGGCAACTCTCCCCACCAAAAGAATCTTAATCACATCTGCAAAGCTCCTTTTGCCAACATAATTACAGGTTCCAGGGATTAGAACATGTATACCTTTGTTTTATTGTGGTTTTAGTTTGGGTCACACCTGATGGTACACAGACTTACTTGTATATCTGTGCTCAGAGATCACTTGCAAGGGTCTTAGAGATGATATGGGGTGCTGAGAAACAAAACCCAGTGGGCCACAAGAAAGGTAAGTGCGCTTCCCACCGTACTATGTCTTCAGATCCTGGACATATGTATATTTGGGATACTTCCATTCACCTTATCATCACCAAGCTTATGCTAAGTTGACAGCAAAAAATTCATTGGACAAAAAGTAACAACGAGATTTTTATGAGGGGCGAATTTGGGCTACACTCTGCACTATCACCCCAGGACTAAAAATTGTATTCTATACAAACCTTTGCCATTCCTTTCTAGTTGGTTAACCTTAGATAACTCCTTTCATCTCTTCAAGAATCAGTTTCTTCATGTGGAATCTGTGGATAACAGAAACACCTAGCTCAGACGGTGTGACTTGAACCTCGAACGTTCTTTGTTGTAAGTACAGTAACCATCACAGAGCAGGTGTAAGTGTTTGATAAGCATAAGGGTTTGATAGGCTTTTTTCCCACTACACACACTGAGCACAGCTTAGCCCTTTGGCCTACAAGAGGCTATGTGCTTGATGGCATGTTTGGGAGCTTAAGATGGGATGAATCCTTTGTTTTCAGCAAAACAGTGGAACCTTAAACACCTGAACCCATGACTGTTTGAATGCTTGTAGGGAAAGAAGCTTTGGAACAGAGCCAGCTTTCTCTTATTTCTCTACAAAAGAGAGTTCCCCTAATATCTGAGGGGGCTAATGCCACCAGAATTCCAATAAGTCATCTGGTTCAAATTCAGACTCAGGCATCACAGCACCTAGCACTAAGCAGAATTATAATGGATCAGTGCAAGGCCCACACACACTTGCCTCACACCCAAATATTTGATCTTACACAAAGAGAGATATGAAGATATAGATTAAGTTAAAACATTTTAAGACCGGGGTATTTCATGGATTACACAGGAAGTCCCACTGAAATCACAGGGGTTCTTGAAAGAGCGAGACAAGAAATAGATTACCGATACGGAGAGGCCATTATGTTTGGTCAGTTACCCAATTTCAAAACATCTCCATCGAGAGCAATCCCTTCCAAACATCATTGTCAAAAAGGTCCCTATTCTGATCCAAACTGCTCTGCACTCAGGAAATTATCTGCTGTGCAGGGATCAAACCCAGTTTGCCCCAAGGAAGGAAAGCATCTAATTTAATGTACTATTGCTCCAGCCATATAAATTTTTAAGTGTAAGTGACTAACCTCAAAAATCTGGTGGATCTAACCCAATAGATCAAACTCACAAGATGAAGCTAACTTCTTTTCTTACGAGTTGTTTTCTTGCTAGAATCTGACAGAAAAACATATCGGGAAAATAGTATGTCCCAGGCAAAAAAATATTAGGAAAATGCAAGTTAAAACCACAAGAGTCTTATCCCTTGGTATATGCCAGTAAGGTATTAACAAAATACCAAACACTTATCACTGGGTACCTGTCAGCAAAATACCAAACATCACATGCTGGGACAGAATACTGGGATGCCAGGGATCAAACAGATTGGCTGCATGCAAGGCAAGCAAGCATGTAGGAAATCTTTCCCACTGAAATCATATAGAAGTCAACAATATCGAAGTCACTCCGACGAATAACCTTATAAATGTAAAGCAGGTACTAAGACTTTGGTATAAAAGTCATGTAGAATTCAGCAATATCAAATGCAATATCAAATATAGTAAGAAATCCTAGGGGTGTAAAGCATGTCGGAAATCTTTTCCACTAGAATCATACGGAGTTCAACAATATGGGAGTCACCTTACAAATGTAAAGCAGGTAGGAAAACTTGCTCATGAAATTCCTGTAGAATTCATAAATATCAAATTCATAGAATAATAAATCCGAGGGGTTTAAAGCATGTAGTAAATCTTTCCCACTGAAATCATATCTAACTCAAGAATATCGAAATCGAACAGGTGAGAAACCTTTCTCACTTAAAGTGACATCTAAGTCAACAATATTAAATTCATACAGGTAACAGTCCCTATTAATCGTCACGGAGGAGGTAGGAAAATGTTCTTACAAAGGAATATGTAATTCCGTTAAAATACCCAAAGAGGGAGACATTGGGAATCGCCCAGTCCTTGAGGTAGGCTTGCAACCATGGAATAATCCTCCTGGTCTTCTTTCCACTGTCCTAGGGTGGTACTTTGTTTCCTTACACCTCACATAGGTGAGACTGACCGATGAGCCCTTTGTTCTTTCTGATTCTCTTCACTTATCAGAAGTCCATCCAATCCCATGCAATTTACAGCATTTTCTCTTCTGGATTTGGATCAATTCCACTCCGGTCCAGCACACAATCTGCTCAGGGCTTACTCTTGGCTCTGCACTCAGGCAACTATACGGATGCCAGGGATCATACCTGGTCGACCACATAGAAGGAAAGCATCTTACCTGATGCACAATTGCCCCAGCCCTAGAAGTACTTAAGTATAAGTTAGTAACCTCAAAATTCTAGTGGGTCTAACCAATCCTGTGAAGCCTCTCCAGAAGAAGCTAACTTCTTGACTTCCGAGTTGTTTTCTTGCTAGAATCTGACACATATATATTTATCAGGTAAATAGTATATTCCAGGCAAGTGAAAATCAGGGTAATGCAAGTGAAAACTGCAAGAAGCTTATCAATTGGTATCTGCCACAAGGGTATTACCAAAATACCAAACACTTATCTCTTGGCATCTCTCAGCAAAATATGAAACATCAAATGCTGAGACAGAGTACTGGGATGCCAGGGATAAAACCAATTGGCTACATGCAAGGCAAGCAAACATATAAGAAATCTTTCCCACTGAAAAAAACATTTAACTCAACCATATCGAAGTCACTCTGAAGATAAACATTTCAAATGTAAAGCAGGTAGCAAAACGTTCACAAGCAAGTCATGCAGAATTCAGTAATATCAAATTCATATAGTATGAAATCCTAATGGTGTAAAGCATGTAGGAAATCTCTCCCACTAGTATCATATCTAATTCAACAATATGGAAGTCACTCTGATGAAAAACCTTATCAATGTAAAGCAGGTAGTAAAACTCTCCCTCGAAAGTCATGTAGAATTCAATAATATAAACTTCATCACTGTCACTGTCCTCCCGTTGTTCGACTATTTGTTCCAGCAGGCCTAGTAACATTGTGAGATTGTTTACTGTGTTTGGCATATCGAATATGTCACGGGTAGCTTGCCATGCTTTGCTGTGAGGGCGAGATACTCTAGGTAACTTGCCGGGCTCTCCGAGAGGGGTTGAGCAATCGAACTCAAGTTGGCCATTTTTGCTGCGTGCAAGGCAAACGCCTGAACTGTTGTGCTATCGAAATCAGAGGGGATGTAAAGTATGTAGGAAATTTTTCCTATGAAACAAATCAAATTCAACAACATCGAAGTCACTCTGAAGACAAATCTTTCAAATATAAAGCAGGTAGCAAAACTTTCATGCAGAGTTCAGCAATATCAAATTCATACAGTATGAAATCCTAGGGATGTAAAGTATGTCGGAAATCTTTCCCACTAGAATCATATCTAATTCAACAATATGGAACTCACTCTGATGGAAAACCTTATAAATGTAATGCAGGTAGTAGAACTTTCTAACAACAGTCATGTAGAACTCAACAATATCACATTCACACGGTAAGAAATCTGAGGGGTGTATCGCATGTAGTAAATATTTCCCACTGAAATCATATCTAACTCACCAATATCGAAGTTGGACAGGTGAGAATCCATTCTCACTAAAGTCACATCTACGTCCACAATCAGGAACAAACCCCATGAATGTTCAAGGAGGAGGTAGGAAAATCCTCTCACAAAAATCATATCTATTTCAATTAAAATAAAAAACCAAAAAGGGAGACGTTGGAATCCCCCAGCCCTCAAGGCAGGCTTCCAAACATGGAACAACCCTCCTGGTCTTCTTTCTACTGTTCTTGTGTGGTACTTTGTTGCCTTACACCTCACATTGGTGAGATTGCCTAATGAACCCTTTGTTCTTTCTGTGTCTCTCGACTTGCCAGAACTCCATCCAATCACATCCAAGTTACAGCATTTTCTCTTTTGGACTTGGAGCAATCCTACCCCGGCCTAGCACCCCACAGTGCTCTGGGCTTACTCTTGGCTCTGCACTCAGGCAACTATACGAATGCCAGGGATCAAACCAGGCTGACCACATACAAGGTAAGCATCTTACCTGCTGCACAATCGTTCTAGCCCTAGAAATATTAAGTATAAGAGTCAAAAACCTAGTGGGTCTTACCGAATCAAATCAAGCCTCTCCAGATGAAGCCAACTCCTTGTCTTCTGAGTATTTTAATAGCTAGAATCTTACAGACATGTATATCCTAGGTAAGGAACCTATCGGGAAAATGCAGGTCAAAACCACAAGGAGCTTGGTATTTATCAGCAAGGTATCTGTTACCAAGAATATTGAAGTGACAGGGATCTAACCTGGTGGCCACATGCAAGGCAAGGAAACATCTTACACTGCTGTAATATGGTCCCAACCTTAACAGTATTTACGTTTACATTACTTACCTCAATACGTATAAGTGACTACCTCAATTATCTGTTGGGTCTTACCAAACACATCAAGCCTTTCCAGATGAAACTTACACCAATTCTTTAGAGTTGGTTCCTTTCTAGAATCTGACAGACACATACATAGAAAAAATTGTATATCCTAGGCAAGGAAGATTCAAATGACAATTTCCTATATCAGGAAAATGCAAATCAAATAAATAATAAGTTTATCGGTAATCAACTCTATTAACAAAATAACAAACAACAAATGCTAAATGAGATCTATTCCTGGGAGATGACTCAGAAAGCTGCAGGATGGCATCCTTTGAGGAAGGCCCATTGTCGATCTCTGGAACCATATCGACTTGTCTCGCACATATAATGCTCTGTCTGCCCTCATGAGGCCATTCTGAACGAAGTTCTATATTGATCCCCAGTCTCACTAAAATTGTATCCAAATCAACAATATGGAATTCATACAGGTTACAAACCCTATGAAGGAATGCAGGAAATCTAACTCACTAAAATGATATCAAATTCAGCAATACAGAATTCAAACAGGTGAGAAATCCTATGGATTGTAAAGAATGTAAGAGGACATTCTCAATCAAATATGTTCACACTCACATGAAGAATTCATGCGGGAGAGAAATCTGTTGAAGGAAAAAATTCATTTGCAAAAAAGTTGTCCCGAGTCACTGTAAATCTCAAGCAGGAAATAAACCTTATAAATGTAAAGAATGGATGAAAACTTTTTACTGGAAATCAGACCTTCAAGGCTGCAGCAATACTACAGCGGGTAGGGAGTTTGCCTTGCACGCAGCTGACCGAGGTTTGATTCCTAGTATCCCAATATGGTCCCCTGAGCACCGCCAGGGGCGATTCCTGAGTACAGAGCCAAGAGTAACCCTTGTGCATTGCCGGGTATGACCCAGAAAGAAAAAATAAAAGAATATAGGACAAGAGTTTCTGTGAAATTAAACTTCACTGAACATGAAGAGATCTGACAAAGGAGATAAAGCCTCTGAGCATGGAATGTACATAAAGATTCAACGTGAAATCAAATTTCACTGAACATGAAAAGTATTCACAAAGGAAAAAAATCCAATGACTGTACACAATATATATATCGGAGGGATGGGGGCCTGCTTAGGGACTGCCCAAACCCTGCAAAACCTTCACCATGCCATTGGCAGGACCTCATTGCCTTGGTATGAAGCCTCTCCTGCAAATTAACTTACTGAATATTCAGGTATACTTGTCCTTGTGATTGAAATTCCAAGGCTTTCTCAGAGTCAGTATGGGCTACCTGTGCTCCCCTTCCTGTACTTCTAGAAGCCCAGGTACTCAGGCCTATGATTCACCTCTGCCACATGTAAGCTCATCTACTTAGAGTACTCTACTCTACTTTATGAACCCTTGAAACAGACTCATAAATAGATCTCAAAAGAGGACAACCAACCGCCAATAATCCTCCGGACACCCAAGCATGCCTGAGACATCAGGGTCACCTGAAGGATGGGAGGCCAGCTCGGGGAACTCCCAAACACAACCCCAGTAGCGCCTTGCTCCCATTCTGGGAGAACATCAAATAGCATTTGCAAGATCTTAAAGGGAACTTCAACACCCAGAACCTCCAGAAAAAAGAATTTTCCAGGGGAAAAAATGACCAGAGCCAAGACTGCTCTGTGAGAGTTTCAATTACTGAGCCCCCTTTGCGGTGCCCACACAGACTCTGAGAGCTTCCTTCTTAGAGGCCTCCCAGGACCGTCTGACCCTGATGGATGTTTGTCCGGTGACCATGAACAGGCAGGCAGATACTTGCGCAAAACTGGACTTATCTATAGATATCCCCAGGTTGCAGCTGCTGCCATAAGACCCTTTAATGTACAGATGTTTACCTTGAATGCTATGTAAAGTTCTTGTTGCTGACCTTACCATGTATGATTATATTGCTTCTGCTTGTGACTGGGCCGCTCCGGATCCTATATAACAGCCTGTAGCACTCAATAAAGTCTTTCCCTTTTCCTCTCTGTTTCTACACTGCACTCTGTCTCGTGTCTTCTGTTCATTCGGTCGGTCCCTCCTTGCACCTACGGATCCTAGGGCCACATCTGCGGGCCGGAGGATTGGTCTGGAGGGCCCCCCTGCACATGTACTAATTTCCTTCTGCCCCTATATAATCACTGCTTACCATGAATAAAGTTGTATACTGACCACCAGACGTTAGTCTGTGTCTTTTGACCATCCGTCGATAGTCTAATTTGCCTACCAGCTCCATACACCAGGTAACCGTACAGCCTGACAGTTCACCTGTGTTCAACCCAGGTCCACCATGTGCAAGGCTCACACCCTATCCACTTAACTTTTGCTCCAAAGAAGCCTTGTTTTAATACTTATCATCATGATTTCCTAAGATATCTCCTGAAATATGCTGCAGTGCTTCCCAGTGCCAGAGATTAGTAAACACCATAGGCACACCGCCAGAGCATTTTGTGGAGCAGAAGTCCCATTTATTCTCAGTATATTTTTACAAGTTTCTGGAAAACAATCTCTTGGGAATTTCCAGACTACTGTTCTGGTCTTTAGTTTTTCAAACCTTAACAAATTTAACATGGACCAAAAACAGACGGCCGCTCCCCAGAGAACATAGAGTGGAGGGTGAGCAAAATAGGGTAAGGGGCTTAAGGGATGCACTTTCCTTTCAAACGACACCATTATAGAGAATCCCTATTAACCGTGCAGCTCAATTCTCCCCTGTAGGCACTATGATCCTCCCCAAAGTATTCTACAGATGTTCTGTAGTGTTCATTAAAACTCCATGATTCTTCAGAGACCCAGAACAAAGTTTAAGGACATCTGTTAAGGGACCTACAGAACAAATTCTGAATACACAGTAAGTGTTCTAAGGAAAGAGAACATGCAAGAACATGCAAGTGTCCATCTCCTGACACTGAACAGGACAAAACCCAGAGCAATTAAAAGAGTGTGGCCCTTAACTGTAAACATCTAGTCAGAAACAACCAATCTGGTGAAGATAGCTTTTAAAAAAATTTATATTAGTGACAAACCATGAGGTACAGTTGTAGACAAAGATAGCTTTGACAGGGAAGAAAGGGTAACCCCAGCTGGTTCTGTCAGAGCTCACAGGCAGTGGGGATGGCACAAAAGTGAATCGAAAGACTCACTCTCAACGTGCAAAACTCAAAATGGGGAAATAGATCAGATCCCTGCCACACCAAGGAAAGATGACAGCCTTAGAGATTCAACCACTAATAGCCAGGTATATAAACACGGACAAGTACTTGAGAGGAAATTCTGAAGATGTGCTTGTAAAGTGGCAGTCAAAAAACCCATGACTTTTGTATAAATAAATAATGAAATAAAAGAGGGAGAAATTGAAAAAATAATCCAAGTACCCAGTAGCTTAACAAAAGAGAAATCCCAATACAAGGAAAGCTACGAAACATTATTTAAATGAAGGATGCCAGGGTTAAGAAACACATTCCTTGCTTATAAATCAGGACGACAAATACTGTCAAAATGGAAATACTCTCCAAAGCACTATAAAATTTAATGCAATCCCAAAACATATCAGTTAAACATCCATGAAATTCATTTGGAAAACTCCCCCCAAGTAGTCAAAGCAACCCTAGGGGAAAAACATGGGAAGCATCACATTCCAACTTCAAAGTCTACTACAAATCTGTAAAAAGGTAAAGGTAAAGACCCTCCGTTGATCGTCGATTTGCTCGAGCGGGCCCAGTAACGTCTCCATTGGAGACTTTGTTGTTACTGTGTTTGGCATATCGAATACTCTCGGTAGCTTGCCGGGCTCTCCGAGAGGGGCAGAGGAATCGAACTCGGCTCGGCCATGTTGGCCGCTTGTAAGGCGAACGCCCTACCCGCTGTGATATTGCTCCACCCACTACAAATCTGTAGTAATTAAAATCAAATGGGACTGGAATAAGGAAAAACTCTCAGATCAATTGAAAAGAATTGAAAATTCAGAGAGCTAAAAGAAAAAAAAGGAAGAGAGACCACAAATGTCCCAAAAACAATAGAAATGAGATCTGCCTATATGGCCCCAGGAGTAATTCCTGAGTGCACAAGCCAGGAGTAACCGCTGTGAAACGCTGGATGTGACCCAAAAAGTAAAAAATTTAAAAATTAAAAATAAAGGAAACTGTACAACATTTAAAAAAAGAGGAGGACGGGGATGGTGCGATCAGGGAGGGGGGGAGGGGGAGAGGAGGGTAAGAGGAGGGGGAGAGCAGAGCAAGGAGAGGCAGAGAGGAAGACCAGGTAAAGCCACGTGGACATTAAGAGCAGAGGGAGAAGAGGGGAGAGGAGAATGAGAAAGGAAATGGGGAGGGGGAAGAGAAAAAGGGAATGGGAGGGGGAGACGGAGGGGGAAAAAATCAAAACTGTCCGCGTGAGACACGTCCCGGTTCTAGTGCGCATGCGTTGCTCGCGTGAAGGCCCGACGTGCCTAATCTCTTCCGGTTTGAACGATCTCTTCCGGGGGAGCTCCAGTCCAATGGGATTGCGCGCTGAAGCCAGGCGACCGTTAAACGGCTTTTTCCGGGGGTCGTTACATGGGCATCTTGCAGCGGGAACCGGTGGAAGATGAAGTAAGCTCCGGCTGTCCTCCGTGGAGTGTGGGAGTTCGGGGCTGGAGGATTGGGATGCGGGGCGGGAGGAGCTGAGGGAAGGGGCTGGGGGAGAAGCGTCCGAGGAGGCGGGGGTTGCGAAGTCCGGACAGCGCCGAGACTCTTCCAGGGGAGCCCTAGTTGGGCGCTCTCGGTCGCCTGGCCGTTTCTTTACTCTGCGGCAACTTTCGCAGCCCGTTGACGAAAGTGAAGTTAATCAACGAGGTCAAGGAGCGAGAGGTCCAGCTGGGGGTGGCGGAGAAGGTGTCCTGGCACTCCGAGTACAAGGACAGCAGCGCCTGGATCTTCTTGGGTGAGTTCTGCCGTGGTGCGCCTCGGGTTCCCCGCCGCTGGGCTTTCCAGGGAGGGTTTCAGCCTTCCACCTCTCTTCTCCCTGGCTCTCGCGCCGCCCCCCCCCCCCCACCCCCTCCTCGTTTAGGTGACACCCAGCGATGGTCAGGCGTCACTCCGGGCTCTGCATTCAGCAGTTCCTTCTGGCGGTGCTCACAGAACCTATGGGATGGTCCAGGGATGGTGCCAGGGATCGAACCTGGGTCAGCCTCATGCAAGACGATTGCCCTACCCGCTACACGAGCGCTCCAGTCCTGCTGGCATGTATTTCTGCTTCTTATCTTGGGGGCCACACCGGGCAGTTCTCCTGGGTTTCTCCTGGCTCAATGCACGGTGTCTGGGGAATATATGGTATGCCAGAGATGGGACCCACGATTTTGGCCACGGTCACGGCAAGCGCCGTACCCACGGTACTATTTCTCCGGCACCCTTATTTCTGTTCTTTTTCCAGGTTTTCATTTTTTCCCTCCTTTTCACACCCCCCATTCCCTCTTTCTCTTCCCACTCCCCCTTTCCTTTCTCATCCCCTCTCCTCTTTTCTCCCCTCCCCTTCATGTCCACTTCCCACTCCCCTGTCCTCCTCTCCGCCTCTCCTTGCTCTCCTCTCCCCCTCCCCGTGCTCTCCGAGTCTTCTTTCCACTCCCCCTGCTCTCCCCATCCCCTTTCCTCCTCTTTTTTTAACGTTGTACAGTTTTCTTTATTTTTAATTTTTTTAATTTTTCGGTCACACTCGGCCTTGCACATGTGTCACTCCTGGCTTCTGCACTCAGGAATTACTCCTGGGGCCATATAAGATGCTGGGAATCAAACCGGGTTGGCCACGTGCAAGGCGTTTGCCCTACCTGTGCTATCGCTCAAGTCCCTGTCCTCCTCTTACCCTTCTCATCCTCTAGTAATCCTCTCCCTTGTTCCTTTTTCCCTTCCCCTTCTCCCCATCATCCTCTTTCCCTCTCCTCTTCCCCTTCTCTCCCCTCCTCCTCTTCCCCTTCCCTTCCCCGATTTTCTCTCTCCCACTTGCCTTTCCCATGCCTCTCTTCCCCCCACTTCTTCCCTCTCCCCTTATTCCTCCACCTTCCCCTTTTTTGCCTTCCTCCACCCCTCCCACCTCTCCCCCTTTTCTCTTCCCCATGCCCTCCCTCTTTTCTTTTTCCTTACTTTCCTCTTCCCTTTCCCCTTCCCCCCTTTGCCCTTCTCTGTTCCACCTCTTCCCCCTCTTTCCTTTCTCCTCCCCTACCCCTTACTCCTCTCTTCTCCTTCCCCCTGTTCCTCTTCAGTTTCCCCCTCCTCTCCTTGCTTTGTCTGGGACACATTCCTGGCTGCTTTGAACAATGTCATGAATCGTACTAATAAACGCGTTTATAGAGGTTGGACATGTTTGCATGAGGATTTGCTTTGGTAAAATGCCTAAAAGTTTTCTTTATAATCCTTAGTCTGTGTGAGGTAGGGTTAGTATTTGCATATTCAAATTGATTTTGGGGGGCAAGGAGATAGTGGGTTAGGAGCGTAGATTATTAAACTAGGTCTGATGTCCCGCAGCACTAAAAACCCTGCTCTCTGCTTCAACAGGTGTAGCCTTGGTGGCCCCAGAGCACTGCCAGGTGGCACTGGAGGTTCCCCAATCTGCAGTGTCAGTGCAGCACCACATCCTTGGGCCCTTCCAGTGAGTTGTTTGACCCAATATCCATGGAATGGTCCCTGGGTTCTGTTTGTAAGGCCCCTTGCAGACATTTGATTTTGAAGGTAGCTATGGTAGATAATGAGCAGATGACTTGAACAATTTTTTTTTGTATTTTGGGCACAGTGCTGCTCAGACTTACTGCTGGTTCTATGCTCAGGGCTTCTTTCTAGTGGGGCTTGGGGAACCATCTGTGGTGCAGGAAATTGAACCTGAGCAAGCTGCATACAATACAAACGCTCTAATTGCTCTAGTATGCTCAGGTCAACTTTATTTATTTGCATATAAACACATACATATATATGTATGTGTACACACATATGTATACACACATATGTATGCATATACAATCATATCTATACACACAAATTTTGGTTTTGGGGCCACACCCGCTGTGCTCAGGAGTTACTCCTGGTTCTACATTCAGAGATCACTCTGGGCTTGGGGGAGTCATATTGGTTACTGAGGATCAATGTTGGGGTAAGGCTAGCATCTGCTATATTCTCCTTTACATGCTGATAATGTATTTTAAGAAATATTTGTCATGTTGGAAACTAACTCCTTTGTCTACAAAGTTTTGCTTGTGAAGGCCAGCAAGAATATTCGGGTACGGCCTTGAAACTTGCTGACCTTAGTTGCATACCACTTAACCACTTGCCATTTATGGTCCCCTGAGTACCTCTAGGAGTGATCCTATCGCATAGCTGGATTTCGCAACATAATTGAAACAAAACATTTTAAAACCTAAAAAAGAAATTGGGGGTTTGAGGAAAGATTATTTTGCTCCATTACTGGTTTTCTTTGTTGTTGTTGTTTTTGTATTTTTATTTTATTGAATCATCATGAGATAGTTACAAGCTTTCATGTTTGGGTTACAATCACACAATGATCAAACACCCATCCCTTCACCACTGCACATTACCAACCACCAATATCCCTGGTATACCCCACCTTTCCTACCCTCCCCCTGCCTCCATGACAGACAATATTCCCCATGGTCACGGTCACGGTCCTACCGTTGTTCACTGATTTGCTCGAGTGGGCCCAGTAACGTCTCCATGTGAGACTTGTTGTTACTGTGTTTGGCATATCGAATACATCACGGGTAGCTTGCCAGGCTCTGCTGTGCGGGCAAGATTCTCTCGGTAGCTTGCCGGGCTCTACGAGAGGGGCGGAGGAAATGAACTCGGGTCGGCCATGTTGGCTGCGTGCAAGGCAAACACCCTACCACTGTGCTATTGCTCCACATTACTGGTTTTCTTGACCTTTCCATGTTCAAACTTAAAACTTTTTCTATACTTCTGGTGTACTGCATTCTATCAGATGGTGAGTTCAGATCCTCTTTTTTGGTAACCTCAAGGCTAGGCCTAGATCTGGTGCATAGTGCATGCTAGGTCAATGTTTGAACTGAAGTGTGATTTTTCTCTTGTAGGAAGACTTCTTTGTGAACTGACTAAAGGGGATGTTATCTGTGTCTTCTACCAGTAAGTCCGCTTTCATTTTATGCTTCATGGATTATAGGTATCATTTTCTTCCACGATGATAAAATTTGTTTCCTTACATATTGTAGACTGACTGGCATTTCTCCAGAGGGAGAGCTCAATTCAAGTTTTTGCTTTAGTTTTACCCAGGACATAGATCTAGAGCTCTCCCAGTGTGGAAAACCCAGCAACTCGTCTTGAGGCTTCTGCTCTGCTTCTTTTCCTTTTCTACTTCTTTTTTTTATGCACTGCGGGGAATCCTTCCTGACTCTGCTTAGGAATCACTCTTCTTTTTTCTTTCTGGATCACACCCGGCAATGCATAAGGGTTATTTGTGACTCATACACTCAGGAATTACTCCTGGCGGTGCGTGGGTGACCGTATGGGATGCTGGGAATTGAAACGGGTTGGTCGCATGCAAGGCAAACGCCCTACCTGTTGTGGTATCACTCCAGCTCCAGAAATCACTCTCGGTAGTGCTTGGAGGTTCGCCCATGGTGTGTGGTGCTGGGGATTGAACTCCCAACAGCTGTATGCAAGGGAAGGCCTGTATTCCCTATATTTTCTCTATGGCTGTTTCCTTGATCTTTCATTGAGACTTTTTAAACCTGGTCCTGCGGTAGAGCCGATTAAAAGACTCCTAGAAAGCTACAGTTCCCTTACAGAGTTACTTTTTGACCCCCTACAAACTAAGGATAACAGCCCTTCTCTGCCCGCACCTGTGTGACACTCTTCACTTAGGGCAAAGTTTACAGGATTTAGGAGAAAAAGCAAACGGTTTAGGTAGTACTTTGCTTTCTTTGTTTACAGATAAGTGTGAGGTTACTGAGCCGACCAGATCTCCTGTGGCTGGACAGCTTAGGGGACAGTAGGTTCTGGCTCAGGGGATGCGTACCATAGAGGTTAGTGGGCGATGGGAAAGAAACTTGGCAATGTTTATGAGAAGTGAACCATGGGTATAGGTTTTGGGCACCCCACTCAGGCTGAGAGCTCTGGCAGGAGTAGAGGTGTCTTCCTCCTAGCTTTTGGGTGTTGGGGAAATTCACAGTAGGTACAGCCCAGGATTATGTCATTTCTTCATGGTATCTGTTCCTGGTCTAGTCTCTCATCTAGGGCTGCATCCTTGCATATCACTTGCCTGCAGACTGGTCTATGGATCCATTGATCTAGATGTTTCTATCTTGTTTCTTTTGAGTGATGGTCAGCTAGTATGTATATTCTAGTTCTTGCTCCACCGTGCTCTTAATGAAGACCTTTTGCCATTGTTAATAATGCCGTTGAAAAATATTTTTGATTTAGATCATTTGTCTAGGATTTGGTTCGAACAGAGTGGTTGACTATGTGGAGTTACTGTGAGGGACTTTGGAGGGTATGGAACTAACTGTCTTTGAAATTTCGGAAAAGTGTTTTATCTGGAGACTGAAAGCTAAGGACAACAAACAAACATTGGCAAATTCACTACAGAGTTTTGTTTTTTATTATCAGAGAATTACATTAGTAATTACAACTTGTGAAAAAAATGGTATTGAAAAGAATATAGGAAGGAGGACCAGAGAGTACAGTGGTTAGGGAAGCAGGAAAACACAATGGTAGAATTGTCTTTTAATTGTTGGCAATGTTTCCAGTAGTTTGCTGTTGTAAATTAAACCATAATATACATTTTAGTATGCAGCTCTTCTTTGTGCAATTATTGGATTAATGTTGCCAGTTTTCTCTTTACTGATTTAAATTTTTTTTTTAGTTTTGAGGCTGCACCAGTCTCTGTTTAAGTATCATTTCTGAAGAGCTCAAGGGACCATATGAGGTGATCAAAGATGGATTGGTTTTGTGCAAGGTAAGCAGCCTGGCTGCTGTCCTCTCTCTCCAGTCCCTCTTTGCTAACTTTTAAATATTACTTTAAGATGTATTTATATTATTATCAGATTGCTCACCATAAAGGTCTTCCAGATTTTGCCTCACTAGAATGTCCCTTTTTTCTTTATTCTAATCAGCAGAGATTTGTTATTTAAAAATATATTTGCCATTGACTTTCTTAAATTTATTTTATTAAAGACTTATGTTTTCCAAAGTCATTTGCAGTTGAGTTTTAGACATGTATTTCAAAACTTATCCTACTACTGGTGTTCTCTTATTCCCTCCCCAGCACAACCCCCAAACCCCCACACCATTGCCCCGCCTGTCAACTTGGCAAGAACATTACAAAGTTTCAGTGGTTACAGCTTAGATATAATGGGCTATTTTGGGGTCACACCCAGCAATGCTCAGGGGTTACTCCTGGCTTTGCACTCAGGTATTAGTCCTGGTGGTGCCCTGGGGACCATCTGGGATGTTGGGGATTGAACCCGGGTCGGCCGCGTGCAAGGCAAACGCCCCACCTGCTGCGGTATTGTTCAGGCCTCTAGATCCCATTTCTTTTCAGTTGTTCTATGTACTTGCTTACTCTTTTACTTTGCTTTTAAGTTCACCATCAGTGACATTAAACATCTTTTTCATAGATCAACAGGTCTATGAAATTCCCTTTAGTATGTTATGTACTTTGCCTATTTTTTTCTAGTGGTGTGTTCCTCATTTTCATAGTGATTTTACAAGGCTCCTTGATAGACTATGCATATTAGTTTTGTTATATCATTTTATCATGACACTGTCACTGTCGCTGTCACGGTCACTGTCCTCCCCTTGTCATCGATTTGCTCGAGTCAGCCCAGGAACGTCTCCAGTGGGACATTTGTTACTGTGTTTGGCATATCGAATATGTCCCGGGTAACTTGCCAGGCTTTGCCGGTTTTATCATGTATTTATTGATGTTTAAAATGTGATATATTAGGCTGGACAGAATACATAGATTAAGGTCCTTCCCTTGCATACCATTTTTAACTATAATAGTGGCTCAAATTTGGGCACTGGAGCGATAGCACAGTGGTAGGGCGTTTACCTTGCACGCAGCCAACATGGCCAACCCGAGTTCGATTCATCAGCACCTCTTGGAGAGCCCGGCAAGCTACCGAGAGTATCTCGCCCGCACAGCAGAGCCTGGCAAGCTCCCTGTGACGTATTCGATATGCCAAACACAGTAACAACAAAGTCTCCGATGGAGACGTTACTGGGCCCGCTCGAGCAATATGATTTCTTGAACACAGCCAGCAGTTGTCACTGAACTCTCCTGGGTTTCCTTCTCCAATTTGATGTGTGCTAGAACTGTGCCATCATTCTTTTTTGATGAGGAGTTTTCAATTTGAGACCTAGAAAGGCCTTTTTAACTGGTTCCTCTACTGTTTCTTTGATTTTTATCTTGAAATACTGCTTATATTCATGTTCATGTATTTTATGCTTTTATTTCAAAACTAATACAGAAAAATTATAAAATGTAAGGAATGCCACTGTATCCCCTTAGCCAAGTCCCTGAATATTACTATTGTAACTAATTGTTATTACTATTTATACCTGTTTGACGGTTTCTGATTTTACTAAATTATCAGAGAGTCCTTTGTAAGACATGATTTGTGTGTTTGGACCATACCTGGCGATGCTCAGGAATTACTCCTGGCTGTGCACTCAGGAATTACTCGTGGTGGTGCTTGGGGTAGCATATGGGATGCTGGGGATTGAACCTCAGTCACAAGGCAAGTGCCTTTGTACTGCTATCCAGCCCAGTACCAAAATCCTTCTGTTTGTTTTTCCAAAAAAATATGCCATCAGGAAATTAACTCTGATACAGAGCTATTATCAAACCTTTCTGTTTTATTCATTTTCACCCCGTCTCAAAAAGCCCTCTTTTTGTTTCTGGGCCATATCCAGTGGTGCTTAGGGGCTACTCCCAGTACATTACTTGGGGTCGTTCTCACTGGTGCTCAGGGGACCATGTGGTGCTGGTAATCAAACCTGGATCTCCAGCATGCAATGCAGTTGTACCAACCCTTTGAGTCGTCTCCCCAGCTTGCTGATAATCTCTTTATTGTAGGAGAAAATTGCTTTCTGGTCCTTGATCTGTCCTGTAAATTATAAAAGTCTCTTAGTCTTTTTAATTTTGCAGAAAGTTTTAGGGTTAATATGCTTGTCTTGAATGTGGCTGACCCTTTTTTAATCCCCAGCACCACAGATGTTCCCCTGAGTGCCTAGATTGAGCCCTGAACATAGAAGAAGCCTAGGAGTAACCCTCCAAGCACCAGTAGGTATTTATTACAGGATACAACACATTTTAGGGAGTTCATTTTTTAAAAGTTTGTGTTGAGTATTGATAACAGGGTCTCACATGTACTGTAATGCTGAGCCACCTTCCTGGCTCCTATAAATTTTAGTGCATAGAATTTTGTAATCATCACCTGAATTAGATTGAATATCAGTTCCATTACCCTCAAACTTCCTTCATGTTGTACCATTTGTAGTCTTTCCTTTGATTTTATTTCTCTATTTTTCTTTGAGTCTGGGCACTCCCAGCTGTGCTCAGGGTTTACTCCTGGCTCTGTACTCCATGATTACTCCTGGTAGGCTCCGGGGACCATATGTGGTTTTTGTTTTCTGGTTTTGCTTTTATTTTATTGGCCATAGCCAGTGGTGCTCTGGAGTTGATATTCCTGGCTCAGTAGTCTGAAGTCATTTCCGGTAGACTCGGAACGAACTCCACCTCCCTCCCACACCGTCGTTTGATTATTTTTCGTGGGAAAGTGTATCATTCATTCATGTTTCTGGATTTGGAATCAGTTATAAGTGTTTCTACTCACCCACTGGTCTGATTTTTTTTTCTCATTTGTATGGCTTTAGTGCCATAAATTTAAATCCCTGATTGTTTTAGATTTATTTTTATGGATTTTTAAAAGATACAGATTCAATTTGTCTTTTCAAATGGCTATTTTTTGTAGCACTGTTTGTTATTTTACCCTCACAAATTGAAACATTAACCGTACCACATTTGCATACTAATTCATATATGCTTAGCTTTCTTGTTTTTTTTCTTTCATTTTATTGGTTTGTCTCTTCATGAGCACATACCAACTAGTTAATCATATGAGCTCTTCCAAGTTTTTCTCGTTCTTTTTTCTTCCTTTTTGGGTCACACCCGGCAATGCACAGGGGTTACTCCTGGATTTGCACTCAGGAATTACACCTGGCGGTGCTCAAGGGACCATGTGGATTGCTGGGAATTGAACCCGGGTTGGCCACATGCAAGGGTAATGCCCTATCTGCTGTGATATCACTCCAGCTCCATTCCTAGTTATTCTTTTTTTTCTTTTCTTTTTATTTAGTGAATCACTGTGGGAAAAGTTACAAAGCTTTCAGGTTTAAGTCTCAGTCATTCAATGATCAAACACATTCCCCTTGACCAGTACTTATTTTTCACCACCAAGAACACCAATATATGAGCCACAAGAATGTTGGAAATTGTTCACAGGAATTTAATACATTCATTATTCCAGCACCAATTCCACCACCATTACACCTTCTCACCCCCATTATTTCGGATTGTCCTACTGCAACTTAAGCCTGCCCTCAAACCAAGTACTAGATAATACATTTTGTATTACTTGTTATGAATAATGCATTAAAATGATCCAAAAATGTTTTCTTATTGGTATATGTGTGAATATTTTTGTATCTCACCCTAGAGCCATTAAGCCGAACAAGGAATATTTTTATATTTATTTAAATCTCTGTTTCTTTGGGGAGATATAAAAAGTATTACTAAAAATACAATTTATACTTTATTTTTCTTTTGGGGTCATACCTGATGGGGCTCATGGCTTATTCCTGGCTCTGTTATAGGTGACCCCTTGTGTCAGATCTCAGGGCCCATATGTCATACCAAGGAGTAGGCCAAGTCTGTCACATTTAAGGCAAGCGCTTTGACCCCTGTACTCTCTCTCCAGCCCTGATCAAGTCCATTTTCATTATTTACTTACTCTTTGTTTTGTTTTGGCCATAGTCTGCGTGCACCGGGCTTATTGCTGGCTCTGCATTCAGGAATTAGACCTGGCAGTGCTTGGGGGACCTTATATAGGGAATAGAACCCAGGTGGGATTATGTGTAAGGCATGTGCCCTATCCACTGTACTCTTTCTCCAAACCCTCAAGTTTATTTATTTCTTTATTTTTGTTTTTGGACCATACACGGCAGCAATGCTCAGGGTTTACTCCTGGCTCTGCCCTCAGAAATTTTTCCTGGCAGTGCTTAGAGGACCATTTGGGATACTGTGGATCGAATTCATGTCTGACACTTGCAAGGCAAGTACCTTCCCTACTGTACTATTGCTCTGGCCCCTGAAGTTTTTTTTTAATTTTATTTTTCTTGCTAATTATAAATGTGGCTCCTCCTCCATTATATATTTCTAACCAATCACTGTTTGAATTCAAAAAAGTGGTTTATTTGTAATTATATCCTAGTTTTAAGAAAAATTTTAATTAGGCATTGTGATTTTTAAGTAAATCTTGGACTCTTAATTAAGAGTATTTTGGGTTTTCTATAGTACAATCACATCTAATCTTCAAACAGATATGGTTTCACCTTTTATTTCTGATTTATATGTTTTCTCCTAATTGCATTGGCAGATAACAGTGCAATGTAACACTGTCCTCCCCTTGTTCATCGATTTGCTCCAGCGGGCACCAGTAACATCTCCATTGTGGGACGTGTTGTGACTGTTTTTGCCATATCAAATACGCCACGAGGAACTTGCCAGGCTCTGCCGTGCGGATGGGGTACTCTTGGTAGCTTCCCGGGCTCTCCAGGAGGGATGGAGGAATCGAACCTGGGTCGGCTGTACACGCAAGGCAGACGCCCTACTCTCTATGCTATCACTTCAGGAATTAAGTAAGTAAAAAGTTCTTGGTATCACTTGAGCTGTTTTAGTACTTTCTGTTAAAGATTCTAGATTTTGGCAGAAATCTGTGTCTGATTATGTTTATAATGTATTCATCAATTTTTATTTGTTCTTTTTGTTATTTGGCACTATCCAGTGATGCCTAGGAACTTTTCCCAGCTTGGTGCTGGAGGATTACTTCTCGTGGTACCTGGGGGAGCATTTGGTACCAGGAATTGAGCCTAGGTGTCCTACCTGCAAAGCATATACTGAACTCACCACTGAGTTTTCTGCTTCCTGTTTTCTTTTCCTGACTCTATTAAAAATATTAGTTTTTGTTTTCGTGCCTCACCTGGCAATACTCATGGCTTTGGGCTCAGGAATCATTCTTGGTGGTGCTCGGGAGAATGAATGAGATGCCGGGGATTGAACCTGGGTTGGCCGTGTGCAAGACAAGCACCTTACTAGCTATACTGTTGTCCCAGTGACACCGAGCTCTACTCAGAAATTACTCCTGGGTCTGTGCTCTGGGATGTGTCCTGGGAGTGATGGGTATGTTAATTTCCGTGGGAGGCATGAATTTTGAATCTTAAATACTATCACTATGTTTAAACCTTTTACCTTTCTTTTTAGTTGAATCACTGTGAGATAGACCCTTACAAAGCTGTTCAAGATATAGTTTCAGTCAGTGTTCCAACACCCATCTCTCCACCAGTGTACATTTCCCAGCACCAGTGTCCCCAGTTTCCCCTCCCACCACCCTTCACCCCCCACTCTCTAGACTTCCTCTGTGACAGGCACTTTTCTTCACTCACTTTTTAAATGGGACATTTCCTATTATATTAACTTTTTTGTCTTTTTTAGGGGTGTTACACCAGTGGTGCTCAGGGATCACTCCTGGTGGGTTCAAGGAATGCTATGGGGTGCTAGGGATTGAACCTGGTTGACTGCATGCAAGGCAAGAGCTCTACTCACTGTCCTGCTTTAGTTCGCTTGGTATACCTTTTTGTTGTTAACCTTCATTCATCATCTGGTTCTAGCTTTGTCTTTTATAGTCAATATTTAAGTTTTGTTTTTCATCCATTCTGAACATTTTACTTCAAATAGTGTGTTTTTTTGGTAAATAGACATGGTGAGATCGTTAACATAAATCTGGTACGGGATAAGAAGACTGGGAAATCCAAGGGATTCTGTTTCCTTTGCTATGAAGACCACCGGAGCACAATTCTGGCTGTTGACAATTTTAATGGCTTCAAGGTGACTAAAAGTATGAAGCAGGATTTGGCTGAATGTTTCTGATGTAATGGTTTGGTTTGATTTTTCCCCTGATTCACACAGGCCCAGGGACCACCAGGATGAGACAATAAAAGTTTCAGGCATGTGGGGAAATTGTTCTAGGAAGCAATAACATGGGCCTCTGCTCCAGTCAGCACTTTTTTCTTCCTCAGTATTAGCTATACCACCACCCACCCAGGGAGGCCTTTGTTTCTTACCTTTCCCACCTCACCACTGTATTTCTCCAGCCCAGGAGAGTTACTCTTAGAGAATTTGTCACTGATTGCACCAGTAATAAGTAGTTACAAGGACAGCATGGAATGGGGTTATAGATTTTCATTTTATGGATCCTATTTTCAAAGTCAGTCAAAGAAGGGATGGTTTTCAAAACATTTTTTCCCTCTTTGGTCATACGTAGCGATGCTCAGGGTTACTCCTGACTCTGCACTCAGGAATTACTCCTGGCCTTGCTGGGGAAACCATATGGGATGCTGGGGATCAAACCTGTATCGGCCACATGCAAGGCAAATGCCTTACCCTCTGTGCTATAACTCTGGCCCCTCAAAAATGTCTTTATTTATTTAGTTATTTTGGGGTTTTTTTTTATGACATCCCGGGGATGCACAGGGACTCCAGGCTCTACATTCAGGAATTAATTCTGGCCTTACTGGGGGGAGCATATGGGATGCTGGTAATCGAACCCAGGTCGGCCGCGTGCAAGGCAAACGCCCTATCCTCTGTGCTATCTCTCCAGCCACTCAAAAATGTTTTTAAGTTGGAAATAGGATAGATGATAAGAGGTAGATTAGACTTAAAGGTAAAACTAAAATCAGACCTTGTATTGGAACAATAAAAGCTAGACTTTGGGAATGTTGGGTGCCTAATGACTATAGAATTAAGTATGTATTGGAGAGTGAAGTGATCCTACAGTTGGTAGGCCTCATACCCTACTTGTGCCTTACCAGGGTTATGATCTGGACACCCTATATCATCTGAGCACATTCAGTATTGTTTCAACAACCCCCACCATCAAAAAAGAATTTTTAAGTCTATGCTTAAAAAAATGAAATGATGTTGATTAATGTGAGTGATGACTATTTTGTTTATTTAACAGCAAAAGTATCAGTGTGGGCTAGTCACAAAAATTCCCAGAGGTTTTTTTTATATCATGACATCAATACAGCACAAAAATATTTGTATGGCACACAGGGGTAAACTGACTGAAGATGCTAGTGCACTTGCCTCAGGGGCTCAGTAGCCCTAAGGCCTGCAGAGAAAATTGCTAGCTGGGAAAGAGTACTCAAACACAACAGTTGGGCAAACAGTATTGGAGATTTCCCCAGAGATAGAGTTAGCAGGAAGTTTTTGTGGGTCACTTCATTTGGTAGGAGGGCTGTCTTTGCTGATGCGTCGACTTTCTGTCTTAGTTCAAAGGACGAACTCCTCCAGTGGATCATGTGTCTAACTATAGGGCTCCTATGGACTCAGATGAATTGGATACTGTGTCCAGACTGCTTCAGAAGACGGGCTGTGGGGATTACACACCTACAAACAGTTCATCTAAGGACTCTGAAGATGACAAACCAACAAAAAAACACATAAAAGGTAAAATTTTATGACCAAAAATGATTCCAGGTGGTCTTAATTTTTTTGATGAATAAAGCTGTTTATTGAACGATAGAAAGGTAAGTTTATTTTCAAATAGGAAGTAAATGTTCATATAACCAAAACTGTTAAGAAATAGTGACATAACCAAAACACAGAGACAGTCTACAGAATGGGAAAGGATATTCGCCAAATACACATCTGATAAGGGGTTAATGTCAGGGATATACAAAGTACTGGTTGAACTCCACAAAAAGAAAACATTCAACCCCATCAAAAAATGGGGAGATGAAATGAATAGAAACTTTCACAAAGAACAAATCCGAATGGCTAAAAGGCACATGGGAAAATGCTCCACATCATTAATCATCAGGGAGATGCAGATCGAAACCACAATGAGATATCACTTCACACCACAGAGACTGGCCCATATCCACAAGAACAAAAGCAACTAGTGCTGGCACGGATGTGGTGAGAAAGGGACACTCCTTCACTGTTGGGGGAATGCCGACTGGTTCAGCCCTTTTGGAAAACAGTATGGACGATTCTCAAAAACTTAGAAATTGAGCTCCCATTTGATCCAGCAATACCACTCCTGGGAATATATCCCAGAGAGGCAAAAAAGTATAGTCGAAGTGACATCTGCACTTGTCTGTTTATTGCAGCACTCTTTACAATAGCCTGAGTGCCCGAGAACAGATGACTGGTTAAAGAAACATTGGTACATTTACACGATGGAGTACTATGTAGCTGTTAGAAAAGACGAAGTGACGAAATTTGCATACAAGTGGTACTACATGGAAAGTATCATGTTAAGCAAAATGACTCAGAAAGAAAGGGATAGACATAGATTACATTCATCTGGGGAACATAAAGTAACAAAATAGGAGACTAACACCCAAGAATGGCCGAGATTAGTACCAGGAATTTTACTCCATGGCTTGGAGGCCAACCACACATACTAGGGGAAAAGGGAGCTCAGATAAAGAAGGGAACACCAAATAAAGGTGTTGGGAGGATCCTCCCAGGGTGGGAGAAGCATGCGGAAGGTAGACTATAGACTAAACATGATTGTCACCCATTGCCTCTTTTGCAAACCACAACACCCAATAAGAGAGAGAACAAAAGGGAATACCCTGCCACAGAGGCAGGGTGGGAGGGCGGTATGGGGGGTGGGAGGGATACTGGGATCCGTGGGTATTTGATCATTGTATAATTGAAACCCAAGCACAAAAATGTGTAAGTCTGCAACTGTACCTCATGATGTCTCACTATTAACATTTTTTTATTAAAAAAATAGTGACTTAGTAAACTTAAGTTTATTTCAAGATACAAATATAGAATCACAATTTTTTTCTTTTTGGTTCATACCCGGCAATACACAGGGGTTACTCCTGGCTCTGCACTCAAGAATTACACCTGTTGTCGCTCATGTGACCATATGGGATGCTGGGAATCGAACCCAGTTCGGCAGTGTGCAAGGCAAACGCCCTACGTGCTGCGTTATTGCTCCATCCCGATACTGTTTTAATTTATCCGACTTCTCTAGAGAAACGTAAATTTAAGGAATATACTGATGGGCTTACGAACTTTCTAGAAAATCTTCTAAGACTTTTACAAAGCTCATCATTTTTAAATTGGAGGATGACGATTGGGATACTTTGACTCTTCATCTTATAAACCTTGCTGTTTTTGCTGTCTTGCCATGAATATTAATATACTATTAAAATTCAAATTATTAAACTGGATGATAATAGTACAGTGAGTGGGTTGGGTGTTTGATTTATACACAGCCAACCCAGTTTTGCACTCTTGCATACTATGTGGTCCTCCAAGCCCCACCACCCCAACTTCAAATTATTTTTGGGGGGTGGGAGTCACACCTGATGGTGCTTTGGCTTACAACTGGTTCTGCATTTGATCTAGTGTATTTAGAAAATAGGAAACTTTGGGGAGAGTTGTATGTTTTTTCGTTTCCTATTTGTTCCTCCCGTCCATTTTTTTTCTCTCCAGACAAAAAGGAAAAAAAGAAAATCAAAAGCGGGAGGTACAGCCAGATCCACCAGTCTCCTCTTCATCACCCAGAAGCAAGATGCTAAAGGAAAACAATTCCCTTGACTGTAAAAAGTTCAACAGCAAGAACTCTGAAAAGGTTCAGAAGTAAGAGTCCAGGGAGGGGCTGAAGCAGTACCACAGCTCCTCTGAGGTCAGGACAGCCTACCACTCCGGAGCAGAGGCCCAAGACAGGGAGTCAAAGAAGAAGCCAGACAGGAACACAGGTCCTTATGTAGGAGAGTTGAAACGGAAGAAAAGAATAGGCCTAGGGACAGAGATCAAAGGTCAGATACCCACTTTGGCTGGCAGGCACAAGGAACGTTCTGAATGGCATGGTCGCAGGAGTAGGAGTAGGTGTAGGCTACGAGTAGGAGCGGTGATAAATCCCACAGGTATCAAAGATTCTGGCACTCCCAGGATTGGGGATCCCCTACTTCCAGAGACTACAGGCGTCACTGAGACTGCAGCCGATTGAGTTGCTTGGTAGAATTGGAGATGAAATGGTTTTTTCTTGTGTGTGTGTGTGTGTGTATGTGTGTGTGTGTGTGTGCGCGTGCGTGCGTGCGCGTGCGTATATGTATGTAGAGTCCCATCGTGAGGTACTCATGACTTCTAGCTCTGGTTTAGGGGTCAATCATGGCAGGGCTCAGAACTATATGAGGTTCCGGGGACAGAACTTAGGGCAGCTGCCTGGAAGAGAAACAATCTGTACACCGAACTGTCTCTCTGGCCCCAGATTTGAACTATTATAAGAAGCAGTTCTTAAAAAGCAAAACCAATTATTTCTCACTTTTGAATATGTAAAATCTTCTGAAGATCAAATATTTTATTCCCTTGTATATCAATCCTTGAGAGAGATGTACTCTCTATAGTCGGATGTCCTTACTTCTTTTCGAGGGGGGGCAGGTAACACCTGGCGATACTTATGGTTTTCTCCTGGTTTTGTACTCAGTACTATTGACAGTGCTTGGGAGACCATGTTGGATGCCACGGGAATTGAACGCAGGTTACCTATTTGCAATCTAACGCCTAACCTGCTTTTTTATCTCTCCGTTGCCTGATGTTCTCAATTTTTAAGCGCAGTTTGTTGTCCTTGGGAATATATTTGGTACTAATCAGATTACATGTGGTAAATTGGTTGATATATAGATCCAAGAACCTATAAACCCCCTAAGAAGGATGAGAAATATTTAAGAAATAGGAAAATATCAGTTCTTGAATTTTCGTCTGTGTTGGATGACTGTCCATTTGGCAGATAAAACCGATAGAGATGTGTGACTTAATTCAGTATAAGTAGCGTGATATAGATACAGTAATGAAGCTGTTAGTCTGTTCTGTTTATGTTGAGATGTGTCTTTTCCTGAACAATTTTGTTGATACATTTCCACATATGTTCCTTGCCACTTATTTTTATTGATAAATTGACACAAAAAAATTTGCCTCATACAAAAATGCAGTTTTTCAAAATTGCCTTAAAATTGGTTTGAAATATTGTGAAGGTTCTGCTGTTAGCTTCAGACCTTTATATGTGTATAATTGTCACAACATCCACCACCAATCTTTGAGTGCTATCCCACCACGAAAAAGACCGTGCTGGTTCCTTCCACTACCAACTCCTTCTCTCTGAGAGTCACCATTGTGTTCCTTCAGTCTAGAAAGTTTGTTATTTTCTTTCCTTTTTACTGTTTTTGGTGAAGCAAGAGAGTTTTATTATTTTTTAAAACTCAAACTAATTGATTTTTTGGGGGGTCAGACCCGGTGAATCTCAGGGGTTGCTGCTAGCTCTACCCTCAGTAATTACTCCTCGCTGTACTCGGGAACCACATGGGTTTGTATTTTAGGCCATATCTTGCTCTGCTCAGGTCTTACTTCTGGCTTTGTACTCAGGAATCACTCCTGACAGGTTTGGGAGAAAATATGCTTTGCTGGGGACCAAACCCAGGTCTCCTGCATGCAAGGCACACACCTTACTTAAATACTCTGTCAATCCTTGAGAATTAACCATTTTGTCATAGACTCGCAGACTGTGACTCTCAGGGTTGATATCTCGGCTCTGAATTCAGGATTCCATGGTTCTGAAAGTTCCATCATTCCTTTAAGTTTCGAAGTTTATTTAAACACTGATTTACAAAGTAGCCTGTCCCAACACTGAGAAAGCCTGTAGATTTTAGTCACAAAGCCTGTAGATTTTGCACACCTGAACTTTCAGCAGGTTAATTTCTGGGTAAGGCTCTGTTCTGAGAGAGTGGAGTCTCTCCAGATGCATGACTGCGATTTTGCTGTTGGAGAGTGAGCAGCTTCTGGGGCTCAGTTTGAACAGGCCCTGGGCTGGCCCCTGAGGTCTCAGCCATGCATGGGTGATAGAAGGAGTTTTGGCAGCTGCTTCATCTCTTTCATGATTTTGAGTCTCTGGAGCAAGAACAATAGATGAACCTACACGGAACAGTGGGTGATTCATGGGTTTTACTGCCAGAGCTTCTAGAAGTACCAGGGAGGTAAGGGGAGGGAGCCCATCCCAAGTCAAGATATCAGCCACAAAAACTTGCATACTTGAATTTTCAGCAAGGTAATTTCTCAATAAGGCTCAATCCTGAAACAACGGGGTCCACTCAGAGAGAAGGCAGTGTGGGCTGGCTTTCCCACCGTGTAGAAAGTTTTCTTGCATTCACAGGGTTTCTCTCCTTCATGAATCTTCTCAAGTTCAGTGAGGTTTCATTTCATGGATAATCTTTGCCTACGTTTCATGCTCTAAGGGTCTGTCTCCTTTGTAAGATATGTTGTGTATCGGGTGACCTTATTTGTTGTAAAAAGTTTTCATCCACACTTTACATTCATAGGGTTTCTCTCCTGCACGAATTATGTTGAGTGAGGTACAATTTTATCAAAAAGGTTTTCCTACATTCTTTGCAATAAACAGGGTTTTCACGTGTATGAATTCTATATTGTTTAATGAGATATGATTATAAGGAGAAAGTTTTCCTGTTTACTTTCCATTCACAGGTTTTCTCTCCATGAATTTCATTCCTATTCAGTGAGGTATAATTTTTTTTTCTACTTGAGTCACACCTGGTGATGCACAGGGGTTACTCCTGGCTCTGCACTCAGGAATTACCCCTGGCGGTGCTCAGGAGACCATATGGAATGCTGGGAATTGAACCTGGGTTGGCCGCGTGCAAGGCAAATGCCCTACCTGCTGTGCTATCGCTCCAGCCCAATGTGAGGTATGATTGAAAAGGAGAGTTTTCCTACATGTATAGGGTCTCCTCTCATGGTTAGTGAGGTTTGATTTCAATGAGAATGTTTCCCTACATTTACAGGGTTTCTCTCGTGTGAATCCTGTTATGTTCAGTCAGTAATGACTTAATGGAGAAAGATTTCTTCCTGCATTCACTGCATTGGTAGGGTTTATCACATGTGAATTCTTATGTTTAATCAGACATGACTTACAAGAGAAAGATCTTCAGCATTCAGTACATGAATTAGGTTTCTCTGTTGTTTGAGTTCTTATGTTGAATGAGAGAGGATTTCACTGTGAATGTTTTCCAACATTTTTTTTGTACATAGGGTTTCTCTTCTGTATGAAATCTTTCATGTAGAATTAGATCTGGCTTCATTGAGAAAGTTTTTCTACATTGTTTTTATTTGTGTTTCTCTCCTGAGAGACTCTGTTTTGAGTTATCTATCATGCATGGCTCTACTCCTTGTTTTATTTTTATTTTTTCATGGCTCTACTCTTTCTTCAACTTAATGATTGCTTCAGGTGTGATGACAGAGTGTCCCAATGATTCCAGGTCCTGTAGTTTTCCAGTGTCTCCTCACTGAACAGGGTCCTCTGTTCATCAGCCAGGAACTGCCGTTCTTTCCACGTGAAGTTCACACGCTCCTCCTCAAACAGCACCGTCCCCAGAGGTGATTTCATTGGTATCTTTTAGAAATTCGGTGAGCTCTTGAAGTAGAGTTGAGGAAGATTGGGAAAACTGGCATGGCTGGCTCCTGTTTTTTAAGAGTCTTATATTTATGGTTTGATCAGAAGATTGCACAATTTCATGATCATGCCAAGTTAGAATCTTTCCGTCCTGTACCTGCTGTCTGTGCTCTTCTGCTGCCTTACAACCTGTGTTTGGTACCAAGGTCTTCCAAAATGAATTTTATTGAAGCAGCCCATCATGTGGAGTGACTTTTGCCCATGACGACCCTGGCAGCTGCAAGTTCTGGTGGAAAGCGTCATTGGAATTCTGATGGGCTCTGCAGGAAATCTGTTGAAAACCAGAAGAACTGTGCCACCCCTTGAACACCAGGGTATTTTTCCGTGGTGACCTCTGACAGGGAACGTGTATCGCTTGAGCTCTGCCCCTCATTATGCTTATCCCAAATTGATCCTCTCTGGGGAGAAGTAATCTATTCTTGGTTAATTTTAATTTTTCTGGGTGGAGGCTGGTGGAGATGGGTATACCACCAGGTCTCAGGGCTTATTCTTGATATTAAGCTCAGGAATCATTCCTGGGTGAGCTGTGTGCAGGGCAAGTTTATTAGTCCTAAGGCTATAGTGAACATCATTGAAATTGGTATGAGTATGTCAGGCAATCTGTTAAATAGTTTTTGTAGGATGGTCAGGATAATGGGGGTAATCTGCTCCCCCCCTTGGTGAACACAAACTTTTCTTCCACTTCCTAGTTTCCTCTAATAAGGAAATTATATTTCTGGTACCCTTCACCTGTTTTGTTCCCCCCCCCCCCCCAACAATTTATCCAGCCGTGCCTGTTGTACTGGCTCTCTAGCTCTCTTTTTTAAAAATTATTTTTTAAACTCAAAAATGTAAAGCACAAAACCCTGATGTGTGTATTCCTAAGAGATTGAGTTTTTCAGAATAGCAGCTCCTTCCATCGTTGAATGAGGTGTGGAAAGAGGAAGCTAGCCACAAGCCAGTTGTGTCATGGAAAGGCTCTGGGCTTCCCCTATAGCTCCAGGATTGAATTTGAGTCAGCCACGAGCAAGGCAAACTCCCAATGCTCTGTATTCTGAATCTAGCCCCTTCTGTAATATTTTGGACAACTCGCTCATTGTTTTATTTATTTAATCATGAGCTTCTGCAATCTCACTGAAAGTGGAAAGGGAATATATAATAATATGAAACTGAAAGGAAAGCACTAGCATCAGAGGACATGAGTATGTATGGGATGGAGGGCTCCTGAGGTACAGAAGGAATGGTCTTGTGGTTTAGTTGTTTTGTTTTGTTTTGTTTTGTTTTGTTTTGTTTTGTTTTGGGACCACACCTAGCGATGCTCATTGGTTATTCCTGGCTCTAAACTCAGGACTTAATCCTGGCAGAACTTGAGGAACCATATTAGATGCTGTGGATTGAAGGTGGATTCAAGAAGTAAAAGACATACGTCCTACTCACTATTTAGTGCTCTTGCCCAATGTTCTGGTAGTTCTAAGAAAAATCATAAGCCAATTCTTGTCCACAGTCTGAAATCATATTTTTGGTGGTCTTGCCATTCCTGGATGCAAAATGCTTCCTGGGTTCCACAATATTCATTTCCTATTCGAGCATGCCAAAATCTTTGTTCCTGCCATCCAACCAGTCAGTTTGATGTTGTGGGGGCAAACCTGGGAGTCTTTTGTGTTGGGTCCTGCTTTTGCCATGGACAAGATGCCAGGATTGGTGTGCTCCTAGATGAAATTCTCCTTACTCAGCATCTCCTTAATTTTTTCCTTTTTAAAAAAACTTTTAATTGTAGCCTTTGACTATCCAGTGGTTTGTGATGTGCCCTCCTAGGGCCTCACTCCTATCCCTGCATTCATGACAGGGGAATGCAGGAGTCTGGCGACCAAGTGAGAGTTCATCATCGACAGGCATAGTTTTGCGGGGAGGGTGTGGCTTGCTCCCCATGAGGGAGACCCAGTGCTCCCAGTCTTTCTGAGGCAGTTTGGACGCTTTTTCAGTGATGTTGATGGCTTTTTAATTATTTATTTTCACATCTGGATGGCAGTGGTAAATGGTGCGTATAGTTTTGGGCCTTCACCACTGCAAAAAAAAAAAAACAGATAAATAATTTAATAAAAAATATATATACACCTGATGTCTTTAAGACTTGTTCTGAAAGAGACTAGGCTAGGATTATTAAAAAGAAAGAGAGAGAGAAAAGATGTTTACTGTAGGAAGTTTCTAGAACCTGCATATGCATACGCTGCATTGGTCCCATCAGAGATACTTTTGCTGAAGCATCTGAACTTTGGGACGGTGGGGCTGGAGGAACTTAGGAGGGGTCTGTAGTGTGGAGGGGGTCCTGGGTGCAGGGGCCTCAGGCTCAGGGTCCGGGTTCAGGTCGGCGGCATAGAAGATCAGATTGGCGGCATAGACGAGCAGGGGTTTCAGCAGGTGGGCCTTATCCTGCAGCTGTGCTGTGAGGGGGTCTCCCAGGATCTGAACAAGGCGCCAGTCTGCTTCTTCATGTCCTGCACGATGATGTTGCCTTGCTGCGGTCTGGCCTTCACTGTCTTGATGATCAAATCCTTGCAATTGATCAGGGAGCTCCGCAGGTGCTCTGCCAAAGGTGTAGTGGTAGGTCGGTTGAAATGTTCCGCATAACATAGCCTGTTCACTTTCTTTCTTCCTTTTGGGGTCACACTCCATGGTATGGAGGTTTTTCATCTGGCTCAGTCTCAGGAATTACTCCTGATGCTGTTTGGAGGATCCTGTGGGTCAGAATCTCCTATTGATGAGTACTAATCTGCTGGTGCTGTTACGGTGAAGGAAGTCTCACCCCGGGATTATTTTGGGAAAGCAGGAACTTTTGTAACCAAAGCCTTTCTTACTGGTACTCAGCAAAAAAATTCTGCTGACTTTGAAAGTCTGCACTTCCCTGCACAACTATTGGATTTTTTTCTCCTATCCCATTCCAATCCATCTGTCAGGTTTCCTCCTGAAGGCAGATCTCATTTCTGTTGTTTTTGGGACATTTGTGGACTCTCTCTTTTTTTTTTTTTTAGCTCTCTGAATTTTCAATTCTTTTGAATTGATCTGAGAGTTTGTTCCTTATTCCAGCCCCACAAGATTTTAATTGCTCCAGATATGTAGTACACTTTGAAGATGGAAATAACAGGTTTATGGGGTGCTCTAAAGGTACTTTTGCGCCGTCCTTCATTGCACATCAGATTTCTTTTCTCCCACATTTGGAGAAGTACATGAGGCATTGGTTGCAGTCCTGCCCTCACGTGCAGTTTTAGGAAATAGAGATGTCACTCTGAAGGTGATTGAGGTCCTTTAATTGACTACACAGTGTGGAATGTGTCAAGGTTCTCTGTAGTCTACCTGCTGCCTAGAGATCAGGGTCATCTTACACCATGTTATCCCTCTGCTGAATAACAGGAGGAATAATAGTACTTGGTATCTTTAATAGTGGTGACCAAGAGAGATGGATGCCTTTAAATCTTAAGGATGTCTCTGCACAAATATTATATGAGAAGTCATTCATTACCAAAAAGGAATGACTAAAAATGATCACATCGCTGAATAAACGGTGGGTATGTTATGTTAGTTACATAACTGACTGTGGCCTCAATAAGTTGACCAATTTTGAGAGATCAGGGTCCCCAAATAGGACTCTAAAATAGAGCAGATACTTTATGTATTCAGAAGAAACTTTATAAACTTTTTTTTAATCTGCTTTACATTGATAAGGTTTTTCGTCAGCGTGACTTCCATATTGTTGAATTACATATTCTAGTGGGAAGATTTCCGACATGCTTTACACCCCTAGGATTTCATACTGTATGAATTTGATGATGCTGAATTCTGCATGACTTTTGTGAGACTGTGTATGTTTCACATTTGAAATGTTTGTCTTCAGAGTGACTTCGATATTGTTGAATTAGATGTTTTTTCAGTGGGAAAGATTTCCTACATGCTTGCTTGCTTTGCATGCAGCCCATCAGTTTGATGCCTGGCATCCCAGTACTCTGTCTTAGCATTTGATGTTTGCTATTTTGCTGAGAGATATCAGGTGATACTGTGTTACTGTTACTGTGTTTGGCATATCGAATACATCACAGGTAGCTTGCCAGGCTCTGCTGTGAGGGCAAGATACTCTCAGTAGCTTGCCGGGCTCTCCGAGAGGGGCGGAGGAATGGAACTCGGGTCGGCCATGTTGGCTGCGTGCAAGACAAACGCCCCACCGCTGTGCTATCATTCCAGCCCGCCAGGTGATAAGTGTTTGGTATTTTCTTAATATCTTACAGACAAATACCAATTGATAAGCCTCTTGAGGATTTGACTTGCATTACCCTGATCTTTCACTTGCCTGGAATATACTCATTTCCTGATATATGTATCTGTCAGATTCTAGCAAGTAAACAACTCTGAAGTCAAGAATGTAACCTCTTCTGGAGAGGCTTGATCTGATTGGTAAGGCCCACTAGAATTTTGAGGTTATTGACTTATACTTAAGTATTTCTAGAGCTGGGGAAATCCTGCATCAGGTAAGATGCTTCCCTTGTATGTGGTCGACCGGGTTTGATCCCTGGCATCCGTAGAGTTGCCTGAATGCAGAGTCAAAAGTAAGCCCTGAGGAGATTGTGCACTGAACCAGGATGGGATTGGTCCTAAATCCAGAAGAGAAAATGCTGTAACTTGCATGGGATTGGATGGACTTCTGGTAAAGTTAAGAGAATCAGAAAGAACAAAGGGTTCATCGGGTAGTCTCACCTATATGAGGTGTAAGGAAACAAGGTACCACCCAAGGATAGTGGAAAGAAGACCAGGAGGATTATTCCATGGTAGGAAGCCTGCTTCAATGACTGGTGGATTCCCAGTGTCTCCCTCTTTGGGTTTTTAATTGAATTAGATATTTTTTGTGAGAACATTTTCCTACCTCTTCCGTGAAAATTCATGTGAACTGTTACCTGTATGAATTTATTATTTTTGTCTTAGATGTTACTTTATTGAGAAAGGTTTCCCACCTGTCCAACTTTGATAGCGTTGAGTTAGGTATGATTTCAGTGGGAACGATTTCCTACATGCTTTATACCCCTCGGATTTCTTCCTGTATGAATTTGATATTGTTGGATTCTACATGACTTTCGTGAGAAAGTTTTACTACTTGCTTTACATTGATAAGGTTTTTCTTCAGAGTGACTTCCATATTGTTGAATTAGATATTCTAGTGGGAAAGTTTTCCGACATGCTTTACACCCCTAGGATTTCATACTGCATGAATTTGATATTGCTGAATTCTGCATGAATTTCGTGAGAATGTTGCTGTTTCACATTTGCAATGTTTATCTTCAGAGTGACTTCCATCTTGTTGAATTAGATGTGATTTCAGTGGGAAAGATTTCCTACATGCTTGCTTGCCTTGCATGCAGCCCATCGGTTTGATCCCTGGCATCCCAGTACTCTATCTCAGCATTTGATTTTTGGTATTTTTCTGACAGATGCCAAGTGATAAGTGTTTGGTATTTTGTTAATACCCTGGATGGCTGATACCAATTGATAAGCCTCTTGAGGATTTGACTTGCATTACCCTGATCTTTCACTTGCCTGGAATATTCTATTTTCATGATTCTAGCAAGTAAACAACTCGGAAGTCAAGAATGTAGCTTCTTTTGGAGAGGCTTGATCTGATTGGTAAGGGCCACTAGAATTTTGAGTTTGCTCACTTATACTTAAGTATTTCTATAGCTGAGGCAACCCTGCATCAGGTAAGATGCTTCCCTTGTATGTGGTCGACCGGGTTTGATCTCTGGCATCTGTATAGTTGCCTGAGTGCAAAGCCAAGAGTAAGCCCTGAGCAGATTGTGCGCTGGACCGGACTGGGATTGATCCAAATCCAGCAGAGAAAATGCTGTAACTTACATGGGATTGGATGGACTTCTCGTAAGTAAAGAGAATCAGAAAGAACAAAGGGCTCATCAAGTAGTCTCAGCTCTATGAGTTGTAAGGAAAGAAGGTGCCACCCAAGGACAGTGGAAAGAAGACCAGGAGTATTATTCCATGGTTGGAAGCCTGCCTCAAAGGCTGGAGGATTCCCAAACTCTCCCTCTTTGGGTGTTTTAATTGAATTAGATACATTTTTGTGAGAACATTTTCCTGCCTCCTCCGTGAATATTAATGGGGACTGTTAGCTCTATGAATTTATTGCCTGTACGGGACTTTCGTGAGAACGTTTTACTACGTGCTTTACATTGATAAGGTTATTCATCAGAGTGATTTCCATATTGTTGAATTAGATATGATGCTAGTTGGAAAGATTTCCTACATGCTTTACACCCCTTGGATTTCATACCATATGAATTTGATATTGCTGAATTCTGCATGACTTTCTTGAGAATGTTTTGCTACCTGCTTTAAATTTAGAAGGTTGCAGTAGCCGATCTGTTTGATCCCCAGCATCCCAGTACTCTGTCTCAGCATTTGATGTTTGGTATTTTCCTGATAGATACCAAGTGATATGTGTTTGTTACTGGGTCACTTGCAGGCAGATACCAGGTGATAAGCCTCTTGACTTGCATTGCCCTGATCTTTCACTTGCCTGGAATATACTATTTTCCCAATATATGTGTCTGCCATATTCTAGCAAGAGAACAACTCGGAAGTTAAGATGTTAGCTTCTTCTGGAGAGGCTTGATATGATTGGGTAAGCCCACCAGAATTTTGAGGTTACTCACTTATACAAGGGTATTTCTAGGGCTGGAGCATATGTGCATGAGGTGTGATGCTTCCCCTGTCTATGGTCAACTGGTTTTGGTCCGTGGCATCTGTATAGTTGCCTGAGTGCAGAGTCAAGAGTAAGCCCCGAGCAGATGGTGCACTCGACCCGGCTGGGATTGTTCCCAAATCCAGAAGAGGAAATTCATGGGGTTTCTTACGTGTACCCATTTAGTGTTGATGACTTACACGTGACTTTCGTGAGAAAGATTTCTCACCTGTCCAAATTTGATATTATTGAGTTACATATTATTTCAGTGGGAAAGACTACATGCTTTAGACCCCTCCTATTTCTTACTGTATGAATTTGATATTGTTGAATTCTTCATGACTTTCGTGAGAAAGTTTTAGTACCTGCTTTACATTGATAAGGTTTTTCGTCAGCGTGACTTCCATATTGTTGAATTAGATATTCTAGTGGGAGGCTTTTCCTACGTGATTTACACCCAGAGAATATTGTACTACATGAATTTGATATTGCTGAATTCTGCATGACTTTCCTGGGAATGTTTTCCTACCTGTTTCACATTTGAAATGTTTATCTTCAGAGTGTCTTCGATATTGTTGAATTAGATGCGATTTCAGTGGGAAAGATTTCCTACATGCTTGCTTGCTTTGCATGCAGCCCATCAGTTTGATCCCTGGCATCCTTGTACTCTGTCTCAGCATTTGATGTTTGGTATTTTGCTGAGAGTTACCAGGTGATTAGTGTTTGATATTTTCTTAATATCTTGCAGACAGATACCAACTGATAATCCTTTTGCGATTTTGACTTGAATTTTCCTGATCTTTCACTTGCCTGGAATACACTATTTTCCCGATATATGTGTCTGTCAGATTCTAGCAAGAGAACAACTCGGAAGTTAAGATGTTAGATTCTTCTGGAGAGGCTTGATCTGATTGGGTAAAGGCCACTAGAATTTTGAGGATGCTCACTTATGCATGAGTATTTCTAGGGCTAGAGCGATTGTGCATCCGGTAAGATTCTTCCCCTGTATGTGATCAACCGGGTTTGGTCCAAGACATCCGTATAGTTGCCTGAGTGCATAGCCAAGAGTAAGCCCTGAGCACTGTGTGGGCTGGACTGGGGTGGGATTGGTCCAAATGCAGAGAGAAAATGCTGTACCTTCCATGTGATTGGATGGAGTTCTGCTAAGTGAAGAGAATCATAGAAAAAGGGGTTCATCAGGGACTCTAACCTATTTGAGGTGTAAGGAAACAAGGTACCACCCAAGGACAGTGGGAAGAAGACCAGCAGGATTGGTCCATGTTTGGAAGCCTGTCAATTGTGCTGGAGGATTCCATAATTTCCCTCTTTTTTATTTTTTAATTGAAATATATAGGATTTTTTGGGTACATTTTCCTACCTACTCCTTTAAAATTCATGGAGTTTCTTACCTGTAACAATTTAATATTGTTGACTTAATTGTGACTTTCGTGAGGTTTCTCACCTGTTTAAATTTGATATTGTTGAGTTAGATATAATTTTAGTGGGAAAGATTTCCTACATACTTTACACCCCTCAGATTTCTTACTGTATGAATTTGATATTGTTGAATTCTACATAACTCTAGTAAGAAATTTTTAGTACTTGCTTTACATTGATAAGGTTTTTCGTCAGAGTGACTTCCATATTGTTGAATTAGGTAAGATTACAGTGGGAAAGATTTCCTACATGCTTTACACCCCTAGAATTTCATACTGTATGAATTTGATATTGCTGAATTCTGCATGACTTTCGTGGGAAAGTTTTGCTACCTGCTTTGCATTTGAAAGGTTTGTCTTCAGAGTGACTTCGATCTTGTTGAATTAGATGCGATTTCAGTGGGAAAGATTTCCTACATGCTTGCTTGCCTTGCATGCAGCCCATCGGTTTGATCCCTGGCATCCCAGGACTCTGTCTCAGCATTTGATGTCTGGTATTTTGCTGACAGATACCAAGTGATGAAGTGTTTGGTATTTTCTAGATACCTCCCTGGCAGATACCAAGTGATAGTTCTCTTGTGGGTTTGACTTGCAGTTTCCTGATCTTTTCCTTGCCTGGGACATACTATTTTCCCGATATGTTTTTCTGCCAGATTCTAGCAAGAAAACACCACTGAAGACAAAAAATTAGCTTCATCTGGTGAGCTTGATCTGATTGGGTAAGATCCACCAGACTTTTGTGAGTAGTCACTTATACTTAAAAATGTATATGGCTGGAGCAATAGTACAGCAGATTAGATGCTTTCCTTCCTTGGGGCCCACGTGATTTGATCCCCTGCACAGCAGATCATTTCCTGAGTATAGAGGAGTTGGGATCAGAATAGGGACCATATTGACAATGATGGTTGGAAGGGATTTCTCTGGATGGAGATGTGTTTTGAAATTGGGTAACTGACCAAACATGATGGCCTCTCCGTATCGGTATTGGAAGCCATAAGCCCAAAAGGAGACAGAGAGACAAGATGAAATATGCCTGTCTACAGGCACACTTGGTGGCCCAGAGTGTGTGGAGCTGGTAGAAGGGAAACTCAGGACATTGGTGGTGGAAGTGTATTTGGTGAAATGATGGATGTTGGAACATTGTATGTCAAAAACCTGATCACAAAAAGTTTATAACTATCTCAAATATTCAGGGAAATTAAAATGAATTAAATAATATTGGTCACTGTCACTGTCCTCCATTGTTCATCAATTTGCTCAAGCGGTCCCAGTAACGTCTCCATTATGAGACTTTGTTGTTACTGTGTTTTGGCATATCAAATACCTCACAGGTAGCTTGCCAGGCTTTGCCCTGCAGGGAGATACTCTCTGCAGCTTCCCGGGCTCTCTGAGAAGGGCAGAGGAATCGAACTCGGGTCAGCCATGTTGGCTGTGTGCAAGGCAAATGCCCTACCCGCTGAGCTATCGCTGCAGCCCCATAATATTGGTACTATCATAAAATATACATATATATTTTATACAAAAATTCAGTGGTGGAGGGTCTTTGGTACTTTGGTGCTTTCCAATGTACAATAACTTTGTACTTGAAAATGTTAATGTTAATACTTTCATAACGTGTTACTTTCAGTGCAATAAAAATGAAAGAAAAATGTAAAACCTCCACTGGTGGAGGTGGGCACATTTCATTGGGGTGTTTTAATGCCAGTCAAGAGAAATGGAGACTATGGTGTGGATTGTGGTGTTTAAAGGTTGTTTTCTGAAATCTTATCATTGACAATATTGTAAAATTGTAAATCCCACTGAAATTTTAAAAAAGCATTTTATAGAAACTGTGTTCTCCCTGATTACTTGATGTCAATGAACAATCTGCTGTTCTGTGTATACAAAATACAAACCAAAAATCTTGACCACTGTATAGGTCAATACTTTTGTAAGCACGTTGCCTACACTATAATAAAAATTAAATTTTGTTTGTTTTGTTGCTTTTTGGGTCACACCCAGCAATGCTCAGGGTTACTCTGAGTATAGAAAACTGTTTAAGTTTGAACATGGAAAGGACAAGGAAACAAGTAATGTGAGGAATATTGTCTTTAATGGAGGCATGGGGCAGGTGGGAAAGAGGGATATACCAGGGATATTGGTGGTTAGTAATGTGCAGTGGTGAAGGGATGGGTCTTTGATCATTGTGTGATTGTAACCCAAACATGAAAGCTTGTAACTTTCTCATGGTGATTCAATAAAATCAAAATACAACAACAACAACAACAAAAGAAAACCAGTAATGGACCAAACTAATCTTTCCTCAAACCCCCATTTTTTTATGTTTTGAAATGTTTTGTTTCAATTATGTTGCAAGATCCAGCTATGCGAAAGGATCACTCCTAGAGGTACTCAGGGGACCATAAATGGCAGGTGGTAAAGTGGTATGCAACTAAGGTTAGCCAAGTTCAAGGCCTTACCCGAATACTGTTTGACCTTCAGAACCAAAACTTTGTAGACAAAGGAGTTAGTTTCCAACATGACAAATCTATCTTAAAATATATTATCAGCAGTTAAAGAGAGAGTACAGCAGATGCTCACTCGCTTTACGTGTAGCCGCCACAACCTTGATCCACAGCACCCAATATGATTCCCCCAAGCCCAGAGTGATCTCTGAATGTAGAGCCAGGAGTAACTCCTGAGCACAGCAGGTGTGGCCCCAAAACCAAAATATATGTGTGTATAGATATGATTGTATATGCATATATATGTGTGTGTATATATGGGCTGGAGCGATAGCACAGCGGGTAGGGCGTCTGCCTTGCATGCAGGCAACATGGCCGACCCGAGTTTGATTCCTCCGCCCCTCTCGGAGAGCCCGGCAAGCTACCGAGAGTATTCGATATGCCAGACATAGTAACAACAAAGTCTCCAATGGAGACATTACTGGGCCCGCTCGAGCAAATCGATGATCAACGGGAGGGCCTTTTACTTTACTTTATATATGTGTGTATATATATCTGTGTACACATACATATATATGTATGTGTTTATATACAAATAAAATTGCCCATAGTCATGCTAGAGCAGGGAGAGCGTTTGTATTCTATGCAGCTCGCTCAGGTTCAATTCTTTGCACCACATATGGTCCCCATGCCGCACCAGAAGGAAGCCCTGAGCTCAGAACCAAGAGTAAGCGTGAGCACCACTGTGGCCCAAAAATACAAAAAAAAATTGTTGAAGTCATCCATTCTTTATCCCCCATAGCTACCTTTAAAATTAAGTGTTTTCAAGGGGGCCTTACAAACAGAACTCAGGGACCATTCCACGGTTATTGGGTCAGACATTTCACTGGAAGGGCCCAAGGATGTGGTGCTGCACTGACTCTGCAGATTGGGGAACCTCCAGTGCCACCTGGCAGTGCTCTGGGGCCACCAAGGCTACACCTGTTGATGTTGTGAACAGGGCTTTTAGTGCTGCGGGAATCAGACCTAGTTTAATAATCTACGCTCCTAACCCGCTATCCTCTTGCCCCCCAAAATCAGTTGAAATATGCAAAGATTAACCCTACCTCACACAGACTAAGGATTATAAAGAAAACTTTTAGGCATTTAACAAAAGTAAATCCTCGTTCAAACATATCCTACCTCTATAAATGCGTTTATTAGTATGACTCATGGGATTGTTCAAAGCAGCAAGGAATGTGTCCCAGGCAAAACAAGGAGAGGAGGGGGAAAGTGAAGAGGGGCAGGGAGGAGAAGAGAGGAGTGAGGGATAGGGGAGAAGAAAGGAAAGAGGGGGAAGAGGTGAAAGAGAGAAGGGAAAAGCAGGGAAGGGAAATCGGGAAGAGGAAGGTAAGGAAAAAGAAAAGAGGATGGGCATGGGGAAGAGGAAAGGGGGAGAGTTGGGAGGGGTGGAGGAAGGCAAAAAAAAGCGGAAGGGGAGGGATAAGGGGAGAGGGAAGAAGTGGGGGGAAGAGAGGCATGGGAAAGGCAAGGGGGAGAGAGAAAATCAGGATGGGAGGGGAAGAGGAGGAGGGGAGATAAGGGGAAGAAAGGGAAAGAGGATGATGGGGTGAAGGGGAAGGGAAGAAGGAACAAGGGACAGGATTATAAGAGGATGAGAAGGGTAAGGGAAGAAAAGGGACTGGAGCATAGCACAGCGGGTAGGGCGTTTGCCTTGCTCATGGCCAACCAGGTTCGATTCCCAGCATCCTATATGGGCCCAGGAGTAATTCCCGATAGCATAAGCCAGGAATAACCCCTGTGCAAGGCCCCGTGTGACCCAAAAAGTAAAAAAAAAATTAAAATTAAAAATAAAGGAAACTGTACAACATTAAAAAATAGAGGACAGGGGATGGGGAGAGCATGGAGAGGGGGAGGAGGAAGGAGAGTGGGAGAGGAAGGCAAGAGGAAGGCGAGAGCAGAGCAAGGAGAGGCGGAGAGGAGGACCCTGAAAGCCAAGTGGACATGAAGGGGAAGATAGAAAAGGGGAGAGGGGAATGAGAAAGGAAATGGGGAGGGGGAAGAGAAAGAGGGAATGGGAGGGGGAAACGGAGGGAGAAAAAAGCAAAACTGTCTCCTGCCCCCACGCCTGGCTGTCCTCGCCGGGGCCCCTTGGAGGGGAGTGGGTTGAGCTTTCCTCCCCGCCCCGACCAGGGCTCCGGCAGCCGAAGACCTCCAGAACCAGCCACCACCATGCTCAGACCACTCTCCGCACACATGAAGGTACTGGCAGAGGGACAAAGCCACGCGGGTTCCGGGGCCGAGATCTCCAAGCCTACTCGGATTGGGGCCGAGCATCCTACACCCAGATCCTCCATTTTCCAGTAGGCGGGGGTCACACCCACCAACTGGCCCCCTGGCGCCGTGTAATCCCATCAACGGCCAAGACTCAGAGACTATAAAAACCAGCTCCCGGACCGCGTGTCCGCATTCGTGGCCGCACGACATCTTATTCACTTAATCACTTAATCACTTAATCCCCGTTATTCATCGATTTATTCGAGCGGGTGCCAGTAACGTCTCCATTCATCCCGGTTGCGTGCTAGCGTAGCCCAATGGTATCTGTTCGTTTTAGGAACATGTAGAGCCTCAAACCGATCATTTAGGGTCTTGACGAAGAAGTCTGACCATCTTATAGGTGGGCGTCCACGTGATCTTTTGATGTCTCGTGGAATCCAATCAGTAATGGCTCTAGTCCAGCGGTTGTCTGTAAACCTCATTACATGTCCAGCCCATCTGATTTTTGATGTCTTGGCAAATGAGACAGCGTCTCTGATTCTTGAGCGTTGACGAAGATCAGAACTCCGGATTCTATCTCTCATTTGAGTGAATCGTGATATTCCAAGCATAGTTCTTTCGATTCCTCTTTGAGAGACCCGAATAGTGTTCTCATCCTGTTTTCGTAGGGTCCAGGTCTCTGAGGCATATGTTAATGCAGGAAGAATAGTGGAATCAAAGAGATGTGCTCGTAGTTGGAGGTTCTTTGTCCTTTTAGTTATTTCTTCAATGCTCTTGAAGGCATTCCAAGCCGCTCTCTTCCTCCTGCGTAACTCAGGTGCCAGGTCATTCATCATGTTGATTTCTCGACCTAAGTATATATAACTGTTGCATTCGGAGATGGTGGTTCCGTTGAGAGCGAATGGAGCGTCAGGAACAAGGCTGTTTCTCATAAACATTGTCTTCGTAAGATTCAGCTGTAGTCCAACCTTTCCACACTCACGGTCAAAGTCCGCAAGCATTTGTGCCGCTTGGCTGATGTTTGGTGTTATTAGAATGATGTCATCAGCAAAGCGGAGGTGGTGTAGTTGCCGACCATCTATCTTCACTCCCATGTTTTCCCATTCTAGTCGTCGCATGATGTTCTCGAGGGTGGCACTGAAGAGTTTTGGTGAAATGGTATCACCCTGCCGAACCCCTCTCTTGATATGGATGATTACTTCTTTGTAGAATGGTGAGATCTTGGTAGTGAATCCGCAATAGAGCTCACGAAGGATCCTGATGTATTGAGTTTGTACGCCCTGATTGGCTAGGGCTTCCATGACCGCTTCCGTCTCAACAGAATCAAAGGCCTTCTTTAAATCAATGAACGTTAGACAGAGCGGCATCTTGAACTCCCGAGATACCTCAATGAGCTTGGTTATTGTGTGGATATGGTCGATGGTACTGAATCCTTTTCGGAATCCAGCTTGTTCACATGGTTGTCCTTCATCTAGTGTTCTGCTAATCCTATTCAGGATGACTCGAGTGAATAGTTTGTAGATGACAGACAATAGGCAGATTGGGCGATAGTTGCCAATGTCGTGGATGTCTCCTTTCTTGTATAGTAGTAGTCTTGCTGGTTTTCCATTGGGATGGAACCTTGCATTCAGACAGGTAGCGTGTGAAGAGTCGAGCTAATGTATTGATGAGTACTGATGGTAAGTTCTTCAGGTGTTCAGGTCTGATCTTGTCTGGGCCAGGTGCTTTTTGTTTCTTTACCGACGAGATGGCATGTTGGATTTCGGAAGGGAGAACATTGGGAACGACATATCCATCATGTGGTATGTGGTATGTGGGCAAGTGGATGTGGCTATTAAAGAGATCTGAGTAGAATTCATGAATAATCTTCTCCATTGCCCTTCTGGAAGATGTGATAGATCCATCATGATGTCGGAGGGCAGTCATCTTGGTTTTGTAGTTGGTGAAGGACAGGCGGGCATTACGAATGTTTTTCCCAGCTTCTGCTGCATCTACCAGTACTGCTGCTCTCCTGTTTTTGAGGTCATCCTTGATGGCTTTTCTGCACTGTTTTGCCAGTTCGGACGTTTGCTTGTGGTTGCCTGAGGCACGTGCCACGCCACGTTGGCGAATAAGTTCAAGAGTGTTCGAAGAAAGACGGTTTTTTGTGGTTATCTCTCTCTTGGCATTCCTTGCACAATCATGGAGGTGCTGAATCATTCGATCGTATTCCTCATCAATGTTGTCAATGACGGCATCTTCCCATGTTGCTGCAACAGAGCCAAAGAGTTCCCAGTTGGTGGTTGTTCTGGGAGTCTTCTTCTTAAACCTTGCATTCTTTTCTCCTCGTTCTGTGAGGTAGAATTTTGCACGAAGAAGACGGTGGTCTGATCCCGTTTGGAATTTTGGGACAACAGCAACATCGGTTAGGCAAAACCGCCGATTGAATACGACATCTTATTATGACTTCTTATTATCTCACTCGCTCTCAACCCCCCATTCGCTCTCAACGGAACGACCATCTCCGAATGCAACAGCTATGTGTACCTAGGTCGAGAAGTCAACATGACAAATGACCTGGCACCCGAGCTGCGCAGGAGAAAGAGAGCGGCTTGGAACGCCTTCAAGAACGTCGAAGAAATAGCTAAGAGGATGAAGAACCTCCGGCTCCGGGCACATCTCTTTGATTCCACTGTTCTTCCTGCATTAATATATGCCTCAGAGACCTGGGCCCTACGCAAACAGGATGAGAATGCTATTCAGGTCTCCCAAAGAAGAATAGAAAGAGCTATGCTTGGAATATCACGTTTCACTCAAATGAGAGAAAAAATCCGGAGTTCCGACATCCGTCGATGATCAAGAATCAGGGACGCTGTCTCATTTGCCAAGGTGTCAAAAATCAGATGGGTTGGTCACGTAATGAGATTTAAAGACAACCACTGGACTAGAGCTGTTACTGACTGGATTCCACGGGATGTCAAAAGACCGCATGGCCGCCCACCTACCAGATGGTCAGACTTCTTTGTGAAGATCATGAACGATCGGTTTGAGGCTCTTCATGTTCCCAGAGCAAATAGATTCCATTGGGCTACACTAGCACACGATAGGGACAAATGGAGACGTTACTGGCGCCCGCTCGAGCAAATCGACGACTAACGGGAAGTTAAGTGATTAAGTGATTAAGTGATTATCTCACTCCTACTTTGGACAAACTGGCAGGCTACCGAATGTAGCCTGCCCACACGGCAGAGTCTGGCAAACTCCCCGTGGTGTACCGAATATGCCAAATACCAGTAACAATGATGGGTCTCATTCTCCTAAAGAGCCTTGAATATAATCTCAGGGCTAGGATGAAAGAGACGTTACTGGGGCCTGCTCGAGGCAATCGACAAATAACAGGATGATTTGTGATTGTGATTGTGTCGGCGTGAGACACGTGTGGGTTCTAGTGCGCATCCGGTCCTCACCTTATGTCCCAACGTGCCTAACCTCTTCCGGTTTGAATGATCTCTTTCAGGGAGCTCTAGTCCAATGGGATTTCACACTGAAGCCGGGCGACAGGTAAACGGCTTTTTCCAGAGCTCGTTACCTCGGCATGTTGGAGCGGTAACCGGTGGAAGATGAAGTAAGGCTCTGGCTGTCTTCCGTGGAGTGTGGGAGGTCGGGCTGGGGGATTGGGATGCGGGGCAGGAGGAGCTGAGGGAAGGGGCAAGCCGCCGCGGGGGCGGGGGGGGGGGGAGGGTGGACGAAGCGTCCGAGGAGGCGGGGGTCGCAAATTCTGGACAGGGCTGTGACTCTTCCAGGGGAGACCTAATTCGGGGTCTGGGTCGCTGGGACATTTCTTTACTCTGCGGCAACTTCCGCAGCCCGTCGACGAAAGTGAAGTTAATCAAGGAGCTCAAGGAGCGAGGGGTCCAGCTGAGGGTGGTGGAGAATGTGTCCTGGCAGTCCGAGTACAAGGACAGCGCCTGGATCTTCTTGGGTGAGTTCTGCCGCGGTGCGCCTCGGGTTCCCCGCCGCCGGGCTTTCCAGGGAGGGTTTCAGCCTTCCGCCTCTCTTCTCCCGTTATTCCTCTCCTCTCTCTGGCTCTCGGGCCCCCCTCCCCCTCCTCGTTTAGGTGACACCCAGCGATGGTCAGGCGTCACTCCTGGATTTCCATTCAGCAGTTCCTTCTGGCGGTGCTCACAGAACCTATGGGATGGTTCAGGGATGGTGCCAGGTATCGAACCTGGGTCAGCCTCGTGCAAGACCTCATGCCCTACCCGCCATACGAGTGCTCCATCCCTGCCGGCACTTATTTCTGCGTCTTATTTTGGGGTCCACACCTGGTGGTGCTCCTGCCTTTCTCCTCGCTCAGTGCACTGGGATCACGACTGGTGGTGTCTGGGATTATACGGTATGCCAGAGATGGGACCCAGATTTTGCCCACGGGCACGGCAAGTGCCATACCCATGGTACCACTTTTCCGGCACCCTTATTTCTGTTCTTTTTCCAGGCTTTCATTTTCCCCCTCCGTTTCCCACCCTCCCATCCCATCTTTCTTTTTTTTTTTTTATTAGTGAAACACCATGAAGTACAGTTGAAGACTTACAAGTTCTTGTGCTTGGGTTTCGGTCATACAATTGATCGAGTACCAATCCCATCACCTGTGCCCATTCTCCACCCCCACCAATCCCGGTATCCCACTCCACCCCCCATCCCCCATCTCATCCTGCCTCTGTGGCAGGGCACTCCCCTTTTGTTCTATCTCTCCTTTTGGGTGCTGTGGTATGCAGAAGAGACATTGGGTAGCAATCATGTTCGGTCTACAGACTACTTTCAGCATGCATCTCCCATCCATGGACTTTTGAGAATCTTCACCGGACCCTTTATTTGGTGCTCCCTTCTCTATCTGAGCTACCTTTACCCCTAGAGTGTGCGGCTGGCCTCTGAGCCATGGAATGAACAACCTGGTATTTATCACAGCTGTTCTTGGGTGTTAGTCTCTTATTTTGTTACTCTATGTTACCCAGATGAATGCAATCTTTCTATGTCTGTCCCTCTCTTTCTGACTCATTACCATCAGCATGATATTTTCCATGTGGTACCACTTGTATGTAAATTTCATTACTTCATTTTTTCTAACTGCTACATAGTACTTCATTGTGTAGATGTACCAAAGTTTCTTTAACCGGTCATCTGTTCTAGGGAACTCAGGTTTTTTCCATATTCTAGCTATTGTAAACAGTGCTGCAATGAACAAACAAGTGCAGATGTGACTTTGACTATATTTTTTGCCTCTCTGGGGTATATTCCCAGGAGTGGTATTGCTGGGTCAAATGGGAGCTCAATTTCTAATTTTTTGAGAATCGTCCATACTGTTTTCCAAAAGGGTTGAACCAGGCGGCATTTTCACCAGCAGTGAAGGAGGGTCCCTTTCTCACCACATCCGTGGCAACGCAGGTTGCTTTTGTTCTTTTGAATGTGGGCCACTCTCTGTGGTGTGAAATGATATCTCATTGTCGTTTTGATCTGCACCTCACTGATGATTAATGATGTGGAGCATTTTCTCATGTGCCTTTTAGCCATTCGGATTTCTTCTTTGAGAAAGTCTCTGCTCATTTTGTTACCCCACTTTTTGATGGGGTTGGATGTTTTCTTCTTGTGGAGTTCAACCAGTACTTTGTATATCCTTGATATCAACCCCTTGTCGGATGTGTATTTAGAGAATATCCTTTCCCATTCTGTAGACTGTCTTTGTATTTTGGTCACTGTTACTTTGGCGGTGCAGAAGCTTCTTAGTTTCAGATAGTCCCATTTGTCTATCTCTGTTTTCACTTGCTTGGCCAGTGGCGTGACATCTTTGAAGATACCATTAGCTTCAATATCATGGAGGATTTTGCCAACTTTGTCTTCAATGTACCTTATGGATTCTGGTCTGATGTTGAGGTCTTTGATCCATTTTGATCTTACGTTTGTACATGGAGTTAGGCAGAGATCTAAGCCCAGTTTTTTGCATGTAGTCGTCCAGTTTTGCCAGCACCATTTGTTAAAAAGATTTTCCTTACTCCACTTCGCATTTCTTGCTCCATTATCAAATATTAGATGATCATATATTTGAGGGGAGATGTCGGTATGTTCAACCCTGTTCCATAGGTCTGCAGCTCTGCCTTTGTTCCAGTACAATGCTGTTTTAATTATTATTGCTTTGTAGTAGAGTTTGAGCTTCGCAAGGTTAATTCCTCCCATTTTCTTTTTTGCCAAGAATTGCTTTAGCTATTTGTGGGGGCTTATTGTTCCATGTAAATTTCAGGAGTGTTTGCTCCATTTCTTTGAAGAATGTCATGGGTATCCTAATAGGGATCGCATTGAATTTGTACAGTGCTTTGGGCAGTATTGCCATTCTGATCATATTAATTCTCCCGATCCATGAACAGAGGATATTTTTCCATTTCCTCGCGTCCTCTTTTATTTCCAGAAGCAGCGTTTTATAGTTTTCCTTGTACAGGTCCTTTACTTCCTTAGTTAAACTAATTCCTAGGTAGTTGATTTTCTGGTGTACAATTGTGAATGGGATTGTTTTCTTCATGTCACTTTCTTCTCTCTCACTCTTTGCATATAGGAAAGCCATGGACTTTTGGGTATTGATTTTATAATCTGACACTTTACTATACAAGTCAATCGTTTCTAGGAATTTCTTGGTAGAGGTTTTAGGGTTCTCTAAGTGTAGTATCATATCATCTGTGAATAGTGAGAGCTTGATTTCTTTCTTTCCTATTTGGATGCCCTTAATCTCTTTTTCTTGCCTAATCGCTATTCCTAGTATTTCCAGTACTATGTTGAACAGTAGTGGAGACAGTGGGCATCCTTGTCTCATCCCTGATCTTAGGGGGAAGGCTCTCAGTTTTTCCCCATTGAGGATGATGCTTGCTGTAAGCTTGTGGTAGATGGCTTTAACTATATTGAGGAAAGTCCCCTCTATCCCCAATTTGGTGAGGGTTTTCATCATAACGTGCTGGATCTTGTCAAATGCTTTCTCTGCATCTATTGATATGATCAAATGCTTTATATCTTTTCTTTTCTTGATATGATGGATTATGTTGCTAGTGGAGTGTTGCTAGTGATTTATTTCTGGATGTTAAACCATCCTTGCATCCCCAGGATGAATCCCACTTGGTCATGGTGTATGATCTTTTTGATGAGTTGTTGAATTCTATTTGCTAGTATTTTGTTGAGAATCTTTGCATCCGTGTTCATCAGGGATATAGGCCTGTAGTTGTCTCTTTTTTGGTGTCATTGTTTCCTTTTGGTATTAGAGATATATGGGCTTCATAGAAACTGTTTGGGAGAGTTTCTGTTTTTTCAATTTCCTGGAAAAGATTAATAAAGAAGGACTGGCAGTAGGTCATCTTTAAATGTTTGGAAAAATTCGCTAGTGAATCCATCTGGACCTGGGCTTTTGTTTTTGGGAAGACTTTTGATTACAGTTTCAATTTTCTTGATGTTAATAAGTCTATTCAGGTATTCTATATCTTCTTGACTCAGCTTTGGGAGATTATAGGAATCCAGGAATTCATCCATTTCTTCTAGGTTCTCTTGTTTCGGGGCATACAGACTTTCAAAGTAGTCTCTGATGATCTTTTGAATTTCTTTGGTTTCCATTGTGATATCTCCATTCTTATTTTTGATTCAGTTTATTAGGATTCTCTCTCTCTCTGTTTCTTTGTGAGTGTTGCTAGTGCTTTATCTATCTTGTTTATTTTCTCGAAGAACCAGCTCTTGGTTTCATTGATCTTTCGGAATGTTTCTTTGGTTTCCATGTCGTTGATTTCTGCTCTAAGTTTTATGATTTCTTTCCTCCTGCCCAATTTGGACTCTTTCTGTTGATCCTTTTCTAAGATCTTGAGCTGTGAAGTCAAGTTGTTTATGTGCATCCTTTCTTCCATCCTGAGATATGCTTGCAGGGCTATAAATTTTCCCCAAAGTTTCTTTTTGATCCCCTACAAACTAGGGATAACATCCCTTCTCTGCCCACACCTGTGTGACTCTATCCACTTAGGGCAAAGTATACAGTATTTAGGAGAAAATAACAAATGGTTTTTGTTGAAGTTTGCTTTGTTTCCAGATAAGTGTGAGGTTAGTGAGCCGATCAGATCTCCTGTGACTGGAAAGCTTAGGGTACAGTAGGTTCTGGTCAGGGGATGCGTACCATAGAGGTTAAAAGGCCATGGGAAAGAAACTTGGCAATGTTTTTTATGAGAAGTGAGCCGTGGGTATAGGTTTTGGGCATCCCACTCAGGCTGAGAGTTCTGGCAGGGGTAGAGGTGTCTTACTCCTAGCTTCTGGGTGTTGGGGAAGTTCACAGTAGGTACAGCACATGATTTCCATTTCTTCATGGTATCTCTTCCTGGTATATTCTCTCATCTAGGGCTGCATCCTTCAATATCACTGGCTTGCATACTGGTCCATGGACTGGTGTTTGAAGACCCATTGATCTAGATGTTTTTGTCTTGTTTCTATTGAGTGATGGTCAGCTAGTAAGTGTATTCTAGTTCTCGCTCCATAGTGCTCTTCATGAAGACCTTTTGCCAATGTTAAAAATGACTTTGAAAAACATTTTTCACTTAGATCATTTGTCTAGAATTGGGTTAGAGCAGAGTGGTTTACTCTACAGAGGTAGTGTGAGGGAATTTGAAGGGTTATGGAACTGTCTTTGGAATTTTGGAAAAGTGTGTTTTCTGGAGACAAACCTAAGGACAACAAACAACCATTGTCAAATGCACTGCATAGGTTTTTTTTTTTAATTCCTAATTGTCTTTTATTTGTGGGCAGTGTTTCCGGTAGTTTACTACTGTAAGTTAAACCATAATGGGGCTAGTTTTCTCTTTAATGATTTTTAATTTTTTTTTAGTTTTGAGGCCACACTAGTCTCTGTTTAAGTATCATTTCTGAGGAGCTCTAGGGACCATATGTGGTGATAAAATATGGTTTGGTCTTGTGCAAGGCAAGCACCCTGCCTGCTGTACTCTCTCCAGTCCCTCTATGGTAACTTTTAAATGTTCCTTTAAGATGTTTTTATATTATTTTCAGATTGCTCTCTATAAAGTTCTTCCAGATTTCCCCTTAATAGAATGCCCCTTGGGGGTATGGTGCCACCAGCAGGTCAATCTGTACTTGTGAGGCGAGTGCATTAGCAGCCTGATGGCGCCTTCAGACTTCCAGATACCCTGAAATTGCTGCTGTGCCTTTGGCCAGACCCCAAAAACTTGGGGCAAAGATTACCAAGAAAGTAAATGGCCAAAAGTTAGGTATGTGGGAAACACACCCACAAACCACCTCCGGCTCAGCTATATAATTGGAGGCATGGCCTCTCTGGTTCCTGATTGAACTGCTTAATGGCTATGATCCCAGAGACTCAGAAACAAATCTCGAAAACCAGCGGCTTTTGGGCAGAAATGCATCCGGTCCCTGCAGTAGGTTACTGGTACTGGGTCAACCCAGGTGGGAATAGGTTTTGTGCCTTCGCCTGTTCCCCCTGGCGGCTCGGTGGCCACCATCCTTCAGAGGCCACTGGACAGTCAGGTTTGGGCCCGCAGCGATGAGACATTTTGGGCCTCACAGAATGGGGGTCGAGCCGGTCCTGTCCTCCCAACCCCAACTTGACCCCAAGTCATTGCCCACAAATGGCCTCTCTGGCTTCTGATCAAGCTGCTTAAGGGCCATGGTCCCAGAGATTCAGAAACAAATCTTGAAACCCAGAGGCTTTTGGCAGAAATGAGTTCAGACCACGCAGTAGGTTAATGTTGCTGGGCCACCCCAGGGGGGAAAAGGTGTTGTTCCTCCCCCTGCTCCCCCTCGGTGGCTCAGAGGCCGTCATCCTCCAGAGGTCATTGGACAGTCAGGTTTGGGCCTGCAGTGACAAGACATTTTGGGCCTCACGGGATGGAGGTGGAGCCGGTCCTGTCCTCCCCACCCCAACGAGACCCCAAGTCATCGCCCACAAACAGCCTTTCTGGCTCCTGATCAAGCTGCTTAACGGCCATGATCCCAGAGACTCAGGGGCAAATCTGGAAACCCAGCAGGTTTTGGCAGAAATCCCTCCAATTTGGTGTTAAAATTTTGAAATTTCAAAATTGCGCAGCCACTACTGCAGCCATGCGACATCATATGTTATTCATAACCAGCAATAGAAAACAAATTGTCTACTCTTGCCTTTTCAGCAGATCTGAGTGTTGGGGTAAAATCTCAAATAATGATGGTGGGTCTGGTGTCAAAATATTGAATGTGATCAAAGTAGAGAGAGAGTAATGTGTAAATCATCTGCCCTACGAGTAGGGGGAGGGTGGGGGATGGGGGCATATTGGAATTGTTGGGGGTGGAGAATGGGCACTGGTGAAGGTACAGGTGTTTCATTGTATGACCAAGACTTAGACCCGAAAGCTTTGTAATTGCTCTCATGGTGATTCAATAAATAAAATTATAAGAAATGGAAAAAAATGTAAGTTGGAGTTCATGCACAATTCAATCAGCTAATCACTGGCTGAGTAAATAGCAGTACTCCTACATAAAAAAAAATAGAATGCCCCTTTTTTCTGAATTCTAATTAACAGTGATTTGTTATTTGAAAAATATTTGCCATTGACTTTCTTTCTGAAATTTATTAAAGAATTGTGGTTTCCAAAGTCATTGAAAGTTGAGTTTTAGACATTTATTTCAACATCAGCCCTACCACCAGTGTTCCCTTATTCCTTCCCACCTCAACCCCCACACCATCCTCCACCTGAAAACTTGGCAAGAACACGACAAGTTCCCATGGTTGCAGCTTAGATCCCATGTTTTCAGTTTTTGTATTCCCTTGCTTTCTCTTTTATTTTTTTAATTTTTTTAAAAAATATGGAATGCTTCACGAATTTGCGTGTCATCCTTGCACAGGGGCCATGCTAATCATCTCTGTATTTTTCCAATTTTAGTATATTTGCTGCCAAAGCGAACACTTGTTTTATCTTTTAATTTCTTTTAAATTCATCATCACTGTATCATTGTAGCACTGTCATCCTGCTGTTCATCGATTTCTTTGAGCAGGCACCAGTAAGGTCTCCTTTCGTCCTCAACTGAGATTTTCTCAAGTTCCACATTGGAGACTCTCTCAGGGACAGAGGAATGAAAGCCATCATTGTTACTGGGTTTTGGGATATCAAATATGCTATGGGCTGGAGCGATAGCACAGTGGTAGGGCGTTTGCCTTGCATGCAGCCAATATGGCCAACCCGAGTTCGATTCCTCCGCCCCTCTCGGAGAGCCCGGCAAGCTACAGAGAGTATCTAGCCCACACGGCAGAGCCTGGCAAGCTACCTGTGACGTATTCAATATGCCAAACACAGTAACAATAAAGTCTCACTATGGAGATGTTACTGGGCCCGCTTGAGAAAATTGATGAACAATGGGAGGACAGTGACAGTGACAGTGATATATATTAATTGATTTTTAAAAATGTGATATACTAGGATGGAGGGAATACAGAGATTAAGGTCCTTGGCTTACATACCATTTTTGGCTACAGTAGTGGTTCATTTTTGGGCACTTTATATGATTTCTTGTACACAGAGCCAGAAGTTGCCACTGAACTCTCCTGGGTATCCTTCCCCCCGCCCAAATTCAATGTGTGCTAGTACTGTGCCATTATTCTTTCATGTTGAGAAGTTTTCAATTTGATGTCTAAAGAGGCCTTTTAAACTGGTTCCTCTACTGTTTCTTTGATTTTTATTTTGAAATACTACTTATATTTCATGTTAATGTATTTTATACTTTTATTTCAGACGTTATACAGAAAAACTATAAAATGTAAGGAATGCCACTGTATTCCCTTAGCCACATCCCTGAATATTAGCATTGTACCTAGTTGTTATTACTATTTTTACCTGTTTCACGGTTTCTGATTTTACTAAATTATCAGAGAGTCCATTGAAAGACATGATTTGTGGGTTTGGACCATACCTGGCGATGCTCAGGGATTACTCCTGGCTGTGCACTCAGGAATTACTCGTAGTGGTGCTTCGGGTAGCACATAGGATGCTGGGGATTGAACCCCAGTCACAAGGCAAGTGCCTTTGTGCTGCCCTCCAGCCCAGTATCAAAATCTTTCAGTTTCCGGAAAATAAGGCCATCAGGAAATCATCACTGATACAGAACTATGATGAACCTTTTGGTTTTATTCGGTTTCACTCCCTGTCTTATAAAGCCCTTTTTTGTTTCTGGGCCATACCCAGTGGTCCTTTGGGTTACTCCCAGTCCATTGCTTGAGGTCGTTCTCACTGGTGCTCAGGGGACCATGTGGTGCTGGTGATCAAATCTGGGTTTTCAGCATGCAATGCAGTTGTACCAGCCCTTTGAGCCGTCTCCCCAGCTTGCTGATAATCTGTTTATTGTAGGAGAAAAATTGCTTTGTGGTCCTTGATCTGTCATGTAAATTATAAAAATCGTAGTCTTTTTTATTTTGCCAGAGAGAAAGTACCAGGATAAAGGTGCTTGTCTTGCATGTGGGTAACCCTAGGTTTTTTTTGGGGGGGGGGGGTAATGTAATTTTTCTTTTATTTATGGGATTGCTATTATTTTTTTGAAAATTTTTTTAAAAATTTAGATTTTTATTAGTGAAACACCATGAGGTACAATTGTAGATTTAGAAATTTTTGTGCTTGGAATTCATTTATACAATGACTGAATACCCATCCCTCCACTAGTGCCCATTATCCACCACCACTGATCCCAGTATCCCTCACACCCCCCGTCTCCCCCATCTCACCCTGCTTTTGTAAATTTTATTGAATCGCCGTGAGAAAGTTATAAGCTTTCATGTTTGGGTTACAGTCACACAATGATCAAACACCCATCCCTCCACCAGTACACATTCCCCACCACCAATATTCCTGGTATACCCCCCCCCCCTTTCCCACCTTTCCCCTGCCTCCATGGCAGACATGATTCCCCATATCCTCTCTCTACTTTGGGGCATTATGGTTTGCAATACAGACCCTGAGAGGTTACCATGTTTGATCCTTTATCCACTTTCTGCACACATCTCCCATCCCAACCGATTCCTCCAGCCATCTTTTTCTTAGCGATCCCTTCTGTATTCCAGCTGCCTTCTCCCCTTTGCTCATGAGGCAGACTTCCAGCTATGGAGTAATCTATCTGTCCCGTGTATCTAACTATCTTTAGGTGTCAGCCTCATGTTATGTTGTTTTATACTCCACAAATGAGTGGAGTCCTTCTATGTCTGTCCCTTTCTTTCTTAACTCATTTCACTTAGCATGATACTCTCCACATCTATCCATTTAGAAGCAAAGTTCATGACTTCATCTTTCCTGAGAGCTGCATAGTATTACATTGTATAGATGCCCCAAAGTTTCTAGGGCACTTGGGCACTAGGCCCAGATTTTGGCTATTGTGAACAGTGCTGCAATTAACATAGAGGTACAGATGTCATTTCTGCTGTGCTTTTTTGCATCCTTGGGATATATTCCCAGAAGTGCTATTGCAGGGTCATATGAAAGCTCACTTTCTAGTTTTTGAAGAAATGTCCATATTGTTTTCCAGAAAGACTGGACTAGTGGGCATTCCCACCAAAAGTGAAAGAGTGTCCCTTTTTCCCCACATCCATGCCAGCACTGGTTGCTTTTGTTCTTTTGAATGTGTGCCAGTCTCTGTGGTGTGAGATGATTTATCTCATTGTTGTTTTGATTTGCATCTCCCTGATGACTAGCGATGTGGAGCATTTTTTTCATGTGCCTTCTGGCCATTTGTATTTCTTTTTTTGAGGAAACTTCTGTTCATTTCTTCTCCCTATTTTTCATGGGGTGGAAGGTTTTTTTCTTGTACAATTCTACTAGTGTCTTGTATATCCTGCATATTAATTCCTTATCACATGGGTATTGAGTAAATATACTTTCCCAATCTGTGGGCTCTTTTTGTATTTTTGTCACTGTTTCTTTTGAAGTGCAGAAGCTTCTTAGTTTGATGTAGTCCCATTTGTTTATGTTTGCTTCCACTTGCATGGGGCTGACCCTGTGTTAATGTCCAGCATTGGTCCCCTGAGTGCCTAGAATGACCCCTGAACGTAGAGCTAGGAATAACCCCCGATCACCACTGGGTATTTATTATAGGAAAAAACTCATTTTTAGGGTGTTCATTTTTTAAAAGTTTTGTAGTATTGATAACAGGGTCTCGCATGTGCTGTAATGCTGAGCCACCTTCCTGGCCCCTATAAGTTTTAGTGCAATTATTTTGTAATCATCGCCTGAATCAGAAAGCTCAGTTTCATTACCCTCAAACTTTCTTCATGTGGTACCTTTTATTTTTTTATTAAAAAAATTTTTAATAGTGAGACATCATGAGGTACAGTTGCAGACTTACACATTTTTGTGCTTGGGTTTCAACTATACAATGATCAAATACCCATCCCTCCACTGGTGCCCATTTCCCACCACCACGGATCCCAGTATCACTCCCACCCCCCATCCCATCACCCTGCTTCTGTGGCAGGGTAGTCCCTTTTGTTCTCTCTCTCTTATTGGGTGTTGTGGTTTGCAAAATAGGCAATGGGTGACAATCATGTTTAGTCTATAGTCAACCTTCCGCATGCTTCTCCCGTCCTGGGAGGATCCTCCCAACACCTTTATTTGGTGTTCCCTTCTTTATCTGAGCTCCCTTTTCCCCTAGTATGTGTGGTTGGCCTCCAAGCCATGAAGTAAAATTCCTGGTACTAATCTCGGTCATTCTTGGGTGTTAGTCTCCTATTTTGTTACTTTATGTTCCCCAGGTGAATGCAATCTTTCTATGTCTATCCCTTTCTTTCTGAGTCATTTCACTTAACATGATACTTTCCCTGTAGTACCACTTGTATGTAAATTTCGTGACATCTTTTCTAACAGCTATATAGTACACCATTGTGTAAATGTACCAAAGTTTCTTTAACCAGTCATCTGTTCTCGGGCACTCAGGTTTTTTCCAGATTCTGGCTATTGTAAAGAGTGCTGCACTTTTTATAGTAGTCTTCTCTTTCATTTTATTTCTCTATTTTTTTCTTTGAGGTTGGGCACTCCCAGCTGTGCTCAGGGTTTACTCCTGGCTCTGTACTCCATGATTCTTTTTCCTGGTAGGCTCGAGCGACCATATGTGGGTTTTGTTTACTGGTTTTGTTTTGTTTTTTCTTTTTCTTTTGGCCACAACCTGTGGTGCTTTGATATTCCTGGCTCAGTAGACTGAAATTATTTCAGGTGGACTCGGAACCAACTCCCCCTCCCCCGCCGCCGTTTGATTATTTTATGTGGTAAAGTGTATCATTCTTTCATGTTTCTGGATTTGGAATCAATTATAGGTGTTTCTACTCACCCACTGCTCTGGTGTTTTTTTCCTCATGTGTATCATTTTAGTGCCATAAATTGAAATCCCTGATCCATTTATAGTTATTTTTATGAATATTTGTGAGATACGGATTCAGTTTGTCTTTTCAAATGGCTAATTTTTGTAAATTGAAACATTAACCGTACCATATTTGTATACTAATTCATATAAGCTTGACTTTCTTGGTGTTTTTCTTCCTTTTTATTGGTTTATTTCTTCATAACACATACCAACTAGCTAATCATATGAGCTGTTCAGAGTTTTTCTAGTTTTTATTTTTTTTCCCCCTTTTTGGGTCACACCCGGCAATGCACAGGGGTTACTCCTGGCTTTGCATTCAGGAATTACTCCTGGCTGTGCTCGGGGGACCATGTGGAATGCTGGGAATCAAACCCGGGTCAGCTACGTGCAAGGCAAACGCCCTACCCGCTGTGCTATCACACCAGCCCCATTCCTAGTTATTCTTTTTTTTCCCAGCTTTGGATGTATTTATTAAACAGGATCCTAAATAAACAAACATTTTGCATAAGAAGATAAAGAAGGCAACTGGTAGGAAAGCACTAAATGTCACATAACCTGTAAGTGCTGAAATCAACAATGAGGTTACTGTGCTCCCAGTCTAAAATCATTCTATTATATACTTCCTTATTTTCTAAGTCTTAAATATGCACTATAGTCAAACAATAAAAATGAGGATGCAACTAGAATAGTAATAGGTTTTCTGATTTCCCCTATGAAAAAGAATTGCTTTTCCTTTAACACAATGTCAAGGAAATAAAAAAAAATTACAAACCTCTGAAAATTGATCTCCTTTCCCGGATACATCTGACATGCATGACTTAGAAAGTCTGAAATATTTTATCTGTTATATTTAAATAAACCTAATAGGCAAATCTAATTTTGTCAGCAATCCATAACACATTTAAATATGAAAGTATTCTATCTCCTTCATGCTTTCTAATAGTAAGCACCTTTCACAATACCACTTCCAATAAATGTTATATTAATCACAAAACTTCTTTTTTTGTAGGAATACTGCTATTTATTCAGCCACTGATTAGCTGATTGAATTGGGCATGAACTCTACCTTAATTTTTATTTATTTATTTATTTTTATTTTTATATTTATTTATTGAATCACTGAGGGAAAAGTTACTAAGCTTTCAGGTTTAAGTCTCGGTCATACAATGATCAAACACCTTTCCCTTCAACAGTATTCATTTTTCACCACCAAGAACCCCAGTATATCCCCCCTCCCACCCCTCCAAATGCCTGTGAGGCAGATGATTTCTACTTAACTCTTCTCTACATTGATTACATTCATTATTTCGATAAAAGATGCACCATTATTGTTTAGAATTTCCCCCCAAACAATCAGAATTACTGAAAAGGCATTGGGAAATACTTTGTTTTCTATAGCTGGTTATGAGAATCATATAATGTCACACAGCCACGATTTTGGATTTCTGCAAAGAGCCAGATAATTACGAGATTGGTTTCTGTGTGTATGGTGTTATGGCCGTGCCAGAGAGCCGCTCATGGGGGGTAACTCCTAACCTCGGTATGGCATGAAGGACGTGCTCGTACAGCCCCCCTTCCCATGAGACTGCAGTTACCCCGTCACCACCGGCTCATACCTGGCTTTCCTATAAGCTCTGAGGCGGCGGCCACCCTGCTGCCAGGGGCGAAAAAGGCAGAAGGGAGCAACACCCTTTTCCGACTGGGAAGGTATGGCACCATAGTTTAACAAATGGTCCATTCACTTTTCATCTGCAAGCTGCTGGGCTCTGGAGTAAGTCCTTTTGCCTCTGGAGCCATGGCCATGCCAGATAGCCGCTTGTGAGAGGCAACTCATGATGTCGGTAGGGCGTGAAGGACGAGCTGGTACCATCCCCCTTCCCATGAGACTGCAGTTGCCCCGTCACCGCCGGCTCATACCTGGCTTTCGTATAAGCTCTGAGGAGGTGGCCACCTTGCTGCCGGGGGGGGGGGGGGGCAGAAGGGAGCGACACCCTTTTCCTCCTGGGGAGGCATGGCGCCATAGTTTAACGCATCGTCCATTCACTTTTCTTCTGCAAGCTGCTGGGCTCTGGACTAAGTTCTTTTGCCTCTGGAGCCATGGCCATGCCAGAGAGCCGCTTGTGGCAGGCAACTCATGACGTCAGTAGGGTGTAAAGGACGAGTCGGTACCGTCTCCCTTCCCATGAGACTGCTGTTGCCCCGTCACCGCCGGCTCATACCTGGCTTTTGTATAAGCTCTGAGGTGGCGGCTACCTTACTGCCAAGGTGGAAAAAGGCGGAAGGGAGCAACACCCTTTCCTTCCCAGGGAGCCATGGCGCTGTAGTTTAACACATGGTCCATTCACTTTTCTGCCGCAAGCTGCCGGGTTCTGGATTAACTTCTTTTGCCTCTGGAGCCATGGCCATGCCAGAGAGCCGCTTGTGGGGGGCAACTCGTGACTCGGTAGGGCATGAAGGACAAGCTGGTACCTCCCTCCTTCCCATGAGACTGCAGTTGCCCCATCACCGCCGGCTCATTCCTGGCTTTCCAATAAGCTCTGAGGTGGCGGCCACCTTTCTGCCAGGGAGAGAAAAGGCAGAAGGGAGCAACACCCTTTCCCTCCTGGGGCAGCATGGCACTGTAGTTTAATGCAAGCTTCCGGGCTCTGAATTAAGTTCTTTTGCTTCTGGAGCCATGTCCGGGCCAGAGAGCCACTTGTGGGGAGCAACTCATGACCTCAGTAGGGTGTGAAGGATGAGCCGGTACCGCCCCCCTTCCGATGAGACTGCAGTTGCCCCGTCACCACCAACTCATACCTGGCTTTCCAATAAGCTCTAAGGTGGCGGCCACCTTGTATGCAGTCCAGATGCATTTCTACCAAAAGCCGCTGGGTTTCAAGATTTGTTTCTGAGTCTCCAGTATTATGGCTATTAATCAGCTTGATCAGGAACCAGAGAGGCCATTTGTAGGCGGCGACTCGGGGTCTCATTGGGATGGGGAAAAAGACTCGGCTCCACCCCCATCCTGTGAGGCCCCGTGTGTCTCATCACTGCAGGCCCAAACCTGACTGTCCAGTGGCCTCTGGAGGATGGTGGTCACCGGGCCGCCAGGGGAACAGGCCAAGGCACGAAACCTATTCCCATCTGGAGTGGCCCAGCACCAGTAACCTCTGCAGGAACAGGACGCATTTCTGCCAAAAGCCTTTGGGTTCTGAGATTCGTTTCTGACACTCTGGGATCATGGCCGTTAAGCAGTTCGATCAGGAACCAGAGAGGCCATGCCTCCAATTGTATTGCTGAGCTGGAGGTGGTTTGTGGGTGTGTCTCCCACATACCTAACTTTTGGCCGTTTACTTTCTTGGTAAACTTTGCCCCAAGTTTTTGGGTCTGGCCAAAGGCACAGCAGCAATTTTGGGGTATCTGAAAGTCTGATGTTGCCATCAGGCTGCTGATGCACTCTCCTCACAGGTACAGATTGACCTGCTGGCAGCACCATACCCCCTCCTAGTTATTCTAATGTTCATTTGTTCACAAGAATGTTGGAAACAACTTACTCTGCTCCAGGGAAAAAGGGTTTCTTTTTTTAAAATATTTTTCCTTTATTTATTTATTTATTTATTTTTACCTTTTAATTTATTTTATTTTATTTATTTTTTTTTTATTATTGAAACACCATGAGGTACAGTTATAGACTTACAGATTTTTGTGCTTGGGTTTCAGTTATACAATGATCAAGTACCCATCCCTCCACCTGTGCCCATTTTCCACCACCACGGGTCCCAATATCCCTCCCACCCCCCATTCCCCCCATCCCACCCTGCCTCTGTGGCAGGGCATTCCCTTTTGTTCTCTCTCTCTCTCCTTTTGGGTTCTGTGGTCTGCAAGAGAGGCACTGAGTGGCAATCATGTTTGGTCTGTAGTCTACTTTCAGTGTGCTTCTTCCATCCTGGGAGGATCCTCCCAACAAAAAGGTGTGCATTTTAAAAGTAGAATTGCGTGAAATTTATATACTAGTTTTTGAAGGACTTTTATTTTTTCTTTCTTCTTTTTAATTTTTTATTAGTGAATCACCGTGAGGTACAATTACGGACTTGCAAACTTTCATGCTTGCATTTCAGTCATACAATGATCGAATACCCATCCCTCCACCACTGCCCATTCTCCACCACCACTGATCCCAGTATCCCTCCCACCCCCCATCCCCCCAACCCACCCTACCTCTTTTGCAGGGCATTCCCTATTGTTATCTCTCTCCTTTTGAGTGCTGTGGTTTGCAAAAAAGATATTGAGTGGCAATCTTATTAGGTCTATAGTCTACTCTCATCACGCATTTCCCATCCTGAGAGGGACCTCCCAGCACCCTTTATTTGGTGCTCCCTTCTCTATCTGAGCTGCCTTTTCCCCTAGCATGTGCGGCTATCCTCAAAGCCATGGAGTAATCCTCCTGTTACTCAACTCGGCTATTCTTGGGTGTTAGTCTCCTATTTGTTACTTTATGTTCCCCAGATGAAAGGCATTGTGATTTTAAGTAAAGTTTGGAATTTTACAATGAGCACTTAGGGTTTCTATAATACTATCACATCTAATCTTCAAGCAAATATGGTTTCACCCTTTATTTTTCATTTTTATGTTTTCTCATAATTGTATTGGCAGATAGCATTGCACTGTAGCACTGTCCTCCCGTTGTTCCTTAATTTGCTCGAGCAGGCACCAGTAACGTCTCCATGGTGAGACTTGTTCCTGTTTTTGGCATATTGAATATGCCACGGGGAGCTTGCCAGGCTCTGCTGTGTGGGCGGAATACTCTCGGTAGACTGCCGGGCTACCTGAGAGGGATGGAGGAATCGAACCCTGGTTAGCCAGGTGCAAGGCAAACGCCCTACCCACTGTGCTATTGCTTCAGCAATTAAATAGGTAAATAGTTCTTGAAATCACTTGAGCTGTTTTTAGTCGTTTCTGTTAAAGATGCTAGATTTTGGCAGAAGTTTGTGTCTATGATTATGTTTATAATGTATTCATCAATTTTTTTTTGTTCTTTTTGTTATTTGGCTCTGTCCAGTGATGCCTGGGAACTTTCCCTATCTCGGTGCTGGGTGATTACTTCTGGTGGTGCCTGGGGGACCATTTAGTACCAGGGATTGAGCCTAAGTGTCCTACCTGCAAAGCATATGCTGAAACGCACTAAGATTTCTGTTTGATATTTTCTTTTTGTGACTCTGTTAAAAATATCATTTTTTTTTGTTTTTGTGCCTTACCTGGCAATACTCATGGCTTTGCGCTCAGGAATCGTTCCTGGTGGTGCTCGGGAGAATGTATGGGATGCCCGGGATTGAACGTCGTTCGGTCGTGTGCAGGGCAAGCACTTTACCAGATTTACTGTTGCCCTGGTGACACCGAGCTCTACTCAGGAAGTACTCCTGGCTCTGTGCTCTGGGATCTCTCCTGGGAATGATTGGATACATTAATTGGGAAGGGGGCGTGAAATTTGAATCTTAATTATTATCACTATTTTTGAACTTTTTATTTTTATTTTTAATTGAGTCACTGTAAGCTAGACCCTTACAAAGCTGTTCAAGATTAGATTTCAGTCAGTGTTCCATCACCCATCTCTCCCCAGTGTACATTTCCCAGCACCAGTGTCCCCAGTTTCCCCTCCCATCACCCCCCCACCCCCCAACCTGCCTCTATGGCAGGCACTTCTCATCTCCACTCACTTTTCAAATGGGACATTTCCTATTATATCCTTGAATAACTTTTTTGTCTTGTTTAGGGGTGCCACAGCAGTGGTGCTCAGGGATCACTCCTGGTCGGGCTCAAGAGACCATATGGGGTGCTAGGGATTGAACCCAGTTGACTGCATGCAAGGCAAGAGCTCTACCCACTGTCTTGCTCTAGTTCCCTCCGTATAGCTTTTTATAGTTAATCTTCATTCGTCACCTGGCTCTAGCTTTGTCTTTTTCTACTCAGTATTTAAGTATTGTTTGTCAAGCATTCTGAGCATTTTATTTCTAATAGTGTGTCTCTTTTGTAAATAGATACGGTGAGATTGTTACCATAAATCTGGTATGGGATAAGAAGCCTTGGAAATCCAAGTGATTCTGCTTCCTTTGCTATGAAGTCCAGCAGAGCACAATACTGGAGGTTGACAATTTAATAGCATCAAGGTGGGTATAAGTATTAAGCAGGATTTCGCTGAATGTTTCTGATGTAAGGGTTTGGTTTTATTTTTCCCCTGGTTCAGAAAGTCCCAGGGGCCATCAGGATGAGTCATAAAGAGTTTCAGGGTGTGGAGAAATGGTTCTAGGAAGCAATTACATGGGCCTCTGCCCCAGTCAGCACTTTCTTCTTCCTCAGTAATAGCTATTCCCCCACCCACCCAGGGAGGCCTTTGTTTCTTACCTTTCCCTCCTCACCACAGTATTCCTCCTGCCCAGGAGAGTGACTCTTGGAGAATTTATCAATGATTGCACCAATAATCAGTAGTTTCAAGGATAGCATGGAATGGGGATATAGGTTTCCATTTTATGGAGCCTATATTCAAATCGACTCAAAGAAGGGATGGTTTTCAAAACATTTTTTTCTTTTCGGGTCGTATACAGCAATGCTCATTAAAATTGTCGCTCTGCACTCAAGAATTACTCCTGGCCTTGCTGGGGACGGGATGCTGGGAATCAAACCTGGGTCTGCCAGCTACAAGGCAAATGCCCTACCCTCTGTGCTATCGCTACGGGCCCTCAAAAATATTTTTATTTATTTCATTTTTGCTTTTTGGGTCACACCCGGCAATGCACAGGGATTACTCCCGGCTCATACACTCAGGAATTACTCCTGGCGGTGCTCAGGGGACCATATAGGATGCTGGGAATCGAACCCGGGTCAGCCGCGTGCAAGGCAAATGCCCTACCCACTGTGCTATCGCTTCAACCCTTCAAAAATGTTTTTAAATGGGAAATAGGATAGATGAAAAGAGGTAGATTAGACTTCAAGGTAAGACTAAAATCAGACCTTGTATTGGAACAATAAAAGCTAGACTTTGGGAATGTTGAGTGCCTAATGCCTATACAATTAAGCATGTATCAGGGACTGAAGTGATCCTACAGTGGGTAAAGCTCATACATTACCTGTGGCTGACCAGGGTTATGATCTGGACATCCTATATGATCTTCTGAGCACATTCAGTAGTGGCTCAACTCCCCCCACCCTCAAAAAAGAATTTTTAAGTCTATGCTTGAAAAGTGAAATGGTTTTGTTTGATGTGAGTAATTACTATTTTGTTCCTTTCCCAGAGTTTGTGTTTCACAGCAAAGTATCAGTGTGAACTAGTCACAAAATTTCCCAGAGTTTTCTTTTTTTATGTCATGACATAAATAGAGTACAAAAATATTTGTATGGCACACAGGGGTAAACTGACTGATGATGCTAGTGCACTTGCCTCAGGGGATCAGTAGCCCTCAGGCCCCATGTGGTTGCCCTGAGAGCAGAGAAAATTGCTAGCTGGGAAAAAGTGCTCAAACACACCAGTTGGGCAAACAGTGTTGGAGATTTCCCTAGAGATAGAATTATCAGGAAGTTGGTGTGGATCACTTAGTTTGGAAGGAGGGCTGTCTTTGATGATGCATTGGCTTTCTGTCTTAGATCAAAGGACGAGCTATTTGAGTGGATCATGTGTCTAACTCTAGGGCTCCTAAGGACTCATATGAATTGGATGATGTGACCAGATTGCTTCAGGAGAAGGGCTGTTGGGCTCACATGCCTCCAAACAGTTCAGCTGAGGACTCTGAAGTTGACAAACCCACCAAAAAAAAAAACACACAAAAAAGGTAAAGTGTTATGACCAAAAAGATTCTAGGTGGTCTTAATTGTTTTTTTTCTGATGAATAAAGTTGTTTATTTAATCATAGAAAGGTATGTTTACTTTCTAATAGAAAATGTTCATATTCAAAACTCCTTACAAATCATGACTTAGTAAACTTGTTTATGTCAAGATACTAATGTAGATACTAATTTTTTTTTCTTTTTGCGTCGCACCCTACGATACACAGGGGTTACTCCTAGCTTTGTACTCAGGAATTACTCCTGGTGTTGGTTGGGGGACTATACGAGATTCTGGGAATCGAACTAGGGTTGGCAGTATGCAAGGCAAATCCCCTACCTGTGGTGTTATTACTCCAGCCCTGACACTCATTTTATTTTATCTCGACTCCCCTAGAGAAAAGTAAATTTAAAGAATATACTGATGGGCACTGAAGAGTTTCGGTGAAATGGTATCACCCTGCCGCACCCCTCTCTTGACATCAACGATCACTTCTTTGTAGAATGGTGAGATCCTGGTAGTGAATCCGCAATACAGCTCACGGAGGATCCTGATGTATTGGGCTTGAATGCCCTGATTGGCCAGGGCTTCAATGACAGCTTCCGTCTCAACAGAATCAAAGGCCTTCTTTAAATCAATGAACGTTAAACAGAGCGGCATCTTGAACTCCTGAGAAACCTCAATGAGCTTGGTTATCGTGTGGATATGGTCGATGGTGCTGAATCCTTTGCGGAACCCGGCTTGCTCGCATGGTTGTCCTTCATCTAGTGTTCTGCCAATCCTATTTAGGATGACTCGAGTGAACAACTTGTAGATGACAGACAATAGGCAGATCGGGCGATAGTTGCCAATGTCATGGATGTCTCCCTTCTTGAACAGTAGTACGGTACTGCTGGTTTTCCATTGGGACGGAACCTTGCATTCAGACAGGTAGCGAGTGAAGAGCCGAGCCAGTGCCACCCTCGAGAACATCATGCGACGACTAGAATGGGAAGGAGTGGGAGTGAAGATAGATGGTCAGCAATTACACCACCTCCACTTTGCTGATGATATTGTTTTAATAACACCAAACATCAGCCAAGCGGCACAAATGCTGGCCGACTTTGACCATGAGTGTGGAAAGGTAGGACTACAGCTGAATCTTACGAAGACAATGTTTATGAGAAACAGCCTCGTTCCTGACGCCCCATTCGCTCTCAATGGAACGACCATCTCCGAATGCAACAGCTATGTGTACCTAGGTCGAGAGGTCAATATGACAAATGACCTGGCACCCGAGCTGCGCAGGAGGAAGAGAGCGGCTTGGAACGCCTTCAAGAACGTCGAAGAAATAGCTAAGAGGACGAAGAACCTCTGGCTCCGGGCACATCTCTTTGATTTCACTGTTCTTCCTGCATTAACATATGCCTCAGAGACCTGGGCCCTACACAAACAAGATGAGAACGCTATTTAGGTCTCCCAAAGAAGAATAGAAAGAGCTATGCTTGGAATATCACGTTTCACTCAAATGAGAGAAAAAATCCGGAGTTCTGACATCCGTCGATGATCAAGAATCAGGGACGCTGTCTCATTTGCCAAGGTCTCGAAAATCAGATGGGCTGGTCACGTAATGAGATTTAAAGACGACCGCTGGACTAGAGCTGTTACCGACTGGATTCCACGGGATGTCAAAAGACCGCGTGGCCGCCCACCTACCAAATGGTAAGACTTCTTCGTCAAGATCATAAACGATTGGTTTGAGGCCCTTCATGTTCCTGGAGCGAACAGATGCCATTGGGCTACACTAGCACGCGACAGGGACAAATGGAGACGTTACTGGCGCCCGCTCGAGCAAATCGACGACTAACGGGAAGTTAAGTGATAAGTGATAAGTGATACTGATGGGCATACACACTTTATAGAAAATCTTCAAAGACATTTTCACAGCTCATCATTTTTAAATCGGAGGATGATAATTTGAATATTTTGACTCTTCATCTTATAAACTTTGCTCCTTTTTGCTGTCTTGCCATGAATATACTATTAAAATTCAAATTATTAGACTGGGTGATAATAGTACATGCAGTGGGTAGGGTGTTTGATTTATACACAGAACCAGAGTTTGATCTCTTGCATAGCATATGGTCCTCCAAGCACCACCATACCAACTTCAAGTTATTTTGGGGGTGGGGGGCCACACCCGTTGGTGCTTTGGCTTACTCCTGGTTCTGCATTTGATGCAGTGTATTTAGAAAATAAGTACTTTTGGGGAGAGCTTTTTATTTTTTCATTTCCTATTTGTGGCTACCTTCCTTTTTTTTTTATCTCCAGACAAAAAGGAAAAAAAGAAAATGAAGACAGAAAAGTGGGAGGTACAGCCAGAGCCACCAGTCTCCTCTTCATCACCCAGAAGCAAGATGCTAAAGGAAAATAATTCCCCCGACTGTAAAAAGTTCAACAGCAAGAACTCTGAAAAGGTTCTGAAGTCAGAGTCTAGGAAGGGGATGAAGCAGTACCACAGCTCCCCTGAGGTCAAGACAGCCTCCCACTCCAGAGCAGAGGGCCGAGACAGGGAGCCAAAGAAGGAGAAGCCCAAACAGGAATACAGGTCTTTAAGTAGGAAGGAGGAAAGGGAAGAAAAGAACAGGGATAGGGACTGAAATCAAAGGTCAAATATGCAAGTTGGCTGGCAGGCACAAGGAGCGTTCTGAATGGCATGGTCGAAGGAGTAGGAGTAGGAGTAGAAGTAGGAGCAGGAGCAGGAGCAGTGATAAATCCCACAGGTATCAAAGATCCTGGCACTCCCGGGATTGGGGATCCCCCACTTCCAGAGACTACAGGCACCACCGAGACTGCAGCCGATTGAGTTACTTCGTAGAATAGGACATGGAATGGTATGTTCTTGTGTGTGTGTGTGTATGTGTGTGTTTGTGTGTGTGTTGGGTCCCACTAGGAGGTACTCATGACTTACTCCTAGCTCTGTGCTCAGGGGTCAATCCTGGCAGGGCTCAGGACCATATGAGGTGTGGAGACTGAACTTAGGACAGCTGCCTGGAAGAGAAACACCATGTCCACCGAACTGTCTTTCTGGCTCCACATTTGATCTGTTCTAAGAAGCAGTTTTTAGAAAGCAAAACCAATTATTTCTCTCTTTTGATATGTAAAATCTTTTGAAGCTCAATTATTTTATTCGCTTGTGTATCAATCCTTGAGAGAGATGTACTTCCTAAAGTCTTATGTCCTTATTTTTTTGGGTGGGTGAGGCAGGTAACACCTGGCGATGCTTAGTGATTACTCCTGCTCTCCACTCAGATATTACTCTTGGCAGTGCTTGGGAGACCATATTGGATGCCACGGGGATTGAACACAGGTTAGCTATGTGCAGTTCATATGCCTGACCTGCTTTTTTATCTCTCCATTTCCTGATATTCTTAATTTTTATGCAAAATTTCTTCTCCTTGTGAATATATTTGCCATTAATCAGATTACATGTGCTAAAAATGGTTCATATATAGATCCAAGAACCTATACCCCCCAAGATGGATGAGAAATGTTTAAGAAATGGGAAAATAGGAGTTCTTGAATTTTTATCTGTGTTTGATGACTTTCCATTTGGCAGATAAAACCATAGAGATGGGTGACTTAATTCAGTTTAAGTAGCGTGATATAGATACAGTAATGAAGCTGTTAGTCTCTTCTGTGTATATTGAGATGTGTCTTTTCCTGAACCATTTTGTTGTTGATACATTTCCACATATCTTCCTTGCAGTATATTTTTATTGAGAAATTCACGCAACAAAATTCACCTTGTACAAAAATGTAGTTTTTCAAATTTGCCTTAAAATTGGTTTGAAATATTGTGAAGGTTCTGCTGTTAGCTTCAGACCTTTGTATGTGTATAATTGTCACAACATCCACCACCACGTTTTGGGTGCTTTCCCACTACCAAAAAGACCCCTGCTGGTTCCTTCCACTACCTACTCCTTCTCTCTGAGAGTCACCATTGTATTCCTTCAGTCTAGCAAGTTTGTTATTTTCTTTCCTTTTTACTTTTTTTGGTGAAGCAAGAGAGTTTTATTATTTTTTAAAACTTAAAATAATTGTTTTTTTTTTGGTCAGACCCGGTGAAGCTCAAGGGTTGCTGCTATCTCTACCCTCAGTAATTATTCCTTGCTGTACTCGGGAACCACATCGGATTCTGGAGGTAGAATGCAGGTTGGCCCTGTGCAAGGCAAATGCTCCACTCACTGTTCTGCCGTCCCGGCCCTGAAGCAATTTAGTTTTTTTTTTGTTCCTTCAAACCTTTATTGAAGAGCTGTGATCCATAATGGATTTAGATCTCACTGAAAGCAGTCACATCCATGAACTACACCTAGTCCTCAAAAGCAGTGATCTGCTCCTCCAGCACATCTTTGTCCAACTTTATCATCTTCAACCACATACTGTATTTGAAGTTTTCTAATTACGTATCCTACTGGAACTAGTTTGGTAGAGCCCCAAACCAAGCAATCTGCTTGAATGCTTCTGATGCACTCTTCTAATTTTGCCATCTTCATTTCATCTTCCCAAGGCTTCACATCTAATAAGATGGAAGACTTGGCAACAAGTGCAGGTTTTTTGGCTTTCTTTGATTCATACTGTGCAAGGCGTTCTTCTCTTAGATTCTTTGCTTCTTCGCTCTCATCATCATCATCAGATCCAAAGAGATTAATGTCGTCATCATCTTTACTGTCCCCAGCTCCACTTCCCGTGGTGTCTTCCACATTAGCAGGGCCATATTTGCCCAGAGCTTTCTTCACCCCTGGCAGACTGGCCTTCTCCTTCTCGAAGGACTTGATGTGGTTGCACCAGCGAAGGGCATGATACAAGTCTGCAGGGCCTGTGACCACCTCAAACACCGCCAGATTGGCCTGCGACGACACGTACCCCTCAATGTAACGTTTGTCCGCCAGGTAATATTTGAGCACCTAGAGGCCTGCGGGAGTCTTCAGAACTCCAAAACCCATGCGGGAGTCTTCAGAACTCCAAAACTCCAAAAACCAGAACCCAAACTTGGCTGCTGCTGCTGGGGCGAGTCCACCGAGGGAAAGGGTAACGCAGAGCAAGAAAGCGAGAAACGCTCGCCACTAAGAGGCAAGAACAAAAGGGTGAAGGAATTTAGTTTTAATTAAAATTTGAAAATCTGTGAGAACAGAGAAAGGAAGAAATGTGTGTTTGGGAAAGAACACGGGATTCTCCAGAGTAGAAAAAGGCAAGTAAAGAACACAGAAGCAAGTGATATGCAAGTTTAAGTGAGTACACAGGCTTAAAGAGCAAGCCAATTTTGTTATTTCTTTGGGGTGTACTTTCTTTAGTAATGCATACTCCAAATGAGTAAATAGTGATGATTGTCTTTAACTTCCAGACTTGGTCTATTCCATTTTGTCCAGAATGACATTTCATCTTTTAAAATGACAGAATAGTATTCCAGAGTCAGTATGCTCTTGCTTCTTTGGCTAGTCATATGTAGATGGGCATTTAGGTGAATTCCTATGTTTTACCGATTTCGAATCTGATATAATCAAAAAGGGGTGTAAATGTCTCTAGATAAGTATTTTTATGTCAGAGAACTGCCCAGGAGTTTTTTTGGTTCCAGAAGTGATTTTGTTGTATCACACAGAATTTCTTTTCTTGTTTTGTATTTTAGGCCATATCTAGCTCTGCTCAGGGCTTACTTTTGGCTTTGTACTCAGGAATCACTCCTGGGAGGTTTGGAGGAACATATGCTTTTCTGGGGACCAAACCTAGTTCGGCTGCATGCAAGGCACACAATCTACATGAATACTCTTTCTAATCATTGAGTATTAACCATTTTTTGCGTCACACCTAGGGATGCAAAGGGGTTACTCCTGGCTTTGCACTAGGGAATTCCCCCTGGCAGTGCACAGGGAATTATGTGGGATGCTGGGAATCTTACTCAGGTTGACTGATTGCAAGGGAAATGCACTCCCCGTTATGCTAATGCTCCAGCCCGGAGAATTAACCATTTTAGTGGTAACATTAGTGGCATTTGGTCAATTCAAAGTGTTGTGAAAGCACCACTTCTGTCTAGTTCAAAGTATTTTAATCTGCCCTTAATAAAACCCTGTACCCATTAAGCTATGTCTCCTCATGCCTTCCTTGCTCTTCCATATTCACCAATCTCTTTTCCATTTCTATGAGTTTGTCTATTCTAAGTGACATCCTATAACCTTTAACCTTTTGTGACATTTTTTATTTCAGCTAGGATAATGTTTTTGAGGTATATGGTATGAAAGAAGGATGTGGTGTCATTTTGGGTTAAGTGGTGCATAGTTATCTTAGCGGCATTTATCGAGGAGCCTTTCTTTGGCCTGACTTCATGAATTCCACTCCTTTGTAATAGACTCAGACAGAGTCTCTGACTCTGACGGTTGATATCTGGGCTCTGAATTCAGAATTCCTTGGGTCTTAAAGTTCCATCATTCCTTTAAGTTTCGAAGTTTATTTAAACACTGATTTAGAATGTAGCCCGTCCCAATACTGAGAAAGCCTGTTGATTTTAGAGACAAAGACCTGCACACCTGAACTTTCAGCAGGTTAATTTCTGGGTAAGTCTCTGTTCTGAGATAGTGGAGTCTGACCAGATGCATGGCTGTGATTTTGCAGTTGGGGAATGAGCAGCAGCCGGGGCTCAGTTTGGGCGGGCCCTGGGCTGGAACCTGAGGTCTCAGCCATGCATGGGTGATAGAAGGAGTTTGGGCAGCTGGTTGGTCTCTTTCAAGATTTTGAGTCTCTGGAGCAAGAACAATAGATGAGCCTACATAGTATGGTGTGTGGTTCCTGGGTGTGACTGCCAGAGCTTCCAGAAGTACAGGGAGGTAAGGGAGGTAGCCCATCCCGAGTCAAGATTTTAGTCACAAAAACTTGCATACTTGAATTTTCAGCTAGTTAATTTCTGACTAAGTCTCAATCCTGAAACAGTGGGGTCCACCCAGAGAGAAAGCAGTGTGGGAGTAAGAAACTTCTGGGGCTCTGGCTTGCCTACCTTTGAGAAAGTTCTCTTGCATTCACAGGGTTACTCTCCTTTGTGAATCTTCTCAAGTTCAGTGAGGTTTGATTTCATGAATCATCTTTTCCTACATTTCATACTCTAAGGGTTTGTTCTCTTTGTGCAATATGTTGTGTATAGGGAGACCTGATTTGCTGTAAAAAGGTTTCATCCATTCTTGATATTCATAGGCTTTCTCTCCTGCATGAATTATGTTGAGTGAGGAACAATTTTATCGAAAAATTTTCTTTCTTTACAATTCATAGGAATTCTCACGTGTATGAATTCCATATTGTTTAATGAGATACGATTATAATGAGAAAGTTTTCCTGTTTCCTTTCCATTCACAGGTTTTCTCTGTGAATTTCGTTCTAATTCAGTTAGGTATGATTTGAAAGGAAAGTTTTCCTACATTCATAGGGTCTCCTGTGTAAATCCTCTCGTGGTTAGTGAGGTTTGATTTCACTGAGAATTTTTTCCTACATTTACAGGGTTTCTCTCATGTGAATTCTGTTATGTTCAGTCAGTTATTACTTAATGGAGAAATATTTCTTCCTGCATTCACTGCATTCATATGGTTTATCTCATGTGAATTCCTTATGTTCAATCAGACATGACATATACAAGAAAGATCTACATTCAATACATGAATAAGGTGTCTCTCTTGTTTGAGTTCTCTTATGTTGAATGAGAGATGATTTTAGTATGAATGTTTTCCTACATTGTTTATGTACATAGGGTTTTTCTCCTGTGTGAGTTCTTTCATGTTGAATTAGGTCTGGCTTCCTTGAGAAAGTTTTGCTACATTGTTTTATTTATAGTGTTTCTCTCCTGAGAGACTCTGTTTTGAGTTATCTATCATTCCTGGCTCTACTCCTTGTTCTATTTTTACTTTCTCATGGCTCTACTCTTTGCTTCAACTTGCTGATTGCTTCAGGTGTGATGACTGAATGTCCCAGTGATTCCAGGCCCTGTAGCTTTCCAGCATCACGTCACTGAACAGGGTCCTCTGCTCATCAGCCAGGAACTGCCATTCTTAACACGTGGAGTTCACAGGTTCCTCCACAAAAAGCACCGTCCCCAAAGGTGTTTTCATACGTATCTCCTAGAAATTCCATGAGCTCTTGAAGTAGAGTTGAGGAAGATTCGGAAAACTGGCATGGCTGGCTCCTGTATCTTAAGAGTCATATGTTTATGTTTTGGATAGAAGTCTGCATAATTTCATGATCATGCCAAGTTAGAATCTTTCCTTCCTGTACCTGCTGTCTGTGCTCTTCTGCTGCTTTAAAACCTGTGTTTGGTACCAAGATCCTCCTTCACATCACAATGAATTTGAGTGAAGTAGCGACTTTGACCCAGGATGACCCTGGAAGCAGCAAGTTCTGGTGGATAGCGAAATTGGAATTTTGATGGGCTCTGCAGGAAATCTTTTGAATGCTTTGGACTGACCAGAAGAATTATACCACCACTTGAACACTAGGGTTTTCTTCCCTGGTGATCCTGATAGGGAAATTGTATCCCTTGAGCTCTGAACCTCATTTTTGTTTCATTTTTAATCTTAATGATTTTACCCGAGATCTAGTGCTGTGAGTTAGGCCAATTGTCAAACCTCTTGGAAGAACACCACTTTTGACTACATTGGTCGAGGTGAGTGCAGTATATCTGGACTTAGTGGTGCCCTGTTCCAGAAAGCAGCTTCAATCTGTAAACAGTGAGATCTGATTTTCAAAAGGACTGTTAGAGCAATCAGGTCTTTTGTTGTATGTGTATTCCTAGGTTTGTAGATAAGGCTTTTTAGAGGAGGATCCTGGCCTAGACAATAAAGTAGCAGGGTTCAAGGTATTACATGAATTTAAGGTGATATTTTGAAAGAGGACATGACACTGAAGAAGGCCAACTATCTGTCATGCAAAAATTTGTGTCTTGGTTTCAAAAAATAGTGTTAATTGATGAGAGGTGTGGATTATTCATGCCTGTCCCCAAACTCAGAACAGCGCAGAGTCTCCTACCCCCGCGCCTGGCTGTCCTCGCCTGGGCCCCTTGGAGGGGAGCGGGTTGAGTCTTCCTCCCCACCCCGACCAGGGCTCCGGCAGCCGAAGACCTCCAGAACCAGCCACTACCATGCTGAGACCACTCTCCGCACACATGAAAGTACTGGCAGAGGGACAAAGCCACGCGGGTTCGGGGGCCGAGATCTCCAAGCCTACTCGGATTGGGGCTGAGTATCCTCCACCCAGATCCTCCAAATTCCAGTAGGCGGGGGTCACACCCACCAACTGGCCCCCTGGTGCCGTGTAATCCCATCAAGGGCCAAGATTCAGAGACTATAAAACCCAGCTCCCAGAAGACATCTTATCATCTCATTCCTACTTTAGACAAACTGGCAGGCTACTGAATGTAACCTGCCCACACGGCAGAGTCTTGCAAACTCCCCGTGGCATACCCAATATGCCAAATACCAGTAACAATGAAGGGTCTCATTCTCCTAACTCTGAAAGAGCCTTGAATATGGCACTTTCTAAAAAAAAATCTCAGGGCTAGGACGAAGATACATTACTGGGAATTGCTCTAGGCAATCAACGAATAACAGGATGGTTGTGATTGTGATTGTGATTGTCCCCAAACTCAGTCATTGGCCTATGTAAAAAAGCTGTGGCAGCTACTGCTCTTAAAGCACTTGGCCATCCTTCTGCACCTGGCTCTAGCTTCTTGCTTGAATATCCCATTGGTCTTTTTCTGGGACCTAAAGACTGGGTTAAATCTCCAGATGCTATGCCTAACTTTTGGAGTCAAACATTAAAGCTCTTGTGCAGCTGTGGCAAAGTTAAAGCTGGGGCTCACGTTTAAGCCCACGTTGGGGCCAGAAAAGCATTTCTCTGTTCTGATCTACAGAAGAAGAGGAATGTCCCTGGCATCCCTCAGACTTTTACGTAGGTCTTTATTGCATTTTAGAATCAATAGTTCAGTCCACACTGTTAGGCTTGAAGGTGCTTCCAGATTGTAGGCATTGAAGCGTCAATATAGCATGGAAAGTCTGGTTCTAAGGTTCTAGTCGTGGGGACCTGAATAACTCCCAGGCGTTTCACCTGTTATTGGTTGTGCTTGGCCTTATTTCTTAGGATTTCATATCCCCAAATCTAAAAATTTAGAGGAGTTTGTACAGTTTTTGTTATCCTTATTGTGTAGGGGAACAGATGAACAGATTATCCACACACTGAACAGGTTTTACCTTTGTAAGAGTACATCCTCTCGATCATGACCCAGAGCATGTGCACATAGAAGAGCATGCGGAAATAGACCTAATAAAATGTATAGGTTGTTTCCCCACATCCCACTTTAAAGGTAATAGGTGCTGCGAGTCTTCTATTCTCTGAATGCACAAAGAAGATTTTTTTCGATCTACTTCTGTCAACCAGAGTGTGGACGGAGAAATGTTTCCCAAGATTCAGTAGGGATTTGGTAGTGTAGGGTAGATTGGAATAAGAGGTTCCTGGGGTGTTCTTAAGTTACTTTTGTACCATCCTTCCTTGCACATCAGATTTGCTTTCTGCCACGTTTGGAGAAGTACATAGGGGCTCAGGTGTTTTTAAAAGACCAGCAGCTCAGATTTTGTCTCTGATTGGTTGCAGTCCTGCCCTCACTTGCAGTTTTAGGAAATAGTGGTATCAGTCTGAAGGTGATTGAGGTCCTTTAATTGACTACACAGTGTGAAATGTGTCAAGGTTCTCTGTGGGCTACCTGCTGCCTAGAGAGCAGGGTCATCTTGCACCATGTGATCCCTCTGCTGAATGAACACGAGTTCTAATAATAATAGTACTTGGTACCATTAATAGTGGTTAGCAAGAGAGACTGATGCCTTTAAATCTTAAGGATGTCTCTGCACAAATATTTATATGGGAAGACATCCATTACCAAAGAATGAATGTCTAAAAATGATCACACCACAGAGAGTGTAGAGGGTGGGTATGGTATGTTAGTTACATAACTGACTGTGACCATAAGAAGTTGACCAATTTTGAGAGATAAGGGTCCCCAAATAAGACTCTAAAATAGAGCAGATCTTTTCTGTATGCAGAAGAAACTTTATAATCTTACTTGCTACTTCCAATATTACCGTAGGTTCTTCTGTAATATATTTTAAAATTTGGGGGAGGTTGGGAGGTAGACCCAGCAGTGCTCAGTGCTGACTTAAAAACTTTTTTATAAAGTTCACAATTTATTACACTCAGTGTTCAAACACCAATCCCACCACTGTTACACCTTTCCAGCACCACCCAAGCTGGCCCCAAAGGCAGGTCCTAAATTATTATGTATTGTTTCTAATGAAAAAGTCACTAAAGTGATGCAAAAAAGTTTCCTTAGAGGAAAGTATGTGAAGCTTGTTGTACCTCACAATGGAGTCCTGAATCCCTTGTATGACGAGTAATTAACACGTTGTTACAGACCAAGCCTTGTGTGCTTTAATTGGTTGTCTTCTACTTAACACCCCATCCCATGTGGTGTGCTCTTCCTGGTACAGTGGTGGTGGAGAATATGGGATATCTCTCCAGGAATTCTACGATTTTAAATAGGGTGATACAGCTGGAGTTAAATGTTTAACTAAAGGGTGACTTTGGGGTCTGCAGCATCTCTGAAGCTTGTTGCTCTCTTCTAAGATTTATTGGCGAGTCTCTGGCTCATGGACTTTAGTGAGCTTTGATGGCCACAGAGGCAGTTTATGGGCATGACTGCCAGGGATATGGGGAAGGTCACCCAGTCTCAGGGCTGACACTTGAGTTTCAGCTCAGGGATCAAACTTGAATCCGCTGCGTGCAGGGCAAGTGGCTCATTTTGGGCCAGAAAGGCAGTTTCCTATTCTGAATTCCAAAAGAGGAATGTCTTTTGCATCCCTCAGACTTTCACATGGGGCTTTAGCTAATGAATTCCAATGTAGAATCCATAGTGAATTCTACACGGCAGGCTTGAAGTTGTTTCTAGATTGTAGGCATTGCAGTGTCAATATAGCATGGAAGCTCTGGCCCTAAGGTTCTAGTCCTGGGGATCAGAAACATCTAGTCCTAGGTGTTTCATCTGTTATTGCTTGAGCCTGGCCTTGTTATGATTTCCTGGCTCTGCAGTCGGGGACCACTCCTGGAAGGGCTCTGGGGATCAGCTATAGCACCAGGACTGAACTTGGGTCAACCACATGCAAGGCAAACTCCCTATGCTCTGTATTCTCAAACTAGCCCCTTCTGTAATATTTTGGACAACTCGCTCATTGTTTTATTTATTTAATCATGAGCAACTGCAGTCTCACTAAAAGTGGAAAGGGAATATAAAATAATATGAAACTGAAAGAAGTGCAAAGAAAGCACAAGCATCAGAGGACATAAGTATATAAGGGATGGTGGGCTCCTGAGGTACAGAAGGAATGATTTTGTGGTTTATTTGCTTTGTTTTGTTTTGTTTTGTTTTGTTTGGGACCACACCTAGCGGTGCTCATTGGTTATTCCTGGCTCTAAACTCAGGACTTCCTCCTGGCAGAACTTGTGGAGCCATATTAGATGCTGCAGAATTAACCTGGATTCAGGAAGTAAAAGGCAAATGTCCTACTCACTATTTAGTCTTATTGCCCAATGTTCTGAAAGTTTTTTTTTTTTGCTTTTTGGGTCACACCTGGTGATGCACAGGGGATACTCCTGGCTCTGCACTCAGGAGTTACTTCTGGCGGTGTTCAGGGGACCATATGGGATGCTGGGACTTGAACCCGGTTCGGCCACGTGTAAGGCAAACGCCGTACCCGCTGTGCTATCTCTCCAGCCCCTGTTCTGGTAGTTTTAAGAGAAATCATAAGCCATTAATATTGTCCACAGTCTGAAATCATATTTTGGTTGGTCTTGCCATTCCTGGATGCAAAATGCTCCCTGGCATCCACGATATTCATGTCCCTTTCACTATGCCAAAATCATCGTGCTTGCATTCCAACCCATCAGTTTGATGGTGCAGGGGAAGAACTGTGAGTCTTTTGTATTAGTTCCTACTTTTGCCATGAACAAGATGCCAGGATTGGTGTGATTTTAGATGAAATTCTCATTATTCAGCATCTCCTATTGGTTTTTTTAAATTTTTAACCTTAGCCTTCGAATATCCAGTGGTTTGTAATGTGCCCGCCTAGGGACTCACCCCAATCCCTGCATTCATGATAGGAGAATGCAGGAGTCTGACCACTGAATCAGAGTTCTTCAGCAACAGACACAGTTGTAGGGGGTAGAGAGTGGCTTGCTCCCCCAGAGGGAGACCTAGTGCTCCCCGTCTTTCCAAGGTAGCTTTCCCGTCTTTCCCTGGCGGTGCTCAGGGAACCATATGGGATACTGGGAATCAATCCTGGGTCAGCTGCGTGCAAGGCAAAGGCCCCACCCGTTGTAGTATGGCTCCAGCACTGAAGGTATGATTTCTTGTAAAAAGTTTTCATCTATTCTTTACATTCATAAGGTTTATTTCCTGTATGAGATTTGCAGTGACTCAGGAGAACTTTTAGGCAGAAGAAATTTTTCCTTCAAAAGATTTCTCTCCTGCATGAATTCTTCGTTTTGAGTGAGATAGGATTTGGTTGAGAAAGTCCTACTACGTTTTTTACAATTCATAGGGTTTCTCACCTCTATGAATTCTATATTGCTGAATTCAATATGATTTTAGTAAGAAAGATTTCCTACATTCCTTCATAGGGTTTCTATCCTGTATGAATATGATAGTGTTGAATTAGGTATGATTTTAGTGAGACTGGGGGTCAACATATAATATCATTCAGAATGATTATATGTGGGCAGAAGGAACCTTATATATGTGAGCCAAGTCGATATGGTTTCAGAGATTGACACTGGCCCGTCCTCAAAGTATGCCCTCCTAGAGCATTCTGAGTCATCTCTCAGGAATCAGTCTCTTTCACCATTTGCTGTTATTTGTTAATAGAGTTGATTACAGATAAACTCATTGTTGATTTTATTTGCCTTTTCCTGGTATAGAAAATTGTAAATTAAATCTTCCTTGGCTGGGATATACAACTTTTCCATATGTGTCTGCCAGATTCTAGAAAGTAAACAACTCTTAAAGACAGGGAGTAAGTTTCATCTGGAAAGACTTGATCTATTTGGTAAGACCCAACAGATAATTGAGGTAGTAACTTATACATATTAAGGTAAGTAATCTATATTTAAATACTACTATGTTTGCGGTCATCGTATTAAAGTTTAAGATGTTTACTTGCCTTGAATTCAGCCCGCCAATTAGATCCTTGGCACTTCAATATTCTTGGTAATAGCCCTGGTAACAGACGTCAAGTGATATATGCTACCTGTGGTTTTGGTCTCTATTTTCCTGATAGATTCCTTACCTGGGATTTACCATTTTCCCAATATATGTGTCTATCAGATTCTAGCTAGAAAACTACTCAGAAGTCAAGAAGTTAGCTTCTTCTGCAGAGGCTTAATTTCTTTGGGTAAGACCCACCAGAATTTTTAGGTTACTCACATATACAAGAGTATTTCTATGGGTAGAGCGATTGTGCAGCAGGTAAGATGCTTTCGTTGTATGTGTTCAACCGGGTTTGCTCCCTGTCATCCGTATAGTGGCCTGAGTGCACAGCCAAGTGTAAGCCCTGAGCGTAGTGTGGGCTGGACTGGGCTGGGAGTGATCCAAATCCAGAAGAGAAAATGCTGTAACTTTCATGGGATTGGATGGAGTTCTGGTAAGTGAAAAGAATCAAAAAGAACAAAGGGTCCATCGGGCAGTCTTACATATGTGACGTGTAAGGAAACAAGGTACCACCCAAGGACAGTGGAAAGAAGACCATGAGGATTATTCCATGGTTGGAAGCCTGCCTCAAGGGCTGCGGGATTCCCAACGTCTTTCTCTTTGGGTTTTTTAATTGAATTAGATATATTTTTGTGAGAACATTTTCGTACCTCCTCCGTGAAAATTAATGGGGGCGATAGCACAGCGGGTACGGTGTTTTCCTTGCACGCAGCCAAGATGGCCGATACAGTTTTGATTCCCCAGCATCCCATATGGTCCCCCGAGCACCACCAGGAGTGATTCCTGAGTGCATGAGCCAGGAGAAACCCCTGAGCATCGCTGGGTGTGACCCAAAAAGCAAAAAAAAAGGAGAAAATTAATGGGGAATGTTAGCTGTATGAATTTAATATTGTTGACTTAGTTGTTACTTTAGTGAGAACGGTTTCTCTCCTGTCCGACTTTGATATTGTTGAATTAGATACAATTTCAGTGGGAACGATTTCCTACATGCTTTACACCCTTCGGATTTCTTCCTGTACAAATTTGATATTGTTGAATTCTACAGGACTGTCATGAGAAAGTTTTTCTGCCTGTTTTACATTAATAAGATTTTTCATCATAGTGACTTCCATATTGTTGGTCTCCTTATGATTCTAGTGGGAATGATTTCTGACATGCTTTACACCCCTAAGATTTCGTACTGTATGAATTTGATATTGCTGAATTATGCATGACTTTTGTGAAAATGTTTTGCTCCCTGTTTCACATTTGAAATGTTTATCTTCAGAGTGTCTTCTTTTCTTTTTTTTTTTTTTATTAGTGAAGCACCATGAGGTACAGTTGTAGATTTACAAATCTTTGTGCCTGAGTTTCGGTCATACAATAATCAAATACCCATCCCTCCACCAGTGCCCATTTCCCCCCACCCCCCCTCCCACACTGCCTCTGTGGCAGGGCATTCCCCCTTGTTCTCTCTCTCCTTTTGGGTGTCGTGGTCTGCAAAAGAGGCATTGAGTGGCAATCATGCTCAGTCCATAGTCTACTTTCAACATGCATTTCCCCTCCTGGGAGGATCCTCCAAACACCTTTCATTTGGTGTTCCCTTCTCTATCTGAACTGCCCTTTCCCCTAGAATATCCGGCTGGCCTGTAAGTTATGGAGTAATCCTCCTGGTGTTGATCTCAGCTATTCTTAGGTATTGATCTCATATTTTGTTACTTTATATCCCCCAGATGAATGCAATTTTTCTATGTCTATCCCTCTCTTTCTGACTCATTTCGCTTAGCATGATACTTTCCATATTGTACCACTTGTATGTAAATTTCATGACTTCATCTTTTCTAAGAGCTACGTAGTACTCCATTGTGTAGATGTACCAGAGTTTCTTTAATCAGTCATCTGTTCTTGGGCACTCAGGTTTCTTCCAGTTTCTGGCTATTGTAAACAGTGCTGCAATGAACAAACAAGTGCAGATGTCACTTCAACTACACATTTTTGCCTCTCTGGGGTATATTCCCAGGAGTGGTATCGCTGGGTCGAATGGGAGCTCAATTTCTAATTTTTTGAGAAACGTCCATACTGTTTTCCAAAAGGGCTGAACTAGTCGACATTCCCACCAACAGTGAAGGAGTGTCCCTTTCTCGCCACATCTGCGCCAGCATCGGTTGCTTTTGTTCTTTTGAATGTGGGCCAGTCTCTGAGGTGTGAGATGGTATCTCATTGTGGTTTTGATCTGCATCTCCCTGATGATTAATGATGTAGAGCATTTTCTCATGTGCTTTTTTGCCATTCGGATTTCTTCTTTGAGAAAGTTTCTGTTCATTTCATTGCCCCATATTTTGATGGGGTTGGATGTTTTCTTCTTGTGGAATTCCACCAGTATTTTGTATATCCTTGTTATCAACCCCTTGTCAGATGTGTATTCAGTGAATATCCTTTCCCATTCTGTAGACTGTCTTTGTATTTTGGTCACTGTTTCTTTGGAGGTGCAGAAGCTTCTTAGTTTAAGATAGTCCCATTTATCTATCTCTGTTTTTACTTGCTCGGCCAGTGGCGTGGCATCTTTGAAAGTACCATTAGCCTCAATGTCATGGAGGGTTTTGCCAACTTTGTCTTCAATGTACCTTATGGTTTCTGGTCTGATGTTGAGGTCTTTAATCCATTTTGATCTTATTTTTGTACATGGTGTTAGGCAGAGTTCTGAGCCCATTTTTTTGCATGTAGCCGTCCAGTGATGCCAGCACAATTTGTTAAAGAGGCTTTCCTTACTCCACTTCACATTTCTTGCACCTTTATCAAAGATTAGATGATCATATGATTGAGGGGAGATGTCAGTGTATTCAACCCTGTTCCATTGGTCTGCAGTTCTGCTTTTGTTCCAGTACCACGCTGTTTTAATTATTACTGCTTTGTAGTAGAGTTTGAAGTTAGGGAGGTTGATTCCTCCCATTTTCTTTTTCCCAAGAATTGCTTTAGCTATTCGTGGGGGCTTATTGTTCCATATAAATTTCAGGAGTGTTTGCTCCATTTCTTTGAAGAATGTCATGGGTATCCTTATAGGGATTGCATTGAATTTATACAATGCTTTCGGTAGTATTGCCATTTTGACAATGTTAAGTCTCCTGACCGATGAGCAGGGGATATCTTTCCATTTCCTTATGTCCTCTTTTATTTCCTGAAGTAGCGTTTTGTAGTTTTCTTTGTACAGGTCCTTTACTTCCTTAGTTAAGCTGATTCCTAGGTACTTGATTTTCTGGGGCACAATTGTGAACGGGATTGTTTTTTTCATGTTGCTTTCTTCTCTCTCACTGTTTGCGTATAGGAAAGCCATGGACTTTTGGGTATGGATTTTATAGCCTGCAACTTTACTATACGAGTCTATTGTTTCGAGGAGTTTTTTGGTGGAGGTTATTGGGTTCTCTAAGTATAGTAACATATCATCTGCGAATAGTGAGAGCTTGATTTCTTCCTTTCCTACCTGAATGCCCTTAATATCTTTTTCTTGCCTAATCGCTATTGCAAGTACTTCCAGTACTATATTGAACAGCAGTGGAGAGAGTGGGCATCCTTGACTCGTCCCTGATCTTAGAGGGAAGACTCTCAGTTTTTCCCCATTGAGGATGATGCTTGCTGTAGGCTTGTAGTAGATGGCTTTAACTATGTTGAGGAAAGTCCCCTCTATACCCATTTTGGCTAGGTTTTCATCATAAAGGGGTGCTGGACCTTGTCAAATGCTTTCTCTGCATCTATTGATATGATCATATGCTTTTTATCTTTTCTTTTGTTGATATGGTGAATTATGTTGATTGATTTCCGAATGTTGAACCATCCTTGCATCCCTGGGATGAATCCTACTTGGTCATGGTGTATGATCTTTTTGATGAGTAGTTGGATTCTATTTGCTAGTAGTTTGTTGAGGATCTTTGCATCTGTGTTCATCAGGGATATCGGCCTGTAATTCTCTTTCTTTGTGGTATCTCTGTCTGCTTTTGATATCAGTGTGATATTTGCTTCATAGAAACTATTCGGAAGTGTTTTTGATATTTCAATTTCATGGAAAAGCTTAAAGAGGATTGGGAGTAAGTCTTCTTTAAAGATTTGGAAGAATTCACTAGTGAATCCATCCGGGCCAGGGCTTTTGTGCTTGGGGAGACTTTTTATTACCATTTCAATTTCCTTGATGGTGATAGGTCTGTTCAGGTATTCCAGGTCTTCTTGGTTCAGCCTTGGGAGTCTGTAGGAGTCTAGGAATTTATCCATTTCCTCGAGGTTTTGATGTTCCGTGGCATAAAGCTTCTCAAAGTACTCCCTGAGGATCCTTTGAATTTCTGTAGTTTCTGTTGTGATGACCCCCTTTTCATTTCTGATTCGGTTTATTAGGGTTTTCTCTCTCCCCTTCTTTGTGAGTTTTGCTAGAGGCTTATCGATCTTGTTAATTTTCTCAAAGAACCAGCTCTTGGTTTCATTGATCTTTCGGATTGTTTTTTGGGTTTCCATCTCGTTAATCTCTGCTCTGAGTTTTATTATTTCCTTCCTCCTGTTCGGGTTGTGCTCCTTTTGTTGGTCCTTCTCCAAGCTCTTAAGCTGTGAGGTTAGTTTATTTATGTGGGCTCGCTCCTCCTTTCTGAGGAATGCTTGTAGAGCTATAAACTTTCCTCTTAAGACAGCTTTTGCTGTGTCCCATAAGTTTTGGTAACTCGTGTCCTCATTTTCATTCGTTTCTAGGAATCTTTTGATTTCCTCTTTGATTTCCATTCTAAGCCACTCGTTGTTCAATAGCGCACTGTTCAATTTCCAGGTGTTTGATTTAGTTTTCTGTTTTTGTGTGTGATTTACTTCTAATTTAAGCGCATTGTGGTCTGAGAAGATTATTGATACGATCTCTATCTTCTTAATTTTATGGAGATATGTTTTGTTGCTCAGCATGTGGTCTATCTTGGAGAATGTTCCATGTACGCTTGAGAAGAATGTGTATTCAGCCTTTTGAGGATGAAGTGTCCTGTATATATCTACTAAGTCCCTTTCTTCCATTGTTTCCCTCAGATTAAGTATGTCCTTGCTAAATTTGAGTCTGGTTGATCTATCCAGAGGTGACAAAGCGGTGTTGAAGTCTCCCACTAGTATTGTGTTGCTATTGATGTCTTTTTCCAAATCTATGAGTAGTTGTTTTAAGTACTTTGCTGGTCTCTCATTAGGTGCATATACATTTATTATTGTAAGTTCTTCCTGTTGTACAGATCCTTTGATCACTAAGAAATGGCTTTCACTGTCTCTTATGACCTTCTTCACTCTGAAATCGATGTGGTCTGATATTAAGGTGGCTACCTCAGCTTTTTTATGGGAGTTGTTTGCCTGTAGGATTGTTTTCCAGCCTTTGACTCTGAGTCTGTGTTTGCTTTGACTATTAAGGTGTGTTTCTTGCAGGCAGCAGAATGTTGGGTTCAATTTTCTAATCCATCCAGCCACTCTGTGTCTTTTAATTGGTGCGTTTAGCCCATTGACATTGAGAGAGATTACTGTTATGGGATTTTGTCCCATTGTTCTGTTGAAATTAGGTGTATTTGAGGGGCCTGTCCTGTCTTAAAGTAGCCCATTTAGTTGTACTTGTAACCATGGTCTTGAGTCTATGAAGTTCCTGAGCTGTTGTTTGTCTGTGAAACTGTGTGTTGTTCCTTCTATTATGAATGAGAGTCTTGCCGGGTAAAGTATTTTTGGAGAGGCATTTATTTCATTGAGTTTTCTCACTATGTCCCACCACTGTTTTCGGGCCCTGAGGGTTTCATCAGAAAAATCAGCTGTGAATTTTAAGGATGCTCCTTTGTAAGAGATTTCTTTTTTCGATCTTGCTGCTTTCAGAATTTTGTCTCTGTCTAAAGTTTTGGTCATTTTGATCAGGATGTGTCTTGGGGTATTTTTGTTCGGATTTCTTCTAGCTGGTACCCTCCGGGCCTCCTGAATGTGGTCACAAGTTTTCTTCAACTCTGGAAATGTTGTAGCAATGATGTCTTTGACAGTTTCTTCTTCATCAGGGTTTTCTTCCTGTCCCTCTGGGACTCCAATAATTCTTATGTTACCCCTCTTGGCTTCATCACGATCTTCTCTTGCCATCTGTTCCCGAACTGTGAGTCTCTTTTCCATTTTCTGCTCTTTTCTGGCGAGTCTCTGAACTTCATCTTCAAGCTCACTGATTCTGTTCTCAGCAGCTGTTACCCTGCTTCTGAGACCTTCGACTGAGGTTTTCAATTCGCCTACCAGGGTTTTCAGGTCAGACATTTCCGATTGCATTTTTCTCATTTCTGCCTTCAAATCCTCTTGTCTTTTATTGGCATTGGTTTCCATTGTTTCTTTTAGTTCCCTAAGCATCCTAACTAGCTCCCTTCTGAATTCCTTGTCAGAGAGGTTGTCTGATACTACAGTACTGTTGGTGTCTTCTGGGCTTGCCTCTTCAATAAGAAAGTTTGGTGGGCTTTTGCGTTGCTTTACCATTGTGACCAGTGTGCTTTAGTCCTTCACGTTCACTGTTACTATTCTGGTTGAGTGAGGAGAGAGTTCCCTGATCCCTTCAGCTTTGTTGCCACGGAATCTGATGTTGCCTAGTTCCCGTCCTGGTTGAATGAGGAGAGACTGCCAGGAGCCGTTCAATTTTGTTGCCAAACAATGGGCCTCGGTTCGTCCAGCACAGATTATACTATTCTCTCTTATAGTGGGAAGGGATTATGGATAAGTTTTTGTCCATGGTAGGCACCCTTCTACGTTTCTGAGTTTGACGTTCTTCTCAGTCAGGTGTTACTCTTTGTTTTATAACAGACATTGAGTGAAACCTTTGGAGGAGGTGCTATTTGGAAATGAACTTATACAGCTGTTTTCAAACAGGTCTTTGTTGGAACTTGAGTAGGCGAGTGGGTTGTTGTTGTATTGCAGTAGAAGAGGTGGGAAATGTTTGGTTGGTATTAGGAAGCAAGTTGGGGATGGGAGTCCTGAGTGCTTGATGTGAGTGATCTAACTGCGGCCACGTTAGCGGCCGCCCGCCAAGGAGAAGACCACGCCCACTTTAAGAGGCCACGCCCCTTTCCTGGTGGCCACGACCCGAGCCTGTCCCAGGCTACACCCACCCAGGATCCTGGAATGGAGGAAGGGTGGTCTACAGTCTCCCCACTGGGCTTCAGGTGGGAATCTGAGGCACGGCTGGGGGGGGCAGGAGCACTTCCCGGCTGGACGCCGCCGACCCACCTGGAGGGGAGGAGTCGAGGGACTGGTGGTCCGGTCCCTCGGAGATGGAAGGGCGCTTTCCCCACTGGGCTTCAGGCGGGAATCTGAGGCGCGGCTGGGGGGGCAGGAGCACTTCCCGGCTGGACGCCGCTGACCCACCTGGAGGGGAGGAGCCGAGGGACTGGTGGTCCAGTCCCTCAGAGATGGACTGGCGCTTTCCCCACTGGGCTTCAGGCGGGAATCTGAGGCGCGGCTGGGGGGGCAGGAGCACTTCCCAGCTGGACGCCGCCGACCCACCTGGTGGGGAGGAGCCGAGGGACTGGTGGTCCGGTCCCTCGGAGATGGACTGGCGCTTTCCCCACTAGGCTTCCCAGAGTGTCTTCTATATTGTTGAATTAGATGCGATTTCAGTGGGAGAGATTTCCTACATGCTTGATTGCTCTGCATGCAGCCCAGCGGTTTGATCCCTTGCATCCCAGTCTTGCCTCAGCATTTGATGTTTGATATTTTGCTGACAGATACCAAGTGATAAGTGTTTGGTATTTTGTTAATACCCTTGCTGGCAGATACCAATTGATAATCCTCTTGAGGTTTGGACTTGCATTACCCTGATCTTTGACTTGCCTGGAATATACTATTTTCTCGATATATGTGTCTGTCAGATTCTAGCAAGAAAAGAACTCGGCTGTCAAGAAGTTAGCTTCTTCTGCAGAGGCTTGATCTGTTTGGTAAGATGCACTAGAATTTTGAGGTTACTCACTTATACTTAAGTATTTCTGGGGCTGGGGTGATTGTGCATCAGATATGATGCTTCCCTTGTTTGCTGTCAACCGGGTTTGATCTCTGGCATCTGTATAGTTGCCTGAGTTCAGATCCAAGAGTAAGCCCTGAGCAGATTGTGTGCTGGACCAGGCTGGGATTGATCCCAAATCCAGAAGAGAAAATGCTGTAACTTGCATGGGATTGGATGGAGTCCTGGTAAATGAAGAGAATCAGAAAGAACAAAAGGTTCATCAGGAAGTCTCAGCTATGTGAGGTTTAAGGAAACAAGGTGCCACCCAAGGACAGTGGAAATAAGTCCAGGAGGATTTTTCCATGGTTGGAAGCCTGCCTGAATGGCTGGGGGATTCCCAATGTCTCCCTCTTTGGGTTTTTTAATTGAATTAGATATATTTTTGTTCTTTACAGCATTCAGCCAAAGAGAAGGACAACATGGAGGGCGGGATCCACAGATCCCGAAGGAAAAAAAAAACAGGTTCCAAAAAGAGCCGAGATCATCGGGAAGTCCCAGATGGGGTAGGTACCGCATCCCGCCTCCCCCAGATGGAACCCCGGTGACCAGAAGCCTCTACAAGCACAGCTCGAGTATGCGGGAACTAGGACTTTTCCTCAAATCTGCCGGGACTACAACTCCCAGGTAACCTCAGATTCCGGAAGTCACGCCCACAGCCCGCCCCCCAGCACCATCTTTACAGCATTCAGCCAAAGAGAAGGACTACATGGAGGGCGGGATCCACAGATCCCGAAGGAAAAAAAAAAACAGGTTCCAAAAAGAGCCGAGATCATCGGGAAGTCCCAGATGGGGTAGGTACCGCATCCCACCTCCCCCAGATGGAACCCCGGTGACCAGAAGCCTCTACAAGCACAGCTTGAGTATGCGGGAACTAGGACTTTTCCTCAAATCTGCCAGGACTACAACTCCCAGGTAACCTCAGATTCCGGAAGTCATGCCCACAGCCCGCCCCCTAGCGCCATCTTTATAGCATTCAGCCAAAGAGAAGGACAACATGGAGGGCGGGATCCACAGATCCCGAAGGGGGAAAAAAAAAAAACAGGTTCCAAAAAGAGCTGAGATCATCGGGAAGTCCCAGATGGGGTAGGTACTGCATCCCGCCTCCCCCAGATGGAACCCCGGTGACCAGAAGCCTCTACAAGCACAGCTCGAGTATGCGGGAACTAGGACTTTTCCTCAAAACCGCGCGGCCGCTTATGCGGCCGTGCCTACGTCTCTCTATATACAAAGTGATCCATGGGAAGTAAACCACCCAACATTTCTCTCTGAAAATCATAGTTAAGTTTGGAGCACGGCCACAGCCCCAGAAACACAAGGACTTAATGCATAACCCAGCAGCTTGGAGCAGAAAAGTGAACGGACTATGCGTTAATCCAGGCCATCATGTCTGTCCGGAGGGGAAAGGGTGTTGCCCCAGTCGCCCTCTCCTCTCTGGAAAGAAAGATGGTGGCCGCATGGGAGCCTTGTGGACAGCAGGTATGAGCCGGGGGAGTGGGGGCGACTAAAACCTCATGGGAAGGGGGGCGTTTCGGTCCGCCCTTCACGCCCTACCGAGGCCACCAGTTGCCCCCCAATAGCGGCTCTCCAGCACGGCCACGACTCCAGAGCACAGAAACCAATTTCTTAACTATCTGATTTTCAGTAGAAATACTTCCAGGGTCAATAAGTAAAATAGCAGAAATCCAAAACCAACATTTAATTCTTGAACCCAGCTGTAGAAAGCAAATCACTTTACAATGCTTTTTCAACATGTCTGATTGGGGGGGGGGTGGTAAACTCTAAATAATAGTGGTGAATCTTTTATTGAAACAATGAATCTAATCAAAGCAGATAGAGTGTTAACTAGAATTCATCTGCCCCACAGGGACTGGGAGGGGTGGGGGGTGGGGTTTTATTGGGGTTCTTCATGGTAAAAAATAAGTATTGGTAAAGGGAAATGTGTTTGATATTTGCATGACTGAGACCTAAACCTGAAAGCTTTGTAACCTTTCCCACGGTGATTCAATAAATAAATAAATAAATAAATAAATAAAATAGATATATTTTTGTGAGAACATTTTCGTACCTTTCCTTGAAAATTAATGTAGACGGTTACCTGTGTGAATTTGTTATTGTTGACTTAGATGTTATTTTAGTGAGAAAGTTTTCTCACCTGTACGGATTTTCGTGAGAAAGTTTTACTACATGCTTTACATTGATAAGGTTATTCTTCAGAGTGACTTCCATATTGTTCAATTAGATATGATACTAGTGGGAAGGATTTCCTACATGCTTTACACCCTTTGGATTTCATACTGTATGAATTTGATATTGCTGAATTCTGCATGACTTTCGTGAGAGTGTTTTGCTACCTGATTTAAATTTGGAAGGTTTATCTTCAGAGTGACATCGATCTTGTTGAATTAGATGTCATTTCAGTGGGAAAGATTTCCTACATGCTTACTTGCCTTGCATGCAGCCGATCGGTTTGATCCCTGGCATCCCAGTACTCTGTCTCAACATTTGATGTTTGATTTGATATTTTGCTGATAGATACCAAGTGATAAGTGTTTGGTATTTTGTTAATACCCTTGCAGGCAGATACCAGGTGATAAGCCTCTTGAAGTTTTGACTTGCATTTTCCTGAACTTTCACTTGCCTGGGATATACTATTTTCCCGATATATTTGTCGGTCATATTCTGCAAGAGAACAACTCGGAAGTTAAGATGTCAGCTTCTTCTGAAGAGGCTTGATCTGATTGGGTAAGAACCACCAGAATTTTGAGGTTACTCACTTATACAAGGGTATTTCTAGGGCTGGAGCAATTGTGCATGAAGTATGATGCTTCCCCTGTCTATGGTCGACCGGGTTTGGCCCAAGGCATCCGTATAGTTGCCTGAGTGCAGAGCCAAGAGTAAGCCCTGAGCACAGTGCGGGCTGGACTGGGGTGGGATTGGTCCAAATCCATAAGAGAACATGCTTTAACTTTCATGGGATTGGATGGAGTTCTGGTAATTGAAGAAAATCACAAAGAAAAAAGGGTTCATCGGGCAATCTCACCTATGCGAGTTTTAAGGAAAGAAGGTATGACACAAGGACAGTAGAAAGAAGACCAGGAGGATTGGTTCATGGTTGGAAAACTGCCTAAAAGTCTGGGGGATTCCAACATCTCCCTCTTTTTTTGTTGTTGTATAATTGAATTAGATAGGATTTTTGTGAGAGCATTTTCCTACCACCTACTAGAAAATTCATGGGGTTTCTTACCTGTACCCATTTAGTGTTGATGACTTACATGTGACTTTCATGAGAAAGGTTTCTCACCTGTCCGAATTTGATATTGTTGAGTTAGATATGATTTCAGTGGGAAAGATTTCCTACATACTTTAGACCCCTCGGATTTCTTACTGTATGAATTTGACATTGTTGAATTCTACATGCCTTTTGTGAGAAAGTTTTAGTACCTACTTTACATTCATAAGGTTTTTCGTCAGAGTAACTTCCATATTGTTGAATTAGATATTCTAGTGGGAGGGATTTCCTACGTGATTTATACCCCTAGAATTTCGTACTGCATGAATTTGATATTGCTGAATTCTGCATGACTTTCCTGTGAAAGCTTTGCTACCTGCTTTACACTTGAAAGGTTTATCTTCAGAGTGACTTCGATCTTGTTGTACTAGATAGGATTTCAGTGGGAAAGATTTCCTACATGATTGCTTGCCATGCATGCCGTCCATCTGTTTGATGCCTGGCATCCCAGTACTCTGTCTCAGCATTTGATGTTTGGTATTTTGCTGAGAGATACCAGGTGATAAGTGTTTGGTATTTTGTTAATACCCTTGCAGGCAGATACCAAGTGATAAGTTGACTTGCATTTTCCTGATCTTTCACTTGCCTGGAATATACTATTTTCCTGATATATGTGTCTCAGATTCTAGCAAGATAACAACTCGGATGTGAAGAAGTTAGCTTCTTCTGGAGAGGCTTGATCTGATTGGGTAAGACCCACTAGAATTTTGAGATTACTCATTTATACAGGAGTATTTCTAGGGCTGGAGCGATTGTGCATCAGGTAAGACTCTTCCCCTGTATGTGGTCGACCGGGTTTGTTCCAAGGCATCCATATAGTTGCCTGAGTGCATAGCCAAGGGTAAGCCCTGAGCAATGTGTGGGCTGGACCGGGTTGGGATTGGTCCAAATCCAGAGAGAAAATGCTGTAACTTGTATGAGATTGGATGGAGTTCTGCTAAGTGAAGAGAATCAGGGAAAAAAGGGGTTCATCAGTGACTCTCACCTATTTGGGGTGTAAGCTAACAAGGTACCACCAAAGGACAGTGGAAAGAAGAACAGGAAGATCGGTACATGTTTGGAAGCCTGCCAATAGTGCTGGGGGATTCCAAAATTTCCCTCTTTTTTATTTTTTAATTGAAATGGATGAGATTTTTTTAGTACTCTTTCCTACATCCTTCTTTAAAGTTCATGGGGTTTCTTACCTGTAAAAATTTAGTATTGTTGACTTAGATGTGACTTTCGTGAGAAAGGTTTCTCACCTGTTTGAATTTTATATGGTTGAGTTAGATATAGTTTCAGTGGGAAAGATAACCTACATGCTTTACACCCCTCAGATTTCTTAATGTATGAATTTGATATTGTTGAATTCTACATGACTTTCGTGAGAAATTTTTAGTACCTGCTTTACATTGATAAGTTTTTTCGTCAGAGTGATTTCCATATTGTTGAATTAGATATGATTCTAGTGGGAAAGATTTCCTACATACTTTACACCCCTAGAATTTCATAATGCGTGAATTTGATATTGCTGAATTCTGCATTACTTTGGTGCAAAAGTTTTGCTACCTGCTTTACATTTGAAAGGTTTATCTTCACAGTAACTTCGATCTTGTTGAATTAGATGCGATTTCAGTGGGAAAGATTTCCTACATGCTTGCTTGCCTTGCATGCAGCCCATCGGTTTGATCCGTGGCATCCCGGTACTGTGTCTCAGCATTTGATATTTGGTATTTTGCTGACAGATATCAAGTGATTAAGTGTTTGGTATTTTCTAGATACCTCCCTGACAGATACCAAGTGATAGTTCTCTTGTGGTTTTGACTTGCATTTTCCTACTCTTCCTTGTCTGGGACATACTATTTTCCCGATATATTTTTCTGTCAGATTCTAGCAAGAAAACAACTCGGAAGATAAAAGATAGCTTCATCTGGTGCGGCTTGATCTGATTGGGTAAGATCCAACAGACTTTTGAAGCTGGACTTATGTGGCTGGAGCAATAGTACAGCAGATTAGATGCTTTCCTTCCTTGGGGCCAACTTGTTTTGATCCCCTGCACAGCAGATAATTTCCTGAGTACAGAGCAGTTGGGATCAGAATAGGGACATTTTTGACAATGATGGTTGGAAGGGATTGCTCTGGATGGAGATGTGTTTTTTAATTGGGAAACTGACCAAAAATGATGGCCTCTCCGTATCGGTATTGGAAGCCATAAAGCTCAAAAGGAGAGAGAGAGAGAGACAAGATGAAATATGCCTTTCTACAGGCACACTTGGTGGCCCAGAATGTATGGAGCTGGTAGAAGGGAACTCAGGACATTCGTGGTGGTAAGGGTATTTGGTGAAAGGATGGATGTTGGAACATTGTATATCTGAAACCTGATGTCGAAAGGTGTATAACCATATCACATATTCAGTTAAATTAAAATGAATTAAATAATATTTGTACTATAATAAAACATACATACATATTTTAAATAAAAGTACAATGTTGGAGAGTGTTTGGTACTTTGGTGCTTTCTGAAATGTACAATAACTTTGTACTTGAAAAAAGTACAGGTTAATACTTTCATAACATGTTACTTTCAGTGCAATGAAAATGAAAGAAAAATTATAAAACCTCCACAGGTGGAGGTGGGCACTTTTCATTGGGGACTTGTAATATTGGTCGAGGGAAATGGAGACTATGGTCTGGATTGTGGTGTTTAAAGGTTGTTTTCTGAAACCTTATCATTGACAGTATTGTAAAATTGTAAATCCCTCTGAAATTAAAAAAAAGTATTTTATAGAAACTGTGCTCTCCCTGATTACTTGATGGCAATAAACAATCTGCTGTTCTGTGTATACAAAATACAAACCAAAAATCTTGACCACTGTATAGGTTAATACTGTTGTAAGCATGTTGCCTACAATGCAATAAAAATTAAATTTTGTTTGTTTTGTTGCTTTTTGAGTCACACCCAGCAATGCTCAGGGGTTACTCCTGGCCCTGCACTCAGGAATGACTCCTGGTGGTGCTCAGAAGAACATATTGGATGCTGAGAATCGAACTCGGGTTGGCCATGTACAAGGCAAACGCCCTACCTACTGTGCTGTTACTCCAGCCCCTAAAAATTACGTTTCCCAAGCACAAAGATTTGTAAATCTACAACTGTACCCCATAGTGCTTCACTAATAAAAAAAATTACGTTTAAAACACCCTACTTTTCTAGGTATTAACTACATCTGCATAATTTTTTGTCGCTTTTTGGTCACACCCAGAGATGCTCACGGGTTACTTCTGGATCTGAACTCAGAAATTATTACTGGCAGTACATGGGTAACCATATGGGATGCTGGGCATCAAACCCAGGTGGGCACCATGCAAGGAAAATGCGGTATCCATTGTAATATGGCTCCAGACTCTGCATAAATGTTTTTGCAGTAACACTGAGTTTGACACTTACTAACTGGATACTGCAGCCTCAGTGGATACTGTAGCCGCCTATCCCATCCCCAGGCGGAAATTTCCTGCTATTGGATAAAAATGCTACTAACCCTTAACACATGTTACACTTGAATCATGTAGGGCAGTTTTAAGGCAGTTTAAGGCAGTTCTTAGGGGAGTTTCTAAGGTGGGGATATGGTGTAATACTTGGGGGAGGACTGGAGTATCGGAGATAGTACACTAGCCTTGCATGCTTTCCACTCAGGTTTGATTCACAGCTTCCCAGATGGTCCCCTGAGCCTTGCCAAGAGTAATTCCTGAATACGTAGCCAGGAGTAATCCCTGAATATCACCAGGTGCGGGCCCCAAAATAGAACAACATAAACCGAAAAGTAGTAGGAACCCCCAGTAAGAAAATACGGTTGGAAGGAGGTATCATGGTCAGAAAACAGTTGAGAAACTGTGATGTTGGGTTTTATCATAAATACCAATGTGTTTCTTATTAGAAGTAATATAATTTTTCTCCCTATAGTCAATAACCTGTGAACTGTTTCTATATTTACCTGTTTTTAGGTATGAAACGTCACTGGCTTTATTCAGGTTGACATAAAAGTTAACCATCACAATTTACTCTTGTTCGTGGAGGGGGCAGTTTCAGAGGTTTCCACTTTCCTCACTCTGGTATCACTGAAACTACAGGCCAAGGACCCACTTGGAAGTTACTCCCAACTGCCAACTCACTCCCATTCATGTATTGTGGCCTTGTATATGGCTGCTATGTAGGTCTGCGGGCCCGTTACAGGCCTCTTTTAGATAGTTATTACTTGGCCCCTGTAAGCATCCAGTCTAACAGGAGCTATGAGGGTGGTTTTCAACCTCTATCTGTACTGATGAAAGCTCAGCACCTCTTACTTGCTCTCCATAGGTCTGTTGAATGTATGCACACATTCAAGTAAGTGCCTAAATGGTTCACCTTGGGATAAACAGCGGGGAATTCATCATTTCCACATAGTACCCTTCCTCCTTGAGACCCTGTTACTTATCACAGATCTAAAAAGGCTGAAAATGGAAACTAAGCAAGTAATTATGACTTTTCATTGGGGGGACAACATTGTGTAAACACCCTGCTTCCCCATTCTTCCCTCTCAGCTTGCAGATCTTGAGCTGTACTGTTTGTAACTCTGTCTCTATTCTTTCAAGGATCACCATGATGGTACTTAGCATCTCCCTAGATCTCTCTGGGTATAAACCCCTTAGCTGCCATTTGGACCTTGTGGTTCATTTTGGTATTTGGTGGACAAGGCGTTGGTCCTGGCTTGTAGTGGAAAAGCACCTTTATGTGGCATTTTATACTCTGGGGCCCCTAGTTTGCTCACTGTTGGCTAGGACTTCTCCCGGGCTTCAGAGAGCCACATAGTTTTCACCCTGGTACCCTGGTGATTAAATCCTGCATCCTGTTACATTGTTTTTGAAAAAAAGTTTTAACAACTTACTTATGCTCCAGGCTGTCTCAGACAGGGAGTGGGAGAGCCTTGGAGGTGGGTGGGTTGAGTTTCCCTTCCTGCCCCAAGCAGAGCCCCTCAGCCTCCTCTGTCCATATCCCCAGGTTTATAGTAGCTTGATAGTCATAACCACAAACTGCCCCGTGCACCATGTAATCCCATCAATGGCCAATACCCAGAGACTTAAAACAAAGCCCCTGGAATTGAGCAATGCAGAATCTCTTGCCCCTGCGCCAGAATGTTTTCACCCGGGGCCCCTGGCAGGGAGGTGGGTTGTTTCCCTCCCTGTCCCAAGCAGAGCACTGGCAGCCAACAACCTCCAGAACCCAGCCACAACCATGCTCAAGGCCACTCTCCACTTGCTCGGGTGAGCCTCACCCATGAAGAAACTGTCAGAGGATCCAGCTATGTGGGACCTGTGGCTGAAATCTCTAAGCCTGCTTGGATCGGGACTGGGCCCCCTTCACCTAGATCCCCAGTTTTCCAGGAGCTTGCCAGCCTCACCCACAATTCACCCCTGGCTCCATGTAATCTCATCAACAGCCAAGATCCAGAGAATATAAAATAAATCTCCCCCAAGAGAGCAATGCAGTTTTTCTTGGAGAGTGTAGCCAACCAGTGGACCAAAAGCTTGCATTCGGTGGACTGAGAGTAACTGTAAAAGTGATTAGAGGCCGCCCCAGAAGCCTCCGTCCTTCCCCGAGAGCCTGGCAAGCTAGCGAGAGTATCCCGCACGCACAGGAGAGCCTGGCAAGCTCCCTGTGGCATATCCGATATGCCAAAACCACTAACAATAACGAGCCTCATTCCCCGTATCCTGAAAGAGCCCCCCGTACGCCATTGGGCTATGCCAGCATGTGACAGGGATTAATGGAGTCATTACTGGTGCCTGCTCAAGCCAATCAATGATCAGCAGGATGACAAGTAACTGGTGTAAAATATGCAATTCAAAGGAGTTTAGCTTGATTCATCTCTGTGTGTTGGTGTCACTGTCTTCACAATAAAAAAAAAAGATCTTGTAAGTTATAAAGGAACAGGGAACAACAAATGGCAAAAGTCATTGAAATTGAAGGTTTTGTTTGCATGAAAAGTATAAGCAGTATTTTCATAAATCCTTCTATCAGAATGGTTTAAAAAACAGAGAATCCTGCATGTTGAGAAAGTGCCACGGTCTACGAATTCTTATTTTTCTGTTCCTGAAAGGGGGCTTTTGATTGTGGGGCGAAAAACACCCCCAGCATCTTCTGCAATGAGGCAAGTGCTGGTTCTTACTAGGGCACAACAAATTGAGGCTGAGCAGGGTGCATGCAGAGCAAACATCCTCAGGCCTGGCCTCAGGAGCCCCTCCCATGCCGTGTTTCAGGGTTTAGCAACCAGATGACCTTGGCTTTGACGTAGCAGACCCACGATGTATTAAATATGGAGCATTTAATCTCGGAGTTCTGTGACTATTTTTGCACTTCTCTGGTGGTTCTACTGTGGCCATTTCTCCACTGTTGGAAATGAGAGCCAATTTGTATCCTCTGCTTTAATTTTTGTCCTTGATAGGTGGTGTGTGAGATTTGGTGACAGTGGCATCAGTTTGTGAAAACACTTTGGATAAAGCTGATGAAACTAAATTTCATCACCTTAGATCCACATTTCAAAGTGTTCTTTATTTCAGCATCTGTGAGCAAACCAAAAGAGAACTAAGGTCATTTATTGGGTTTTCCAATTGAGCTGTCAGGCTAAAGGGTTTGACAATTTAGAGTGAAAAAAAAGTATTGATCTAATGATGGAAGTTTAAATTTTTTTTAATTTTTAAAAATTTTATTAAAGAGTTAGGATTTACAAAGTTACCGATAGTTGAGTTTTAGGCATACAATAATTCTACACCAGTCCCTGCATCAATGTCACTTCTCTCCGTCAGTGTTCTAGATTCCCTCCCCAGCCCAACCCCCACTCCATCCCTGATTGTCAAATTGATAGACACATTACAAAAGTTTCAGTGGTTGTCACTTAGATCTCATGTTTTCAGTTATATTGAATCTATGTTTTGGAGATAAGGCTGTATCCCTCACTCATATCACTGGTATAACTGAAGCCCTGATGCCTTTTCACCCATTACTTCCCCTTTCGTTCTTCATTTCTTTCCTTCTCTGTACTTCTCCTCTCTAAACACTGGGGCAAGGCTCACCTAGGCATCCCCCTTTTACAACAATACATTTCCTCATTCAGTATTCTATATACCACAGATAAATGAGTTCAGTGTATTTGTTTTTCTTCTTCTGGCTTACTTCGTTCAGCAAGGTGTCTTCCAGCTCTAACCAAGTTGCAGAAGTTGCATGATTTCATCGTTCCTTGCAGCTGCAAAGTATTCCATTGTGGATTAAAGTGTTATTATGGGGACCTTAATAGTTTCCTGCTCCCGCGCCTGGCTGTCCTCACCGAGGCCCCTTCGAGGGGGGAGGGTTGAGTTTCTCTCCCCCCGCTGCCCCAAGCAGAGCCCCAGCAGCTGAGGATCTCCAGAGCCAGCCACAGCCATGCTGGGACCACTCTCCACATGTCCAGACGGGCCTCATGCATGAAAGAACTGGCAGAGGAATCCAGGCATGCAGGTCCTAGGGCTGAGGTCTCCAAGCCTACTCAGATTGGGACTGGGCCTTCTCCACCTAGACCCTCCATCTTCCAGTAGGTAGGTGTCACACCCACCAGCTGCCGCCAGCGCCAGGTTGGTTCCATCAACGGCCAAAATGCAGAGACTATAAAACCCAGCTCCCGGAGGAGGACAGCGCAGAGTCTCCTGCCCCCGCTCCTGGATGTCCTCACTGGGGCCACTTGGAGGGGGGAGGGTTGAATTTCTCTCCCCCCACCCCGCCCCGAGAAGAGCCCCAGCAGCTGAGGACCTCCAGAGCCAGCTAGGGCCATGCTGAGACCACTCTCCACACGTTCGGACGGGCCTCATGCATGAAAGAACTGGCAGAGGAACCCAGGCATGAGGGTCCCGGGGCTGAGGTCTCCAAGCCTACTCAGATTGGGACTGGGCCTTCTCCACCTAGACCCTCCATCTTCCAGTAGGTAGGCGTCACACCCATCAGCTGCTGCCAGCGCCAGGTTGGTCCCATCAACGGCCTAGACGCAGAGACTATAAAATACAGCTCCCGGGTTTTATTATCTTATTATCTTATTTTTACATCTTATTATATTATTTTTACATCTTAATACATCTTATTATCTTATTTTTCCTTTGGAGAACCTGGCAGGCTACCAAAAGTATCCTGCCCGCACAGCAGAATCTGGCAAACTTCCCGTGTCATACTCAATATGCCAAATACCAGTAACAATGATGGGTCTCATTCCCCTAATCCTGAAAGAGCATTGGAATGGCTCTTTTAAAATCTCAGGACTGGGAAGAAGGAGACGTTACTGGTGCCTGCTCGAGGAAATCGACGAACAACAGGATGATCGTGATCGTGATGGGGACCTTAGAAATAGTATAGTGGGTAGTGTACTTATATTAGTGTATTTGGTCAACATTGGTTTCATCCCTGGCACACCACATCCCCCAGTCTGCCAGGAGTAAGTCCTGAGTACTGCTTGTTGTGGCCACAAAACAAAACAAAAATTTTATTAGGAAGTAAAAATAATTCTTTTTGCATTTATCTCTCCATACATATAAATATAGGTGTATGATTCATGCATATATAATAGCAATATTTATTAAAATCTGTCTTGCAACACATGCCAAGCTACTTCTGTCAAATATGAAGGGCTCGGGGCCATAGCTGGTGCTCCACTGCTCCATTTATATCTCTTTATTAATTACTTTTATTTTTGAAAATATTAATGCATTGTAAAACAGCATTTTCACTATTAACACCTAAGTAAGTGTCTTCTACATTCTTTGACTGGCGCCTGCTCAAGCAAATTGATGAGTAACGGGATGTCAAGTGATGAAGGAGTGATCAAGTGGTCTTTGACACATGTACACAGTTTATGTCAGTTCCATCCCCCCGCCATTTTAGGGGGACTGTCTACTCATTCCTACTTTTTGTAGCTAACTTGGGTTATTTTCACTGGGGAATTTGAGACTTTTATCACTGGTCTTTTTTTCATGCTCCAATTGATCAATTTATTCATTGCATATTAATTTTGCTGAATAGAGTAACATAAGATATTTATTTGGATCACCTGGGAGTCAAATTTTTTAATTTCTGTACTTTCATAGGACCCTCATTTCTTCCTGATGATTTCTGTCTCCATCTCCTCTCAAAATGGTTATCCCTCCTCTTGAGTGCTTATCCCATGGTGTTAGGAATCTAAAATTGTTCAAGTAGTAGTGACATCCCATAGTTCAATAGGATTGGTTCCCCCCCGAACATAAAACAACAAAACGGGAGACTAACACCCAGGAATGGCTGAGATTAGTACCAGGAATTTTGCTCCATGACTTGAAGGCCAGCCAAACGTGCTAGGTGAAAAGGAAGTTCAGATAGAGAAGATGGCACCAAATAAAGGGTGTTGTGAGGACCCTCCCAGGGTGGGAGAAGCATGCTAAAAGTAGTCTATAGACCAAACGTGATTGCCACTCAATGCCTCTCTTTCAAAACACAGTACCCACAAGAATAGAGAGAGAACAAGGGGGAATGCCCTGCCACAGAGGCAGGGTGGGACGGGGAGGATGGGGGGTGGGAGGGATGCTGGGACCCGTGGTGGTGGAAGATGGGCACTGGTGGAGGGATGGGTACTTGATTATTGTATAACTGAAACCCAAGCACAAAAATTTATAAGTATATAACTGTACCTCATGGTGTTTCACTAATAAAAAATTTTTTAAAAAATAAATAAAATTTAAAGTTTCAAATTAAAAAAAAATGATTGGTTCCCCCCTTACATGCACATTTACCTTTAGAAAATAAAAACTTCAAAAAACAAAAAGAAAAAAAAAGAAAAAAAACTTCTAAACCTTGATCCTATAACTGAGGGGGGAAAAGTATAAATTTCTCAGTAAAATAATTGAAACTGATAGTGAAAATCTTACTTTCAATCATAGATTTTTAAATTTGTGTATTCTATGAACTAAGCCCAAGAAACTATAGAAACATTATTAAGAGTATTTTTATGGTGACCTGTGGCATGTCTTTCTACATGCATAGTACTGCTTGATTTTATACTTCAATTTCATTTTAACAGGAATTTAAAATAAAATATTATTATTTTATTTTATTACTTTATCAGCGTGATTATTATGATATATAATATGTCTGATTCCATGGTGATATGCTGGTTCCCTTGGTTTGCTGTGATATTATTTGAGATAAGACTTTGTTGAGTAAAATATTTTGCTACACCACTTCCAGTAGAGTTGACTAAGGACATTAAAGCTTAAAATATAAGACTATGCATAGATGATATAAAATTTTACAAATGAATTCATTCCTATGCAATGAGTGACGCCTGTTCCACAGTTGAAGTTCTGCAACGTGGCAAAATATTCTAGATGGTTAATACATAAGGAGAGTTACTAATGAAAAATTTAGTGGTTTATATTCTGAAGCACTGAGCGTAAGGGCGATTATGGCAGCTTTTGTAAAGGGTATCCATGTTGTATTCTAGAATGCAACTATTCCAGCTACCATGGCTATTCTATTCATGCATCCATTTCCAACTATTGGGTGGGTGAAGAAAGAGACTGGTGGATATCACTTAGGTGGTCACCTTGTTTCCCAAGTTTTTCCTTCCTTCCTTCCTTCCTTCCTTCCTTCCTTCCTTCCTTCCTTCCTTCTTTCCTCCTTTTGGGGTCACAACTAGTGATGCTTAGCAGTTATTCCCAGCTCTGCACTCAGAAATTACTCCTGGCATTGCTTGGCAGACCGTATGGGATGCAAGAGATCAAACCCTGGTCCGTTGCATGCAAGGCCAATGGCCACCTCACTGTACTATTGTTCCAGCCCTGAGATAAGTATCTTTAACATTTTTCTATTCTTCATTAAAAATTGAAAACTTCTTCAAATTTCTACCCAATTTTATGTGTTATCCTTTCTTTCTTATGATAGCGCAATTTGTTATTGTCTAAAACAGTGAAATATAAACAATTTAGTGATCTTCAGAGGTCCATGAACATTGAACTAGTCATCTCTACACACAAAGTAGTTGGTCAGATTCACCATTTGGAACATGCTATATGCTGCCTCTGAAGCTATGAGTCTTTGATGAGTTTTGTTTGTATTCACATATTGAGTTGTTATATCCATGAACTAACTTTGTGCTTATTCTTTGTAAGTTTGCCATGGCATACCAGGTTTTAACAATTATGAGCTGAGAACGAAGAACTAGTATGAAAGCATTGAATATCTTAAGCAATCTGGTCTAACTACTCAGATAACATGTTCTGTATTTTGGTTATCTGAGTTTATTACCAGATGTTCAACTTACATCTTGGGCAGATAGGCCTAACCTATGGAGAAAAGTTTGTGGAGAAGTGTTATTGTCTTACAGTCAGATATTCCATCACTATCAGGATTCTTAAGTCCACTAAGAGTTGTGGGTGTGTAAGTGCTAAACTTTTAATGTTTATCATATAACATAATTGATCTATCTAAAATCTTAGAAGCTTTCATCAGGATTTTCCACAAAATACATGTGTCATCGTTACCCATATTTAATACCTTAACTATCAAAGAATATATATTTTTATCCCAAAAGGCAAGGCTGATTACAGTAAAGTTTATATCTCTTGTCCCTGAAGTGTTATTGGTATGATATTATTTAATTGGTAAGCTAGTGTGATAAATCAAGAGGTAATTGTTTGATATTTGGAGCCTGTAAATAATGGCATAATAGAAAGTAAGAAAATAATATAGTTCCAGGAGAAGACTGCAAGAGTATGTGACTTTCTACCACAATGGTATTACAACTATTGCTGATGGCTTCTGATTAGAATTAGTAATGAATACATTTGTCAGGTCAATAAATGAGTATCATGTATCTGTGGCCAAACTATTATTTCCTATCAAATATAAGAAACCTGAGTTCACTGTATCACTGTCATCCTGTTGTTCATCAATTTCCTCGAGCAGGCACAGTAACGTCTCCTTCTTCCTAGTCCTGAGATTTTGAAAAGTGCCACATTTGAGGCTCTTTCAGGGTCATCGACCACCGTCCAGATCACATGGCTGCTTCTCCCGAAAGGGAGCATAAGATGAGGCCCCCCATAACCATTCCACCGGACTCCGCACCAGGCTGTCTCACACAGGGGGCTCCAGAGGGGGTTGGGTGAGAGCCCTCCCCACCCCAAGGGACCCAGCTCCGGCAGCCAAATCCTCCACAACCTAACCACGCCATGCTCAAGGCCGCGCCTCATGCATGAGTGAAGTCCTACAGAACACCCAGGCATTGCGGAACTCTGTGACCTTAGACTCTGGGCTCAACAAAACCAGGATCTCCACAGATCCTCTGCCCACTTTCGCCAATCTGTCAAGGCAGGGGTTACACCCATATGCTACCTCCTGGCGGTGCTAGATAATCTGGTCTTCGGCCACCATACAGATCACATGGTTGCTTCTCCCTAATGGGAGTATTACATGAGACCCCCATAACCATGCCACCTGACTCACGCTAGGCTGTTTCACATGGGTGTGCCAGAGCGGGGTGGATGAGAGCCCTCCCTGACCCAAGGGACCCATATCCGGCAGCCAAAAACCTCCACAGCCCAACTGCCACAATGCTCAAGGCCACTCCCCATGCATTCTGGCCTAGCCTCACATACGAATGAACATATTCCTGGGCACATCATGAAACACTCCATACCTATTCTCCACAATTACCACACCACATTGATGGGGTTCAGATGGTAGGCAACAAATCATGCTCGAGGCCCTCCCGTTGATCGTCGATTTGCTCGAGCGGGCCCAGTAACGTTTCCATTGGAGACTTTGTTGTTACTGTGTCTGGCATATCGAATACTCTCGGTAGCTTGCCGGGCTCTCTGAGAGGGGCGGAGGAATCGAACTCGGGTCGGCCATGTTGGCCGCTTGTAAGGCGAACGCCCTACCCGCTGTGCTATCGCTCCAGCCCTAAAAAGTAAAGGCCCTCCCGTTGATCATCGATTTGCTCAAGCGGGCCCAGTAACGTCTCCATTGGAGACTTTGTTGTTACTGTGTTTGGCATATCGAATACGTCACGGGGAGCTTGCCAGGCTCTGCCGTGTGGGCGAGATACTCTCAGTAGCTTGCCGGGCTCTCCGAGAGGGGCGGAGGAATCGAACTCGGGTTGGCCATGTTGGCTGTGTGCAAGGCAAACGTCCTACCGCTGTGCCATCGCTCCAGCCCAAATCATAGAGGGAAATTATATATATGCATATATACATATTTTTAGATATATATACCAAAGCTCACATCACTCAAACTTTAAAAACATGTTAGTGATATCCTATAGAATGTCTTAATGGCTCCTGCCAAAATAGAACAATCTTCACACTGTTTCCTATATGAACACTTTGTTGTAAGCATGTTTGTAGAATAACATTGGTTTGTCCTTTCTCCCTTGCCACAGGGAGTTTAGGTTTATCAGGTTACACTCATCACAGTGCTCCTGAGTCACTCCCATTCCTCTGTGTTTATCTGTAAACTCTTCTCTGTGCTCTCCTACACAACCGCTAATCACCTTTCCCCCTAATCAGATTCTGTTAACTTGTAAGGTCAGATCCTTCTAAGGACGCTGAACTTGTAAGTTAAATATTGCTTTTCCCGATCCTTTGCATAGTTTACTTTTAAGCAATGTCCTTTTTGTATGGACACAGGAAGACATTTAATATTATGCTTTTGTAACTTGGGAGTTAATTGACTCCAAATAGTCTTCACTCCCGGACATCTGCTTTCTCGAGTTAAGCCTCAGTTGCCCTTAATTCCTAGCACCCTAAAATCATGGTCCGGACGAGGGACTGAACGGACCCAGCGCAAGCTGTGAGTTACCCTGGCATTAGGGGAGAATTTATCATTTAGCTTTTACTGGCTTTAGAAACACTGTGCAATTCTTGGCTGATAATTATTCCCTTGCATCTCTTCAACCTCTTGCTTCCACGGACACATCCCATCAAACAACAAAGCAACCCACTCTAATCTCCTGTTTCTCTTATAATGATCTTTGTAATTACAAAACTGAGCCCACCTGGAAAGTCCAGGCAACTCTCTCCAACACAAGAATCTTAATCACATCTGCAAAGTTCCTTTTGCCAACATAATTACAGGTTCCAGGGATTAGAACATGTATACTTTTGTTTTATTGTGGTTTTCGTTTGGGTCACACCTGACGGTACACAGGACTTACTTGAATCTCTGTGCTCAGAAATCACTTGCAAGGGTCTTAGAGACGATTTGGGGTGCTGGGGAACAAAACCCAGTGGGCCACAAGGAAGGTAAGTGCGCTTCCCACTGCACTATGTCTTCAGATCCTGGACATGTGTATATGTGGGATACTTCCATTCAACTTATTATCGCCAAGCTTCTGCTATGTTGACAGCAAAAAATTCACTGGACAAAAAGTGACAACGAGGGGCTGGAGCAATAGCACAGTGGGTGGGGCGTTTGCCTTGCACGCGGCCAGCCCGGGTTCGAATCCCAGCATCCCATATGGTTCCCTGAGCATCACCAGGAGTAATTCCTTAGTGCAGAGGCAGGAGTAACCCCTGATCATGGACGGCTGTGACCCAAAAAGAAAAAAAAAGTGACAACGAGGGGATATGGTGCCGCCAGCAGGTCATTCTGTACCTGTGAGGCAAGTGCATCAGCAGCCTGATGGCGCCTTCAGACTTCCAGATACCCCAAAATTGCTGCTTTGCCTTTGGCCAGACCCCAAAAACTTGGGGCAACGTTTACCAAGAAAGTAAACGGCCAAAAAAAAAAAAAAAGAAAGAAAGTAAACGGCCAAAAGTTAGGTATGTAGGAAACACACCAAAAACCACCTCCGGTTCAGCTATATAATTGGAGGTATGACCTCTCTGGTTCCTGATTGAACTGCTTAATGGCCATGATCCCAGAGACTCAGAAACAAATCTCAAAACCCAGCGGTTTTTAGCAGAAATGCGTCTGGTCCCTGCAGCAGGTTACCAGTGCTGGGCCAACCTAGGCGGGAATAGGTTTCGTGCCTTAGCCAGTTCCCCCTGGCAGCCCAGTGGCCGCCATCCTCCAGAGGCCACTGGACACTCAGGTTTGGGCCCCCAGTGACGAGACACGCAGGGCCTCATGGGATGGGGGTAGAGCCAGTCCTGTCCTCCCCACCCCAACGAGACCCCAAGTCATCACCCACGAATGGCCTCTCTGGATCCTGATCAAGGTGCTTAACGGCCATGATCCCAGAGACTCAGAAACAAATCTCGAAACCCAGTGACTTTTGGCAAAAATACGTCTGGACCCACAGTAGGTTACTGTCGCCGGGCCACCCCAGGGGGGTAAAAGGTGTTGTCACTCCTCCTGTTTCCCCTTGGTGGCTCGGTGGCCATCATCCTCCAGAGGCCATTGGACAGCCAGGCTTGGGCCCGCAGTGACAAAACTTGTTGGGCCTCACAGGATGGGGATGGAGCTGGTCCTGTCCTCCCCGTCCCAATGAGACCCCAAGTCATTACCCACGAATGGCCTCTCTGGATCCTGATCAAGGTGCTTAACGGCCATGATCCCAGAGACTCAGAAACAAATCTCGAAACCCAGTGACTTTTGGCAAAAATACGTCTGGACCCACAGTAGGTTACTGTCGCCGGGCCACCCCAGGGGGGTAAAAGGTGTTGTCACTCCTCCTGTTTCCCCTTGGTGGCTCGGTGGCCATCATCCTCCAGAGGCCATTGGACAGCCAGGCTTGGGCCCGCAGTGACAAAACTTGTTGGGCCTCACAGGATGGGGATGGAGCTGGTCCTGTCCTCCCCGTCCCAATGAGACCCCAAGTCATTACCCACGAATGGCCTCTCTGGATCCTGATCAAGGTGCTTAACGGCCATGATCCCAGAGACTCAGAAACAAATCTCGAAACCCAGTGGCTTTTGGCAAAAATACGTCTGGACCCACAGTACGTTACTCTCGCCAGGCCACCCCAGGGGGGAAAGGGTGTTGTCCCTTTGCCTGCTTCCCCCAGCAGCTCCGTGGCCATCATCCTCCAGAGGACATTGAACAGTCAGGTTTGGGCCTGCAGTGACAAGACATTTTGGGTCTCACGGGACAAACAAATCTCAGAATCCAGCAGGTTTTGGCAGAAATCCCTCCATATTTAAATGTTAAAATTTCGGAATTTCAAAATCGCGTGACCACAACTGCAGCCACGCGAGATCATATGTTCTTCATAACCAGCAATAGAAAACAAATTGTCTACTGTTGCCTTTTCAGCCGATCTGAGTGTTGGGGTAAAATCTCAATAATAATGGTGGGTCTGGTGTCAAAATATTGAATGTGATCAAAGTAGAGAGAGAGTAATGTGGAAATCATCTGCCCCACAGGTAGGGGGAGGGTATGGGATGGGAGTATATTGGGGTTGTTGGGGGTGGAGAATGGGCACTGGTGAAGGTACGGATGTTTCACTGTATGACCGAGACTTAGACCCGAAAGCTTTGTAACTTCTCTCATGGTGATTCGATAAATAAAATTATAAAAAATGAAAAAAGTAAGGTGAAGTTCATGCACAATTCAATCAGCTAATCAGTTGCTGAATAAATAGCAGTACTCCTACATAAAAAAATAAGTGACGAGATTATTTTTAGCACGGGCGAATTTGGGCCACACCCGGTGGTGTTCAGGGCTTTCTACTGGCTCTGCAATCATGGCTTATTCCTGGAAGGGCTCAGGGGACCATAAGTGCCATGAATCAAACCTGGGTTAGCCACTTGCAATGTAAGCACCCTATCTTCTGTACTATCACCCCAGAACCAATAATTGAATTCTATACAAACCTTTGCCATTCCTTTCTAGTTGGTTAACCTTAGATAACTCCTTTCATCTCTTCAAGAATCAGTTTCTTCACGTGGAATCTGTGTATAACAGAAACACCTAGCTCAGATGGTGTGACTTGAACCTCAAACGTTCTTTGTAAGACAGTAACCATCACAGAGCAGGTGTAAGGCTTTGATAAGTGTATAGGCTTTTCTCCCACTATACACCCTGAGCACAGCTTAGCCCTTTGGCCTACAAGAGGCTATGTGCCTGATGTCCTGTTTCGGAGCCTTAGATGGGAATGAATCCTTTGTTTTCAGAAAAACAGTGGAACCTTAAACACCTGAACCCTTGACTGTTTGAATGCTTGTAGGGAAAGAAGCTTTGGAACAGAGCCAGCTTTCTCTTATTTCTCTACAGTATCTGAGGGGGATAATGCCACCAGAATTCCAATTAGCCATCTGGTTCAAATTTGGATTCTGGCATCACAGCACCTAGCACTAAGCAGAATTATAATGGATCAGTGCAAGGCCCGTACACACTTGCCTCACCCAAATATTTGATCTTACACAAAAAGAGATATGAAAATATGATTAAGTTAAAACATCTTAAGACGGGGGATTTCATGGATTACACAGGAAGTCCCACTGAAATCACAGGGGTCCTTGAAAGAGGGAAACAAGAAACAGATTAAGATAACGGCATGAAATATGGAAGCAATAGTTATAGCAATGAACTAAGGAGTGCACACATTCTCTAAAATTAAACAAGCGTGCAAGGGGGCAGGGCAATAATAGAGGGTTAGGGCATTTGCCCAGCATGTGGCCAACCAGGTTTCATCCCCAGCACCCCAAATGGTCCCCCAAGCACCACTAGAGGTGATTCCTGAGTGCAGATCCATGTGTACACCCTGGGTATTTCCAGATTCGGCCCCCAAAGAAACAAAAATCAAACAAAGTACTTCCCCTTTAGACTTTCGAAGAAACTCTGCCCTACCAACACTTTGATTTTGCCCTAGAAGACTCACTTCAGACATCTGAGATGAAGAAGTCTAAGACAATGTGTTTTCATTGTTTTAAGCTACTATATCACAGCAGCAAAATTAAATGAATATAGTCATATCTCTGAGAGTGTGAGAGAGGAAAGGACAAATTTAATGTACATACATATTACCTAGATATCTTGTTCAAATGAAGACTGATTCAAGAGGTCTTGGGCAGGGCCTGAGCATTTGAATATCTACCAAGATCTCAGATAATACCAATGCTTCAGATCTGATCCATACTATGTTTAACTAGGAACTAGAAGACACTCAATTATACCCGTGTAACATTTCACAATTAATTCATAAAAGCTGGTTCAAATCCATCAGGAATCATTTTATCATCCCAATAACTGTGTGAAGTAGGTATGATTGTACCCATGACACACCTGAAGAAATCCAGTGAGGTATCCCATTTGTACAAAATCAGAAATCATGTTGGGCCAGCCCCCATGTTTTAACTACAGAGCACATGCTTTTGCCACTGGAAACAATGCCAAAATTTTGTTCTCACCTATAGCAGAATTATTATAGTGATTTGAGGAGCTTCCTTTGGGGTTTGGGGTATGGGCCACACCTGGCATTACTTCTCCTTGATTGTTGCTCAGCATTGTTTTCTAGTGGTGATTAGGGGACCATACAAGACTGGGCACTGAAGTCAGGGCTCTCAGATGCAAAGCAAGTATTCCAGACCTTTCTATACATAGCCTAAGGAATAGTTTTTAAACTTAAAGTTTTACTAAAGAGTTTTTTAAAATTATTTGTATGGGGAAACATGCAGTGTTGCTCGGGGCCAAATCCTGTCTCTGTGCTCAGGGATCACTGCTGACTTGGGGACAAAATTGGGTAGCAGGAGTAAAATGAGGTCAGCTGTGTGCAAGGCAAATGCCCTGCCCAAGCTACTATTGTTCCAGCCACAGGAGGATTTAAGAAAATAAATGTAGGGCGAATTCTTCTGTACATTTTTTGTCTAGAAATGCAAACATTCCTCACTGCAATCATGACTCAAGTTAGAAATACTTGTGTCCCTGTGTCTATACTTCTATACCAAGACATAGCCACACTGGTGCAGAGTTTATACTCTGGTGCAGAGCTTATACTCAGTCTTCTTGGACGAAACAGAAATTACCATGTGTGCTTTTATTTATTTATTTATTGTTTCTTATTTGGGGGCCACATACGGCAGTGCTCAGATTGACTACTGGGGATGCCAAGGATTGAACCCAGGTGGGCTGTGTGCAAGGTAAATGCACGACCCACTGAACTATCATGATGCCCCTCATGTGCCCTTTTCACAGAAGGCTATCTGAGGTTTCAGCTCATCTGAGGAGTCAATGCAGCCTTCCCATTAGATTGCCACTAAAGTACTGGATCTGGTTTGGTATCTGCCTATTTTGCCTCGGTCCACTAAGCCAGCATCTGAACTGATTCTCTAGAACATACTCAATATGCCACCAACTATCCAAGTTGTTAAAATGTCACTCTCACCACCTCCCTGTGAAGCATTTAAAACTAGCTACAAAGGTCACACGTAACACTAACAATTCCAGAAGCTCTTGTATGACTGAAATATCAATAGTTTGGGGATATCACGGAGTGGTTCCAATGCACACAAAGGGGTAAAGAACCCCTGCAACAAAAGCAGTGATTTTCTTTTATTGTTTGGAGGGGATGATTTGGGCCACATTCAGTGATGATCAGGGCTTACTCTTGGCTCTTCACTTAGTTACTACTCCTAACAGGTCTCTGGGGGAGGCATTTAGGGTGCTGGGTCAGCTGCATGCAAGGCCCTATTCACTGTACTCTCTCTCCATCCCCAAAAGCATTAATTTTCATATTCCAGTCGTACAGCCAGCAGCATTCTACCACCTCAGAATTGTCAGAGATGCAGGTTCTTGGGCCCATCCCAGGCTGAATGGATCTGAAGCTCTTGGAGTGGGACCCAAGAATATGGGTTCTAACAAAGCCTCCATGTGACTCTGATACTTTTGATTCTGAGGATGGGCTTGTCAAAAAGCCATCTAAGTCTAGATCTAGGTACAGAATTAAACCCAGTGTCTTGCACCTAAAATGGGCCTCCTGCTGCATGTACCAAATAACAACTGCTGTCAAGTTGATGACTAGAAGACCAACTTTCCACTTTATAGCCCCTTTGAGTCTTTGTAAGAGGCACATCTGCCAATGGCCCCCTCAGACTGTCAAAACATCCTGGAATAGAATATTTATCTTGCGCCCTGTGCCTTGCTCTCCACTCCCTCACTTAAAACACTAAAGTTTCCCATTTGTGCTCTCACGGGAACTTCTAACAGCTAATTTCCTAAATAAGCTTCTAACAGCTCTTTTCCCCACACCTCTCTTGATGGTATCCAAGATGAGAGTAGCTGGCAAAAGGTTAGTTCTAATGTACGCAATCTAAAATAGGAGTGACCTTATGCCACTGCCATTCAAAGCAGAGTCCAGCTCACCCACCCCAGCACCACCACCCTCTGGCAGAACCCTAACAAGTCTTTTCCCTGTGAAATGAAAAATTTCCCAAGTCAACACTAGAGCACGCCTCACCTCCGCATTTCCTGCTCTAGAGATACACAGGATCAAAAGAAGAAAGGCTGGGTGTCACTACTCATGAGCAGAGACATCCAACATGGTTTCAAAGACCGTTTCAATGAACTCAAAAATTCACAACAGGGGCTGGAGCAATACACAGCGAGTAGGGCGTTTGCCTTGCACGCAGCTGACCCGGGTTTGATTCCCAGCATCCTATATGGTTCCCTGAGCACTGCCAGGGGTAATTCCTGAGTGCAGAGCCAGGAGTAATCCATGTGCATCGCCAGGTGTGACCCCCCCCCAAAAAAGAAAAAAAAACCTTTACAACAGACAGCAGCCACACACAGAGAAAGGGCTCTATTCTAAACTGAATGCAGATATTAGGAGGCCTACCCTTCTGAATCTCTAACACACTGTTTCGATGAATGAGAAAAAGAACCACATACCCTTGAAATGAGGACCTAGGAACAAAACTTAAGAAAGAGCTTAACACCCACATTCTCTTTCCTTAAAGTATCCTGGACCCTGAAATAACTTGCTTGCCCCATCAACTGATTATGATCACCTTGCTTCCCTGAAAGCAACCATAATAGTAACTGAGAATAAGTTACTAAGTAATTGCTTAATTAATCTGAAATTAGTTTTTCAGCTAGTACTTCAGCAGGGGTTGGGTGGAGAGTGGAAACTTGTTATCAAACTCTGAAGACAAAATGCTCATATCAGCTCAGCAGCCCCAACCGGCCCACACAGAAGACCTTCTGCAGCCTTCTGATGGCAATTATCACTTCCTTGGCAACTGCCTCTGTCCTTACAGTCATGCTGATTGCTTTTGACAGGTACCTTGCCATCAAGCAGCCCCTCCTCTACTTCCAGATCATGAATGGGTTTGTGGCTGGGGCCTGCATTGCCGGGCTGTGGTTGTTCTCTTATCTGATTGGTTTCCTCCCATTTGTAGTCCCTGTATTCCAGCAAACCACCTACCAAGGACACTGCAGCTTCTTCCCTGTGTTTCATCTTGTCTATGTACTGACCCTCTTCTGTGCTGGCTTCTTCCCAGCCCTGCTCATCTTTGTCTTCCTCGACTGTGACATGCGCAAGGTTGCCTCTGTGCACAGTCAACAGATCCAAAAGATGGATCACGCAGGAGTCATGGCTGGAGCTTACAGGCCCTCATGAACTCCCAAGGAATTCAAGGCCATCTGCACTGTGACTATTCTCATTGGAAGCTTCATTCTGTCCTGGACTCCATTCCTAATCACGGCATTGTGCAAGTGGCCTGCCAGGAGTGCCACCTCTACATAGTGTTGGAATGGTACTTGTGGCTTCTCGGTGTGGGCAACTCTCTATTCAACCTACTGTTCTTTGTCTAATGGCAGAAGGAGGCGTGGCAGCAGCTTTACCAGATGACTGTAGGAATCTAGAAGGGGCTTGCCTCACTGCTTCTCTTCCTCACAGCCAGGGATTGTGGCCCAGAGGGATCCAGAGGAAGCTCCTGTCATATTGCCACCATCTCCTAGCTTCATGGCTGAGAAATACGGTAAGTGCAGACAGTTTCAAAGAAAATCTCCCTCCCTTGCCTGCCCTCCTAGCCCCACTCTATACCAGATCATATGGAGCTAGTGCAATAAGAACACTTATTTCAGGCTATTAACCCCAACCAACCCCATTGTTTGTTTCACCAGGAAATGAGGTAAGATGCTGACTTTGTCCATTAATCATTTTTTCCATTTGAAAATTTCTGTCTCTCTCTTTCTCTGTCCCTGTCCTTATTATGCAATGGGTCTGATTCTCCTATACTGGTAGAAGGGTAGCATGGTGCTCCCATTGTTCATCAATTTGCTCAAGCCGTCCCAGTGACTGGGTCTATAGTGCTATACTCACTTAAAGTACTATTTCTCAACTAGGGGCCATATGGCCTCCTGTTGAACTCCTCTCTTTAGGTCGATGATCACTTCCTTTTAGAATGGTGAGATTCTGGTGGTATATCCACAATACAGCTTGCGGAGGATCCTGATGTATTGGGTTTGAACGCCCTGTTTGTCTAGGGCTTCGATGACTGCTTCAATCTAACAGAATCAAAGGCCTTCTTTAAATCAATGAACGTTATACAGTGGCATCTTGAACACCCGCGAAACCTCACTGGGTTGGTCATCATGTGGATATGGTCAATCGTGCTGAATCCTTTTCGGAACCCGACTTGCTCGCATGGTTGTTTTTTGTCTAGTGTTCTGTCTCTTCTTTTCTGGATGACTCAAGTGAACAACTTGTAGACGATGGACAACAGGCAGATCGGGCGATAGTTGCCGATGTCTTGGATGTCTCCCTTCTTGTACAACAGAATGGTCCTTCTGGTTTTCCATTGGGATGGAACCTTGCATTCAGACAGGTAGCATGTGAAGAGCCGAGCCACTGTATTGACGAGTACTGGTGGCAGGTTCTTCAGGTGTTCGGGTCTGACCTTGTCTGGACCGGGTGCTGTGCGCTTTTTTACTGATGAAATTGTGTGTCGGATTTCAGAAGGGGAACGTTGGGAACAACATATCCATCCTGCGGAATTTGGTATGTGGGCAGGTGGACATGACTATTGAAGAGACCCAAGTAGAAGTCGTGGATAATTACCTTTTTAAAATCATTTTCTGATGGGGTTAAATGTTTTCTTCTTGTGGAGTTCAGCCAGTGCCTTGTATATCCTTGATATCAACCCTTTATCAGATGGGTATTGGGTGAATATCCTTTCCCATTGTGTATATTGTCTTTGTATTCTGGTCACTGTTTCCCTAGAGGTAGAGAAGCTTCTTATTTTAAGATAGTCCCATTTGTTTATAAATTGATCATTTCTGGGGGGCCACACCCATCCATGCTCAGGGCTACCTCCTAGCTTTGTGCTCAGGAATCATAACTGGAGTTGCAAGGCAAGCACCTTACTCGATATACTATCTCTCTAACCCTGAAAATGATCACATTTTAAAAAAATTATTGATTTATATTTTGTGCTTTACAATACTATTAATAGTGGTTTCTAATGCACATATTATCAATACGACACCCAACACCAGTGTAGCTCCTCAAGGATCTTAACACTCCTCCCTTTCAACTCCTACCCCCCAACAACTCAATTGTGTAGATGAATTTTTTTTATTCTTCCCATATTTTATTTTTTATTAAAATTTTTTAATAGTGAGACATCATGAGGTACAATTGCAGACTTACACATTTTTGTGCTTCGGTTTCAATTATACAATGATCAAATACCCATCCCTCCACCAGTGCCCATTTCCTACCACCATGGATCCCGGTATCCCTCCCACCCCTCATCCCCCCCATCCCACCTTGTCTCTGTGGCAGGGCATTCCCCTCTGTTCTCTCTCTCCTTTTGGGTGTTGTGGTTTGCAAAAGAGACATTGAGTGGCAATTTTCTTTGGTCTATAGTCTACTTTCAGCATGCTTCTCTTATCCTGGGAGGATCCTTCCAACACCTTTATTTGGTGTTCTCCTCTTTATCTGAGCTCCCTTTTGCCCTAGTATGTGTGGTTGGCCTCCAGGTCATGGAGTAAAATTCCTGGTACTAATTTCGGCCATTCTTGGGTGTTAGTTTCCTATTTTGTTACTTTATGTTCCCCAGATGAATGCAATCTTTCTATGTCTATCCCTTTCTTTCTGAGTCATTTCGCTTAACATGATACTTTCCATGTAGTACCACTTGTATGTAAATTTCATGACTTCATCTTTTCTAACAGCTACATAGTACTCCATTGTGTAAATATACCAAAGTTTCTTTAACCAGTCATCTGTTCTCGGGCACTCAGACTTTTTCCAGATTCTGGCTATTGTGAAGAGTGCTGCAATAAACAGACAATTACAGATGTCACTTCAGCTATACTTATTTGCCTCTCTGGGATATATTCCCAGGAGTGGTATTGCTGGGTCAAATGGGAGCTCAATTTCTAATTTTTTGAGAATCATCCATACTGTTTTCCAAAAGGGCTGAACCAGTCGTCATTCCCACCAACAGTGAAGGAGTTTCCCTTTCTCACCACATCCGCGACAGCACCGGTTGCTTTTGTTCTTTTGGATATGGGCCAGTCTCTGTGGTGTGAAGTGATATCTCATTGTGGTTTTGATCTGCATCTCCCTGATGATTAATGATGTGGAACATTTTCTCATGTGTCTTTTAGCCATTCGGATTTCTTCTTTGTCAAAGTTTCTATTCATTTCATCTCCCCATTTTTGATGGGGTTGAATGCTTTCTTTTTGTGGAGTTGAACCAGTACTTTTTATATCCTTGAAATTAACCCCTTATCAGATGTGTAGTTGGCGAATATCCTTTCCCATTCTATAGACTGTCTTTGTATTTTGGTCACTGTTTCTTTTGAGGTGCAGAAGCTTCTTAGTTTAAGATAATCCCATTTGTCTATCTCTGTTTTCACTTGCTTGGCCAGCGGTGTGACATCTTTGAAGACACGATTAGCTTCTCTGTCATGAAGGGTTTTGCCAACATTTTCCTCAATGTATCTTATAGATTCCGGTCTGATGTTGAGGTCTTTAATCCACTTAGATCTTACTTTTGTACATGGAGTTAGGCAGAGATCTGAGCCCATTTTTTTGCATGTAGCCGTCCAGTTTTGCCAGCATAATTTGTTAAAGAGGCTTTCCCTGCTCCACTTCACTTTTCTTGCCCCCTTATCAAAGATTAGATGCTCGTATGTTTGGGGGGAGACGTCAGTATATTCAACCCAGTTCCATAGGTCTGCAGCTCTGCCTTTGTTCCAGTACCATGCTGTTTTAATTACTACTGCCTTGTAGTAGAGTTTGAAGTTAGGGAGGTTGATTCCTCCCATTTTCTTTTCCCCAAGAATTGCTTTAGCTATTCGTGGGGGCTTATTGTTCCATATAAATTTCAGGAGTGTTTGCTCCAATTCTTTGAAGAATGTCATGGGTATCCTAATAGGGATTGCGTTGAATTTATACAGTGCTTTGGGAAGTATTGCCATTTTGACAATGTTAATTCTCCCGATCCATGAACAGGGGATATTTTTCCATTTCCTCGTATCCTCTTTTATTTCCTGAAGTAGAGTTTTGTAGTTTTCTTTGTACAGGTACTTCACTTCCTTGGTTAAGGTGATTCCTAGGTACTTGATTTTCTGGGGCACAATTGTGAATGGGATTGTTTTCTTCATGTCACTTTCTTCTCTTTCACTATTTGCATACAGGAAAGCCATGGACTTTTGGGTACTGATTTTATAGCCTGCAACTTTACTATACAAGCCTATTGTTTCTAGAAGTTTCTTGGTAGAGGTTTTAGGATTTTCTAAGTATACCATCATATCATCTGCGAAATAGTGAGAGCTTCATTTCTTCCTTTCCTACCTGGATGCCCCTAATATCTTTTTCTTGCCTAATCGCTATTGCAAGTACTTCCAGTACTATATTGAACAGCAGTGGAGAGAGTGGACATCCTTGTCTCGTCCCTGATCTTAGAGGGAAGGCTCTCAGTTTTTCGCCATTGAGGACGATGCTTGCTGTAGGCTTGTGGTAGATGACTTTAACTATATTGAGAAAAGTCCCCTCTATCCCCATTTTGGCTAGGGTTTTCATCATAAAGGGGTGCTGGATCTTGTCAAATGCTTTCTCTGGATCTATTGATATGATCATATGATTTTTATCTTTTCTTTTGTTGATATGGTGGATTATGTTGATTGATTTCCGAGTGTTAAACCAGCCTTGCATCCCCGGGATGAATCCTACTTGGTCATGGTGTATGATCTTTTTGATGAGTAGTTGAATTCTATTTGCTAGTATTTTGTTGAGAATCTTCGCATCCGTGTTCATCACGGATATCGGCCTGTAGTTTTCTTTTCTCGTTTTGTCTTTGTTTCCTTTTGGTATTAGAGAGATATGGGTTTCATAGAAACTGTTTGGGAGAGTTTCCATTTTTTCAATTTCCTGAAAGAGCTTGAGAAGAACTGGCAGCAGGTCTTCTTTAAATGTTTGGAAAAATGTTTGGAAAAATTCTGGGCCCGGGCTTTTGTTTTTGGGAAGACTTTTGATTGCAGTTTCTATTTCGTTGATGTTAATAGGTCTATTCAGATACTCCAGGTCTTCTTGATTCAGCTTTGGGAGGTTATAGGAGTCCAGGAATTTGTCCATTTCTCCTAGGTTCTCTTGTTTCGTGGCATACAGACTTTCAACGTAGTCTCTGATGATCTTTTGGATTTCTTTGGTTTCTGTTGTGATATCCCCCTTCTCATTTCTGATTTGGTTTATTAGGGTTCTCTCTCTGTTTCTTTGTGAGTGTTGCTAGTGGTTTATCTATCTTGTTTATTTTCTCGAAGAACCAGCTCTTGGTTTCATTGATCTTTCGGATTGTTTCTTTGGTTTCCATGTCATTGATTTCTGCTCTAAGTTTTATGATCTCTTTCCATCTGCCTGATTTAGGCTCTTTCTGTTGATCCTTTTCTAAGGACTTGAGCTGTGAGGTCAAGTTGCTTATGTGCACCGTTTCTACAGACCTAAGATATACTTGCAGAGCTATAAATTTTCCCCTTAATACAGCTTTCGCTGCATCCCATGGGTTCTGGTAGCTCGTGTCTTCATTCTCATTTGTTTCCAAGTATCTTTTGATTTCGTCCTTGACTTTGTTCCTGTCCCACTCGTTGTTCAGCATCGAGTTGTTTAATTTCCAGGTGTTTGATTTGGTTCTCCGTGTCTGTGTGTGATTCACTTCTATCCTCAGTGCATCATGGTCTGAAAAGATGGCTGAGACTATTTCTATCTTCCTGATTCTGTTGAGGTATATTTTGTGTCCTAGCACATGGTCTATTTTGGAAAATGTTCCGTGTGCACTGGAGAAGAATGTGTATTCTTTCTTTTTGGGGTGTAAAGCCCTGTATAGGTCTATAAGCCCTCTCTCTTCTATTTCTTCTTTCAAAGTCAATGATTCCTTGCTGGGTTTTGGTCTTGTTGATCTGTCCAGAGTTGATAGGGCAATGTTGAAGTCTCCAAGTACTATTGTGTTGCTTGCAATGTCCTCCTGAAAATCTGTTAGCAGTTGTTTTAAATATTTAGCTGTTCCCTCATTAGGTGTTTATACATTTAAGAGTGTGAATTCTTCCTGTTGTACGTATCCCTTGATGAAGAGAAAATGGTCTTCACTGTCCCTTCTAGTCTTTTTCAAGGTGAAATTAATGTTGTCGGATACTAGTATGGCCACCCCAGCTTTTTTGCAGGAGCTGTTTGCTTGCAGGATTGTTTTCCATCCTTTGACTTTGAGTCTGTGTTTGCTCTGGGTGTTGAGTTGAGTTTCTTGTAGGCAGCAGAATGTTGGGTTCTGTCTCTGTATCCATTTTGCCACTCTGTGTCTCTTAAATGGTGAATTGAGACCGTTGACATTGAGAGAGAGTATGGTTATGGGGTTTTGTGTCATGTTTCTGTGCGAGTGTGTTGTAGTTTTAGGGTTTGTCTTGTCTTATAATAGCCCCTTTAGTCCTTGTTTTAGGTTTGGTTTTGAGTCTATGAAGTTCCTGAGCTGCTGTTTACCTAGAAAATAGTGTAGTGTTCCTTCAATTTTGAGTGAGAGTTTAGCTGGATAGAGTATTCTTGGTGAAGCATTCATTTCAATGAGTTTTTTTACTATATCTCGCCACTGCCTTCGGGCTTGTAGGGTTTCCTCTGATAGGTCTGCTGTGAATCTCAGGGGTGCTCCTTTGTATGTGACATCCTTTTTTGCCCTTGCTGCTTGCAGTATTGTGTCTCTATCGGCAGCATCAATCATTCTAACTATAATATGTCTTGGAGTATTTCTGTTGGGGTCTCTTTTAGCTGGCACCCTTCGGGCTTCTTGAATCTGAATGGCTGTATTGTGGAGCTCTGGGAATTTTTCGGCGATAATTTGTTTAAGCATGGTTTATTCCTTGGGATTGTTTCCCTGAGCTTCTGGTAGTCCAATGATTCTAATGTTGTTTCTTCTGGAATCATCTCGTAGGACTCTGATTCTCTGTAGAGCTATTTTGAGGTCCTTTTCCACTGTTTGTTGTTGCGTGTTGACTTGGTGCAGCTGATCTTCCAGGTCACTGATTCTTTTCTCAGCTGTGGTCATTCTATTTTTGAGGGCAGTGAGCGAGGTTTTGACTTCATCTATGGAATCTGTGATGCGTGCCATTTTTGTGCCAAGCTTTCCAATTTTGGCTCTCATTTCTTGCTGTATTTTGTCAATTGTGCGATCGATTGTTTCTTTCATGTCCTCTTTCAATTTAGCGGATATCTGTGTGACTGTTTCATCGAGTTGATTGAACATCTTAATGACTTCATATCTGAATTCCTTGTCAGAGAGGTCCTTAAGGTGGCTAGCACCTAGTGAGGCTTTTGGACATTTTTCCTTGTGGTCTCCCTGTGGTGGGGATTTGCGTTGTTTCTTCATGTTGTTGTGTAGGTGTAGGGGTAAGATTTCTTGATTTGAGTGAACTACCTGCGGCCCCGTAAGCGCTGGCCTGCAGAAAATTAGGCCACGCCCACTTTTAAAAGCCACGCCCACCTTTAAAGTGGCCACACCCCCACGGTTACCTGGTGTTTGTCCAGGAAGAAAAGACTGGGTGGGGAGAAGAGACCAGCTCGGCTTGGGCGGCGGAAAGGGAGAGGCAGAGGGGCTCAGATCAGCTTTTCCTCCCAGCGTCCGGGGGATGCCTCCGGACACTTGCACGGTGGAATCCCCTAGATGAATATTTTTGAAGTAATTATTTAAATATAAAGTAATACACCAAAGGACTAAAAGTGAAAACACATGGCCAACTTGCAATTAAAAATGCAAATTAGAGTAGCCTGAAGATAACAAAATATACCTTGCAGAGGAAAAAAATACAGCCCAGTGTTGTCAGAATGTAAGAAATAATTAGACATAGCTTCATAGTGCTAATGGTTCCACATACTTGGTCTTTCAGAAAAGCAATTTAATAAGACAAGTTAGTGGTTCTATCAACCTGTTATTTTTGCATATTCTCTTCCATTTTGGTGATTGTGGTCTAAGGAAATCATTAAAAAGGCAAAATTTAAAAGGACAATAAAATATTGACATGATTATTAAACATGATTTTTTATGTAGGAGTACTGTTATTTATTCAGCCACTGATTACCTGATTGAATTGGGCATGAACTCCACCTTACTTTTTTTCATAATTTTATTCATATTTTTTTCTTCTTGTATTTATTTATTGAATCACTGTGGGAAAAGTTACTAAGTTTTCAGTTTCAAGTCTCGGTAATACAATGATCAAACACCTCTCCCTTCACCAGTACTCATTTTTCACCACCAAGAACCCCAATATACGCCCCCTCCCACCCCTCCCAATGCTTGTGAGGCAGATGATTTCCACTTAACTCTTCTCTACATTGATCACATTCATTATTTCTACAAAGGATACACCATCATTGTTTAGAATTCCCCCCCCCCCCAACAATCAGAATTGCTGAAAAGGTGTTGTGAAATACTTTGTCTTCTATAGCTGGTTATGAGAATCATATAATGTCACGTGGCCGCAATGGCCTCAGGATTTTGGATTTCTGCAAAGAGCCAGATAATTATGAGATTGGTTTCTGTGCATCTGGTGTTATGGCTGTGCTAGAGAGCCGCTCGTGGGGGGCAACTCGTGACCTCGGTAGGGCATGAAGGACGAGCAGTACTGTCCTCCTTCTCATGAGACTGCAGTTGCCCGGTCACTGCTGGCTCATACCTGGCTTTCCAATAAGCTCTGAGGCAGCGGTCACCTTGCTGCTGTGGGGGAGGGAGGGAGGCAGAAGGGAGCAACACCCTTTACCTCCCGGGGAGGCATGGTGCCACAGTTTAACGCATGGTCCATTAACTTTTCTGCCGCAAGCTGCCAGGCTCTGGATTGCGTCCTTTTGCCTCTGGAGCCATGACCGTGCCAGAGAGTCACTCTTGGGGGGCAACTCATGACCTCAGTAGGGCATGAAGGATGAGCCAGTACCACGACCCTTCCCATGAGACTGTAGTTGCCCTGTCACTGCCAGCTCATACATGGCTTTCCAATAAGCTCTGAGGCAGCGGCCACCTTGCTGCCAGGGTAGAAAAAGGAGGAAGGGAGTAACACCCTTTCCCTCCCGGGGAGGCATGGCGCCGCAGTTTAATGCATCTTCCATTCACTTTTCTGCTGCAAGCTGCCAGGCTCTAGATTAAGTCTTTTTGCCTCTGGAGCCATGGCCATGCCGGAGAGCCACTTATGGGGGGCAACTCATGACCTCAGTAGGGCGTGAAGGATGAGCTGGTACTGCCCCCCTTCCCATGAGACTGCAGTTGCCCCATCACCACCGGCTCATACCTGGCTTTCCAAGCTCTGAGGCAGTGGCCACCTTGTATGTGGTCCAGATGCATTTCTCACAAAAGCCGCTGGATTTCGAGATTTGTTTCTGAGTCTCTGGGATTATGGCCATTAATTAGCTTGATCAGGAGCCAGAAAGGCCATTTGTAGGCGGCGACTAGGGGTCTCGCTGGGATTGGGAGGAAAGGGCTGATTCCACCCCGATCTGGTGAAGCCCCACATGTCTTGTCACTGCAGGCCCAAACCTGACTGTACAGTGGCCTCTGGAGGATGATGGTCACCGGGCCGTCAAGGGGAATAGACCAAGGCACAAAACCTATTCCCAACTGGAGTTGCCCAGCGCCAGTAACCTACTGTAGGAACAGGATGAGTTTCTGCCAAAAGCCTTTGGGTTCCGAGATTTGTTTCTGAGTATCTGGGATCATGGCCGTTAAGCAGTTTGATCAGAACCAGAGAGGCCATGCCTCCAATTATATAGCTGAGCCGGAGGTGGTTTGTGAGTGTGTCTCCCACATACCTACCTTTTGACCATTTACTTTCTTGGTAAACTTTGCCCCAAATTTTTGGGGTCTGGCCAAAAGCACAGTAGCAATTTTGGGGTATCTGAAAGCCTGGCGGTGCCATCAGGCTGCTAATGCACTTGCCTCACAGGTACAAATTGACCTGCTGATGGCATCATAACCCCTTAAACATGATTTAAAAAGTAAGCCAAGGGAGGGTTGGAGAGATAGCAGGGGTGATAGGGCATTTTCCTTGCATGCAGCTATCCTGAGTTTGATCCTTGGCATTTCATATGCTCCACCAAGAACAGAGCCAGGAATAACCTCTGAGCACTGGTGGGTATGGCCCTAAAACCAAAGTACGCCAAGTGAGCCTTTTTACAAATTAAAATATTACAACTATATGGTAAATTAACTGCATATTTAACAAAAGATACAAATAGGGGGCCACAACTATCTGTACTCAGGGCTTGCTCCTAGCTTTGTGCTGAGGAATCACTCCTGGAAGTGCAAGGCAAGCACCTCACTCAATGTACTATCTCTCTAATCCTGAAACTGATCACATTTTAATTGACTAATACCGCATGGTATACTTATAACAATACAAAGAAACTTGAGAGTCAAACTAATAATCATGAAGGATTCTTTTGGTGTTAACTAGTTAACACCTTTCTCATTGAAAAGTATCATCAGGAGGCTAGAGCTATAGTACAGCAGGTAAGGCATTTCCGTTGCATGCGGCCAACCCACGTTTGAAACCCACCATCCCATAGGGTCCCTTGAGAACCACCAGGAGTAATCTTGAGTGCAGACCCGTGAGTAAACCCTGTGCATCCTAGCTGTGACTCAAAAAGCAAAATAAAATAAATAAATAAATAAATAAATAAAAGCATCATCAGAGTCATTACTAACATCTCTTCAAAAGCCAATTCTAGGGAAAGAAAGATGGCGGCCACATGGGAACCTGCTGGAGAGCAGGTCTGAGCTGGGGGTGGGGGAGCGATGGGTACCTCATGGGATGGGGGGCACTCCGGCCCGTCCTTCACGCCCGACTGAGGTCACCAGTTGTCCCCCACGAGCGGCTCTCCGGCACGGCCACGGCCCCAGAAGCACAAGGACTTAATACAGAAATCCAGCAGCTTGGAGCAGAAAAGCGAATGGACTATGCATTAATCCGCGCCATCTTGCCTGCCCGGAGGGGAAAGGGTGTTGCTCCCTTCCGCCTTCTCCTCTCTGGAAAGAAAGATGGCGGCCACATGGGAGCCTGTGCATCCTAGCTGTGACTCAAAAAGCAAAATAAATAAATAAATAAATAAAAGCATGATCAGAGTCATTACTAACATCTCTTCAAAAGCCAATTCTAGGAAGCACAGAGACCAATCTCTTATTTATCTGACTCTCAGTAGAAATACTTGCAGGGTTAATAAATAAAATAGCAGAAATTCAAAACCACGCGGCCGCAATAGCGGCCGCGCGACATCATTCAATTCTTGAACCCAGCTGTAGAAAGCAGATCATTTCACAATGCTTTTTCAGCATGGCTGAGTTTGGGGGGGGGGGGGTAAAGTCTAAATAATAATGGTGCAACTTTTATCAAAACAATGAAGCTAGTCAAAGTAGACAGAGTGTTAACTAGAATTCATCTACCCCACAGACATTGGGGAGGGGTTAGGGGGTGGGCGTTTATTGGGGTTCTTCGTGGTGAAAAATAAGTATTGGTAAAGGGAATTGTGATTGATATTTGCATGACTGAGACCTAAACTTGAAAGCTTTGTAATTTTTCCCACAGCGATTCAATAAATAAATAAATAATTTTTTTTAAAAAGCCAATTCTAACACTAACCCAAGGGGAATGGGATGGGATGGTATTATCTGTTTCTCACAAGCATGAGAGCAAAGCATTAGTTGAGACTGAATGGTTTCTTTAAAGAAGCTACATGTCTTCAATCACTCCCAATGTTCTGTTCTCCATTCTAAATGGAAAACACAACATTTTGACTCATGTTCATTATAGACTGAAAAGTAATGCAATATTGTGGGGGTTTGGGTTTTGTTATTGTTTTTACAGACCATACCCGGTTGTCCTCAGGGCTTACTAAAATAAAAGGCTACCTTACCTTACAGGAAATTCTCTGTATCACATGTTCCTTTAAAGGTCCATACCAGGGGCACACGGTGTAGGGCATTTGCCTTGCACGTGGTCAATCCAGTTTTGATTCCCAGCATCCCATGTGGTCCCCCGAGCACTGCCAGGAGGGATTCCTGAGTGCAGAGACAGGAGTAACCCCTGAGCATCCCTGGTGTAACCCAAAATGCAATAAATAAATAAGTAAATAAATAAATAAAGATCCATACCAAGAACGTGCACTGGGATGCTCGGGGGCCACAGTGGATTACCTCTCCTGACACATTTGCTTTGCCAATGCTTAGCACCTCACTGCGGTCTGGCTTTTCCTCCCCGCAACCCCATCAGCTCTCCACACATTTCGCCACAAGGGTGAATCCTGTGTCCAGTCTGACAGCTCTACCTTACAGCTCTAGCTCCATATCCCCACGGTCCTCTCCCAGAGGATTTCCTAAATCCAGCATGCCTGATCCCATTTTGGAATCCCCTTCTCACAGAATCCCAGACTAGCACAAATGGTGGAAGGAGGGAGCAAGAAAAGAGCTGGTGATAAGATGAGGTTCTGGCATGCTTCAGTCAATGTCCGCTGGACAAAATAGGCACTATGCTCAGGGGCCAGAGATAAAATAGGGGTTAAGTTGCCTTCCTGGAGTTTGCAGCCACATTTTCGGCCATGCAACCCCGTATACTCTACCTCACTTATTTATCAAAAGTATCACAAACCAACCCCCCCCCCCAAACCAAATAAACTATTTTTAAGTTTATCCCCACACTGTGGGGTGGGGATCACGGGGCCTAAAATAGCTTGCTCAGTATTTCTTTGGAGATGACCTGGGAAAAGAGAGGCTGGCCCTGTTGAGGTGACTCCACTTTGAAAAACTATGCGAGGAATAATAAGGCCTACAAAGATGGTGATGGCTAATGCTCTCTATTAGCGTGATGGCAAATGGATGACAGTTCAGGAGAAGAAAAAGACTAAGAGAGCATTTCTGCAGAGCATACAAATTGGCTGTCATTTCCAACAGTGGAGAAATGGACACAAAACCATCAGAGAAGTGCAAATAGAGCCACAGAACTCCGAGATGAAATGTTCCATATTTAATACATTGTGGGTCTGCTATGTCAAAGCCAAGGACATCTGGTTGGTAAACCCTGAAACACGGCATGGTGGGAGAGGGCCCTCCTGAGGCCAGACCTGAGGATGTCTGCTCTGCATGCACCCTTCCCAGCCTCAATTTGTTGTGCCCTAGTAAGAACCAGCACTTGCCTCATTGCGGAAGATGCTGTGGGTGCTTTTCTCCCCACAATCAAAAGCCCCCTTTCAGGAACAGAAAAATAAGAATTCATAGACCGTGGCACTTTCTCAGCATGGAGTAGTCACTGTTTCTTAAACCATTCTGATAGAAGGATTTACAAGAATAATGCTTACACTTTTCTTGCAAACAAAACCTCCAATTTCAATGACTTTGGCCATTTGTTTTTCCCTGTTTCTTTATAACCTCAAGATCTTATTTTATTGTGAAGACAGTGATACCAACACACAGCTGAACTCCTTTGAATTGCATATTTTACACCAGTCACTTGTCACTTGTCATCCTGCTGATCATTGATTTGCTTGAGCGGGCACCACTAATGACTCCATTAATCCATGTCACGTGCTAGCATAGCCCAATGCGTATTGGGGGCTCTTTCAGGGTACGGGGAGTGAGATCCATTATTGTTACTGTTTTTGGCATATCGGATACACCACAGGAGCTTGACAGTCTGCTGTGCGGGCGGGATACTCTTGTTAGCATGCTGGGCTCTCCGAGAAGGATGGAGGCTTATGGGGTGGCATTTAATCACTCCTACAGGTGCTCCCGTTCTACCAAATGCAAGCTTTTGGTTGACTGGTCGGCCACACTCTCCAGAAAAAAACTGCATTGCTTTCTTGGGGGAGATTTATTTTAGTCTGTGGATCTTGGCTGTTGATGAGATTACATGGTGCTGGGGGTGAATTGTGGGTGTGGCTGCCAAGCTACTGGAAACCTGAGGACCTGGATAGAGAAGGCTGCAGGGCTCTGCTTGGGGTGGGGAGGGAAACTCAACTCGCCCCTCCCAAGGGGGTCCAGGGGAAGACAGCCTGGAGCAGGGGACAAGAGATTTACATAAGTAAGTTGTTAAAACTTTTTTCCAAAACTATTTAACATGAAGCAGGATTTAATACCCAGGGAAACTGTCACTGTCCTCCCATTGTTCACTGATTTGCTTGAGGGGACCCAGTAAGGCCTCAATTGTGACAATTGTTACTGTGTTTGGCATATTGAATTACATCACGGGTAGCTTGCCAAGTTTTGTCCTGGGGGCGAGATACTCTCTGTAGCTTGCAGGACTATCCCAGATGGGCAGAGGAATCCAACACAGGTCAGCCATGTTGGCCACTTGCAAGGCAAACACCCTACCCACTGTGCTATCGCTCCAGCCCCCCAGGGTACCAGGGTGAAAACTATGTGGCTCTTTGAAGCCTGGGAGAAGTCCTAGCCAACAGTGAGCAAACTAGGGGCCCCAGAGTATAAAATGCCACATAAAGGTGCTTATCCACTACAAGCCAGGACCAACTCCTGGCAATGTGGAAGTGATGATTTCCCCCGCTGCTTATCCCAAGGTGAACCATACAGCCACTTACTTGAATCTGTGTATACTGGGGAAATAGACATATGGAGAGCAAATAAGAGGTGCTGAGCTTTCATCAGTACAGACGGAGGTTGAAAACCACCCTCATAGCTCCTGTTAGACTGGATGCTTACAGGGGCCAAGTAATAACTATCTAAACGAGGCCTGTAACGGGCCCGCAGACCTACACAGCAGCCATAATCCAAGTCCACAATACATAAATGGGAGTGAGTTGGCAGTTAGGAGTTAACTTCCAAGTGGGTCCTTGGCCTGTAGTTTCAGTGATACCAGAGTGAGGAAAGTGGAAAACTCTGAAACTGCCCCTCCACGAACAAGAGTGAATTGTGATGGTTAACTTTTATGTCAACCTGAATTAAGCCAGTGGTGTTTCAAATCTACAAACAGGTAAAAATAGAAACAGCTCACAGGTTATCGACTATAGGGAGAAAATTATATTACTTCTAATAAGATACATATTGGTATTTATGATGAAACCCAACATCAGTGTTCCTCAACAGTTTTCTGACCATGATACCTCTTTCCAACCCTATATTCTTACTGGGGGTTCCCACTACTTTCTGTTTTGTATTGTTTTGTTTTTAGACCCACACCTGGTGATATTCAGGGATTACTCCTGGCTCTGTTTTCAGGAATTACTCTTGGCAAGGCTCAGGGGACCATCTGGGATGCTGTGGATCAAACCTGAGTGGACAGCATGCAAGGATAGTGCACTACCTCCGATACTCCAGTCCTCCCCCAAGAATTATGCCTTTTCCCCACTTTTGAAACTCCCCTAAGAATACACTGCCCTACATGACCAAGTGTAACATGTGTTAAGGGTGAATAGCATTTTTACCCAATAGCAGGAAATTTCTGAGGCTTGGGGATGGGATAGGCGGCTACATTATCCAGTGAGGCTACAGTATCCAATTAGCAACTCCTAAAACTCAGTGTTACTGCAAAAACATTTACACAGGGTCCGGAGCCATATTACAGTGGATAGGGCATTTGCCTTGAATGGTGCTCACCTAGGTTTGACCCAGCAACCCATATGGTCCCCCATGTACCGCCAGGAATAATTTCTGAGTTCTGATCCAGAAGTAACCCGTGAATATCTCTGGGTGTGACCAAAAAGCTACAAAAAATTATGCAGATGTAGGTAATTCCTAGAAACAGTAGGGTTTTTTAAATTTAATTTTTATGGGGCTGGAGTAATAGCACAGTGGATAGGGCGTTTGCCTTGCACATGGCCGACCCGGATTCGATTCTCAGCATCCCATATGGTCCCCTGAGCACTGCCAAGAGTCATTCCTGAGTGCAGGGCCAGGACTAACCCTCGAGCATTGGTGGGTGTGACCCAAAAAGCAACAAAAAAACAAACAAAATTTAATTTTTATTACATTGTAGGCAATGTGCTTACAATATTATTAACCTATGCAGTGGTCAAGATTTTTGGTTTGTATTTTGTATACACAGAACAGCAGACTGTTTATTGCCATCAAGTAATCAGGGAGAGCACAGTTTCTATAAAATGCTCTTTTTAAAATTTCAGAGGGATTTACAATTTTACAATAGTGTCAATGATAAGGTTTCAGAATACAAACTTTAAACACCATAGTCCACACCATAGTCTCCATTTCCGTCGACCAATATTACAAGTCCCCAATGGAAAGTGCCCACCTCCACCTGTGGAGGTTTTATAATTTTTCTTTAATTTTCATTGCACTGAAAGTAACATGTTATGAAAGTATTAACCTGTATGGTTTTCAAGTACAAAGTTATTGTACATTTTAGAAAGCACCAAAGTACCAAACACTCTCCAACATTGTACTTTTATTTAAAATATGTATGTATGTTTCATTATAGTACCAATATTATTTAATTCATTTTAATTTAACTGAATATGTGAGATAGTTATAAACCTTTCATGATTGGGTTTCAGACAAAATGTTTCAACAAACCCAAGCACAAAAATGTGTAAGTCTGCAACTGTAACTCATGATGTCTCACTATTAAAAATTTTTTTAATAAATAAAAAAAAGAAAAAAAATGTTTCAACATCCATCCTTTCACCAAATATGTTTCAACAAACCCAAGCACAAAAATGTGTAAGTCTGCAACTGTAACTCATGATGTCTCACTATTAAAAAATTTTTTAATAAATAAAAAAAGAAAAAAATGTTTCAACATCCATCCTTTCACCAAATACACTTACCACCACCAATGTCCTGAGTTTCCCTTCTACCACCTCCACACATTCTAGGCCACCAAGCGTGCCTGAAGAAAGGCAAATTTCATCTTGTCTCTCTCTCTCTCCTTTTGGGCTTTACGGCTTCCAATACCAATACGGAGAGGCCATCATGTTTGGTCAGTTACCCAACTTCAAAATACATCTCCATCCAGAGAAATCCCTTCCAACAATCATTGTCAAAAAGGTCCCTATTCTGATCCCAACTGCTCTGCACTCAGGAAATGATCTGCTGTGCGGGGAGATCAAATCCAGTTGGCCCCAAGGAAGGAAAGCATCTAATCTGCTGTACCATTGCTCCAGCCATATAAATTTTTAAGTATAAGTGACTAACCCCAAAAATCTGATGGATCTAACCCAATCAGATCAAGCCTCACCAGATGAAGCTAACTTCTTGTCTTCCGAGTTGTTTTCTTGCTAGAATCTGACGAAATATATACGGAAAAATAGTATGTACTAGGCAAGGAAAAGATCAGGGTAATGCAAGTCAAAATCACAAGAGTCTTATCACTTTGTATCTGCCAGGGAGGTATCTAGAAAATACCAAACACTTAATCACTTGGTATCTGTCAGCAAAATACCAAACATCAAATGCTGAGACACAGTACCGGGATGCCACGGATCAAACCGATGGGCTGCATGCAAGGCAAGCAAGCATGTAGGAAATCTTTCCCACTGAAATCGCATCTAATCCAACAAGATCGAAGTCACTCTAAAGATAAACCTTCCAAAGGTAAAGCAGGAAGAAAACTTTCACACGAAAGTCATGCAGAATTCAGCAATATCAAATTCATACAGTGTGGAATTCTAGGGGTGTAAAGCACGTAGGAAATCTTTCCCACTAGAATCATATCTCATACAACAACATGGAAGTCACTCTGAAGAAAAACCTTATCAATGTAATGCATGTAGTAAAACTTTCTCACGAAAGTCATGTAGAATTCAACAATATCAAATTCATACAGTAAGAAATCCGAGTGGTCTAAAGCTTGTAGGAAATCTTTCCCACTGAAATCATATCTAACTCACCAATATCAAAGTAGGACAGGTGAGAAACCTTTCTAAAGAAAGTCACATGTAAGTCATCAACACTAAATTGGTAGGGTAAGAAACCCCATGAATTTTCAAGTAGGCGGTAGGAAAATGCTCTCATAGAAATCCTATCTAATTTAATTAAAAAACAAAAGAAGACATTGGAATCCCCCAGACCTTTAGGCAGGCTTCCAACCATGGAGCAATCTTCCTGGTCTTCTTTCTACTGTCCTTGTGTTGTACTTTGTTTCCTTACAACTCACAGGTGAGACTGCCCGATGAACCCTTTTTTCTCTTCACTGACCAGAACTCCATCCAATACCATGCAAGTAACAGCATTTTCTCTTCTGGATTTGGACCAATCCCACCCCACACCAGCCCGCACTGTGCTCAGGGCTTATGCTTGGCTCTCCGCTCAGGCAACTATTCAGATGCCAGGGACCAAACCCGGTCGACCACATACAAGGGTAGCATCTTACCTGCTGCACAATTGCTCTACCCCTAGAAATACTCTTGTATAAGTGAGTAACCTCAAAATTCTGGTGGGTTTTACCCAAAGAGATCAAGAGTCTCCAGAAGAAGCTAATGTCTTGACTTCCGAGTAGTTTTCTGGCTAGAATCTGACAGACACATATATTGGGAAAATGGTATATCCCAGGTAAGGAATCTTTCAGGAAAATAGAGTGCAAAACCACAAGGAGCATATCACTTGGCATCTATTACCAGGGCTATTACCAAGAATATCGAAGTGCCAGGGATCTAACCTGGTGGGCCGCATTCAAGGCAAGCAAACATCTTAAACTTCTATACGATGACCCCAAACATAGCAGTATTTACATAGAGATTACTTATCTCAATACGTGTAAGTTACTACCTCAATTATCTGGTGGGTCTTACCGAAACAGAGAAAGCCTTTCCAGAGGAAACTTAATCCCTGTCTTTAGAGTTGTTTTATTGCTTTCATCTGACAGACACATGTATCAGAAAAAATTTATATCCCCGGCAAGGAATATATCAGGAAAATGCAAATCAAAACAACAATGAGCTTATCTGTAATTAACTCTATTAACAAATAACAGCAAATGGTGAAAGAGACCGATTCCTGGGAGATGACTCAGAATGCTCTAGGAGGGCATACTTTGAGGAAGGGCCAGTGTCAATCTCTGAAACCATATCGACTTGGCTTGCATATATAAGGTTCCTACTGCCCACATATAATCATTCTGAATGAAGTTGTATGTTGACCCCCAGTCTCACTAAAATCGTACCTAATTCAACACTATCGTATTCATACAGGATAGAAACCCTATGAAGGAATGTAGGAAATCTTTCTCACAAAATCATATCGATTTCAGCAATATCGAATTCATACAGGTGAGAAACCCTATGAATTGTAAAAAACGTAGTAGGACTTTCTTAATCAAATCCTATCTCATGCAAAATGAAGAATTCATGCAGGAGAGAAATCTTTTGAAGGAAAACATTCTTCTGCCTAAAAGTTCTCCTGACTCACTGTAAATCTCATACAGGAAATAAACCTTATGAATGTAAAGAATAGATGAAAACTTTTTACAAGAAATCAGACCTTCAGAGCTGGAGTGATACTACAGTGGGTGGGGCCTTTGCCTTGCACACAGCTGACCTGGGATCAATTCCCAGTATCTCATATGGTTCCCTGAGCACCGCCAGTGGCGATTCCTGGGTGCAGAGCCAGGATAACCCCTATGCATCACCTAGTAAGACCCCCAAAAAAATCACATCTTCTTATACAAAACATGTCTCACAAAGAAGAGAAAACCTGAGAATGGAATATAGGAGAATAAGTTCTGTGAAATTAAACTTCACTGAACGTGAAGACATCTGACAAAGGAGATAAAGTCTCTGAATATGGAATGAAGATAAAGATTTTCTATGAAATCAAATATAACTGAACATGAAAAGGATTCCCAAAGGAAAAAAAAATCCAATGAAATGTATGCAATATAAATCTCAGAGGGATGGGAGCCAGCCCAGGGACTGCCCAAACTCTGCAAAATCGTCAACAAGTCATTGGCAGGACCTCACTGCCTTGGTACCAAGCCTCTCCCTGGAAATGAACCTGCTGAATATTCAGGTATACTTGTCTTTGTGACAGAAATCCCAAGGCTTTCTCAGAGTCAGGATGGGCTACCTGTGCTCTTTCCTGTACTTCCAGGAGCCCTGGTACTCAGGCCTATGATCCACCTCTACCAAATGTAAGCTCATCGAATTAGAGTACTCTACTCTACTTTATGAACCCTTGAAACAGACTTATAAATAGATCTCAAATGAGTACAACCAGCCGCCAAAAATCCACCGGACACCCAAGCATGCCTTAGACATCAGGGTCACATGAAGGATGGGGGGCCAGCTCGGGGACCTCCCAAACAGAACCCCATTAGCACCTTGCTCCCAATCTGGGAGAACATCAAATATCATTTGCAAGATCTTAAAGGGAACTTCAACACCCAGACCCTCCAGAAAAAACACTTAAGAATTGTCCAGGGGAAAAAAATGGCCAGGAGTGTGATACAAGGGCCTGGATAAACAGATAACTGATGACTTGCAAGGCCTCAATCCACACTCCTGGTGGCAAAACATAACTCATACTATGGACAGGGCTGGAGTGGTATAATAGTTGGCTCTGTGATGTTATTTTCAGGATTCTGGCTCCTGTAGTGATGAATAGTCTACTCAGAGGACTCCTGTTTACAAGCCCATTTTGGCCTACTTTGATAAAAAAAAATAAAAAGGAGGGGATTTTGAGGTTCTTTTTGGCTCAGCTACCAAGCCATCTGGATTGGTTAGCCTGTGAGAGTGTTCCAGCGTCATAAGGCAAGGTCCCAATACGCTGGTCCAGATAATGACTCCTGTCATGGGACCTGATGTTGCCCAGATTAGTATAGATTTATGGTTTTCCAGTGGGTGGGCTTGAAACATGGGGTACTGTCACTGTATGGAATCGATAAGACAGCGTTGTTTTTGCTAGGAGACCTTAGAGACCCCATACTGCACATATCTCCTGTAACTGCATGTAGCTTGTGAAACCATCAACTTCCCCTTTTTTTGTCCCACCTAACACATGCTCTCATCCTGCATGTACTAATCTCGTTCTGCCCCTATATAATCACTGCTTACCATGAATAAAGTTGTACAGTGACCACCAAACATTAGTCTGTGTCTTTGACCATCCGTCGATAGTCTACTTTGCCTACCAGTTCCATGCACCAGGTAACCATACAGTCTGAGTGTTCACCTGGGGTTCAACCCAGGGCGGTCATGTGAAAGGCACACACCCTATCCACTGAACTTTTGCTCCAAAGAAGCCTTGTTTTAATACTTAATCATCTTCATTATTTACTAAGATACCTTGTGAAATATGCTGCAGTTCTTCCCAGTGCCAGAGATTAATAAACACCACAGGAACACCACTAGAGCGTGGTGTGCAGCAGAACTCCTATAATCCTCAGTATATTTTTTACCAGTTTCTGGAAAACAATCTCTTAGGAATTTCCAGACTACTGTTCTGGTCTTTACTTTTTCAAACCTTAACAAATTTTAACATGGACAAAAACAGGCGGCCTCTCACCAGAGAAGATGGAGTTGGAGGGTGAGCAAAATAGGGTAAGGGGCTTAAGGGAAACACTTTCCCTTCAAAGGACACCAGGATAGAGAATCCCTATTAACCATGCAGCTCAATTCTCCCCTGTAGGCACTATGATCCTCCCCAAAGCATTCTACAGATGTTCTATGTGTTCATTAAAACTCCATGACATTCCTCAGAGACCCAGAACAAAGTTTAAGGACATCTGTTAAGGGACCACCAGAACAAATCCTGAATATACACTAAGTGTTCTAAGGAAAGAGAACATGCAAGCACATCCAGCTCCTGACTCTGAATTGGTCAAAAGCCAGAGCAATTAAAAGAGTGTGGCCCTCAACTGTAAACATCTAGTCAGAAACAACCAATCTGGTCAAGATAGCTTTGACAGGGAGGAAAGGGTAATACCATCTGGTTCTGTCAGAGCTCACAGGCAGTGTGGACAGCAGTGGGGATGCAACAAAAGTGAATTGAAAGACCCACTATCAAAGTGCAAAACTCAAAATGGGAAAACAGAGCAGAGTCCTGCCACACTATGGAAAGAGATTCAACCCTAGAAATTCGACCCTAGAGATTCAACCAGTAATAAGTAGCTATATAAACAGGGACAAGGTCTTGAGAAAAAATTCTGAGGATGTGCTTGTAAAGTAGCAGTCCAAAAACCCATGACTTTTGCATAAATAAATAATGAAATAAAAGAGGGAAAAATTAAAAAAAAAATAATCCAAATACCTAATAGCTTAACAAATGAGGTGAAAGCCCAATACAAGGAAAGCTACAAAACATTACTTAAATGAAGGATGCGAGGGTTAAGAAACACATTCCTTGCACATAAATCTGGAAGATGAATACTGTCAAAATGGCAATACTCCCCAAAGCATTATACAATTTAATGCAATCCCAAAACATATAAAAGGTAAACATCTATGGAATTCATTTGAAAAACTCCCCCCAAGTAGTCAAAGCAATCCTAGGGGAAAAAGCATGGGAAGCATCGCATTCCAACTTCAAACTCTACTGCAAATCTGTAGTAATTCAAATCACGTAGGACTAGAATAAGGAACAAACTCCCAAATTAATTCAAAAGAATTGAAAATTGAGAGAGCTAAAAGAAAAAAATGAAGACACCACAAATGTCCCCAAAACAATAGAAATGAGATCTGCCCTCCAGAGGAAACCTGACAGAGGGATTGGAATGGAATTGGGAAGGGGATAAAATCCAATAGTTGTGGAGGGAAGTGCTGACTTTCAAAGACAGCAGAATTTTTTTCTGAGTACCAGTAAGAAAGAATTTATTTACAAAAGTTGGTGATTTCCTAGAATAATCCCAGGGTGAGACTTCCTTCACCATATCAGCAACAGCACTAAACTCATCAATAGGGGATGCTGAGCCATAGGGTACCCTAGCAGCACCAGGAGTAATCCTAGGACAGAGCCCTACACTTAATATCTTTTTTCCCTCTCTCTCTCTTTTTAAATAATCCTAGCCTAGTCTCTTCCAGAACATGTCTTAAAGACACCAGATGTATATATATTTTTATTAAATTATTTATCTATGCTTTTGTGGGGGGAGGGGGCACGCACAAAACTGTACACACTTTTTACCATTGCTATAAAGATGTGAAAAAATATATAAATAAAAAGCAATCAACATCACTGGAAAAGTGTCCAAGCTGCCTCGGAAAGACGGGGAGCACTGTCTCCCTCATGGGGAGCAAGCCACTCTCTGTCCCCTTCAACTGTGTCTGTTGCTGAATAACTCAGACCCAGTGGGCCAGACTCCTGCATTATCCTATCATGAATGCAGGGATAGGGGTGCAGCCCGAGGCGGGCACATTACAAACCACTGGATATTCAAAAGCTACAGTTAAAATTTTTTTTTTAAAAAAAGGAAAAAAATAGGAGATGCTGAATAATGAGAATTTCATCTAAAAGCACACCAATCCTGGCATCTTTGTCCACGGCAAAAGCAGGACCCAACACAAAAGACTCACAGATCTTCCCCTGCACCATCAAACTGACTGGTTGGATGGCAAGCACAAAGATTTTGGCGTGGTGAAAGGGACATGAATATTATGAAAGACAGGGAGCATTTTGCATCCAGGAATGGCAAGACCACCCAAAATATTATTTCAGACTGTGCACAATACTAATGGCTTATGATTTCTCTTAAAAGTACCAGAACAGGGGCTGGAGAGATAGCACAGCGGGTAGGGCGTTTTCCTTGCATGCAGCCGACCCGGGTTCCAGTCCCAGCATCCCATATAGTCCCCTGAGCACCGTCAGGAGTAACTCCTGAGTGTAGAGCCAGGAGTAACCACTGTGAATCAACAGGTGTGATCAAAAAAGAAAAAAAAACTTCCATAACATTGGGCAAGAAGACTAAATAGTGAGTAGGACATTTGCCTTTTACTTCCTGAATCCAGGTTAAATCTGCAGCATCTAATATAATTCCTCAAGTTCTGCCAGGAGGAGGAAGTCCTGAGTTTAGAGCCAGGAATAACCAATGAGCACCGCTAGGTGTGGTCCCAAAACAAAACAAAACAAAACAAAACAAATAAACCACAAGACCATTCCTTCTGTACCGCAGGAGCCCACCATCCCATACATACTCATGTCCTCTGATGCTTGTGCTTTCCCTGAAGTTCTTTCAGTTTCATATTATTTTATATTCCCTTTCCACTTTTAGTGAGATTGCAGTTGCTCATGATTAAAAAAATAAAACAATGAGCGAGTTGTCCAAAATATTACAGAAGGGGCTAGATTAAAATATTACAGAACATAAGGAGTTTGCCTTGCACGTGGCTGACCAGAGTTCAGTCCCGGCACTATAGCTGATCCCCAGAGCCCTTCCAGGAGTGGTCCCCGAGTGCAGAGCCAGGAAATCTTAACAAGGCCAGGCTCAAGCAACAACAGGTGAAACACCTAATGTAATTCTGATCCCCAGGACTAACCTTAAGGCCAGATTTTCCATGCTATATTGACACTGCAATGCCTACAATCTAGAAACAACTTCAAGCCTGCCGTGTAGAGTTCACTATGGATTCTACATTGGAATTCATTAGCTAAAGCCCCATGTGAAAGTCTGAGGGATGCAAAAGACATTCCTCTTTTGGAGTTCAGAATGGGAAACTGCCTTTCTGGCCCAAAACGAGCCATTTGCCCTGCACGCAGTTGACACAAGTTTGATCCCTGAGCTGAAACTGAAGTGTCAGCCCTGAAACTGGGTGACCTTCCCCATATCCCTGGCAGTCACGGCCATGAATTGCCTCTGGGGCCATAAAAGCTCACTAACGTCCATGAGCCAGAGACTCACCAATAAATCTTAGAAGAGAGCAACAAGCTGCAGAGATGCTCCAGACCCCAAAGTCACCATTTAGCTAAACATTTAACTCCAGCTGTATCACCCTATTTAAAATTGTAGAATTCCTGGAGAGATATCCAATATTCTCCATCACCAATGTACCAGGAATAGCACACCACATGGGATGAGGTGTTAAGTAGAAGACAACCAATTAAAGCACACAAGGGTTGGCCTGTAACAACGTGTTAATTACTGGTCATACAAGGGCTTCAGGACTCCATTGTGAGGTACAACAAGCTTCACACACTTTCCTCTAAGGAAACTTTTTTGGATCACTTTAGTGGCTTTTTCATAAGAAATAATATAAAATAATTTAAGACCTGCTTTTGGGGCCAGCTTGGGAGGTGCTGGAGAGGTGGGATTGGTGTTTGAACACTGAGTGTAATAAATTGTGCACTTTATGGGCTGGAGCAATAGCACAGCGGGTAGGGCATTTGCCTTGCATGCAGTCAACCCGGATTCAATTATCAGCATCACATATGGTTCCCCTGAGCGCCCCCAGGGGTAATTTCTGAGTGTAGAACCTGGAATAACCCCTGTGCAATGCCAGGTGTGACCCAAAAGGCCAAAAAAATTATGAACTTTATAAATTTTTTGTAAAGTCAGCACTGAGCTCTGCTGGATATACCTCTACCCCGGCCCCCAATTTTTTAAATATATTACAGAAGAATCTACGGTAATATTGGAGGTGGCAGTTAAGATTATAAAGCTTCTTCTGAATACAGAAAGTATCTGCTCTGTTTTAGAATCCTATTTGGGTACCATTATCTCTCAGAATTGATCAATTTATTGTGGCCACAGTCAGTTATGTAACGAACATACCATAAACACCCTCTATGCTCTCTGTGGTGTGATCATTTTTAGACATTCCTTTTTGGTAATTGGTAATGAATGACTTCCCATATAATATTTGTGCAGAGACATCCTTAAGGCTTAAAGACATCAGTCTCTCTTGGTCGCCACTATTAATGGTACCAAGTACTATTATTCCTCCTTTTATTCAGCAGAGGGATCACATGGCCTAAGATGACCCTGCTCTCTAGGCAGCAGGTAGCCCACAGAGAACCTTGCTTGACACATTCCACACTTTGTAGTCAATTAAAGAACCTCAATCACTTTCAGACTGACACCTCTATTTCCTAAAACTGCAAGTGAGGGCAGGACTGCAACCAATCAGAGTCAAAATCTGAGCTGCTGGTCTTTTAAAGTTACCTGAGTCCCCATGTACTTCTCCAAATGTGGCAGAAAGGAAATCTGATGTGCAATGAAGGATGGTGCAAAAGTAACTTTAGAGCACCCACGAACCTGTTATTTCCATCTTCAAAGTGTACAACAAATCTACAATAAATAAAATCATGTAGGACTAAAATAAGGAACAAATTCTAAGATCAATTCAAAAGAATTGAAAATTCAGAGAGCTAAAAGAAAAAAAATGAACAGAGACCACAAATGTCCCCAAAACAATAGAAATGAGATCTGCCCTCCGGAGGAAACCTGACAGAGGGATTGGAATGGAATTGGGAAGGGGAAAAAATCCAATAGTTGTGGAGGGAAGTGCTGACTTTCAAAGACAGCAGAATTTTTTTGCTGAGTACTAGTAAGAAAGGCTTTGGTTACAAAACTTCATGCTTTCACAGAATAATCCCAGGGTGATACTTCCTTCACCATAACAGCACCAGCAGTTTAGTACTCATCAATAGGAGATGCTGACCCATAGGGTCCCCCAAGCAGCACCAGGAGTAATTCCTGAGACAGATCCACGTGCAAAATCTCCATACCATGGAGTGTGACCCCAAAACGAAGAAAAAAGCGAACAGGCCATGTCATGTGGAACAATTCAGCCAACAAACCACCCCGGCTTTTGCAGAACACCTGCAGAGCTCCATGATCGATCGCAAGGACTTGATCATCAAGAGGGTGAAGCCAGGCTGCAGCAAGGTGGCATCATCGTGCTGGACGTGGAGAAGAAGATTGGTGCCTTGTTCAGATCCTGGGCAAGCCCCTCGGGCCCCAGCTGCAGGACAAGGCCCACCTGCTGAATCTCTGGCTCTTGTACACCGCCGACCTGATCTTGTACTCTACCGACCTGAACCCAGACCCTGAGCCCAAGGCCCCCGCACCCGCCCCCTCCCCCACTACAAACGCCTCCTGAGTTGCTCTAGCCCCACCGTCCCCAAAGTTTGGATGCTTCAGAAAAAGCAGCTCTGATGGGACCAAAGCGAGCGTATGCATATGCAGGTTCTAGAAACTTCCTACAGTAAATATCTTTTTTCTCTTTTTTTTAATAATCCTAGCCTAGTCTCCTCCAGAACATGTCTTAAAGACACCAGGTGTATATACATATTTTATTGAGTTATTTTTTATTTTGCATGCGGCAGGCCCAAAACTATACGCACTGCTTACCATTGCCATCCAGATGTGAAAAAAAAAATTTTAAAAAAGCCATCAACATCACTTCAAAAGCATCCAAGCTGCTTCAGAAAGACCGGAAACACTGAGTCTCCCTCATGGGGAGCAGGCCGCCCCCCGCCCCCTACAACTGTCTATTGATGATGAACTCTCACTCGGTAGCCATACTCCTGCATTCTCCTGTCATGAATTCAGGATAGGGGTGAGGCCCTAGTTGGGCACATTAGAAACCTATGGATATTCAAAGGCTACAATTAAGCATTTTTTTAAAAAGGAAAAAAATAGGATATACTGAATAATAAGAATTTCATCTAGAAGCACACCAATCCTGCCATGTTTTCCATGGCAAAAGCAGGACCCAATATGAAAGACTCCCAGATCTTCCCCTGCAAAATCAAAATGACTGGTTGGATGGCAAGCACAAAGATTTTGGCAGGGTGGAATAGGATATGAATATTGCAGAAGCCAAGAATGGCACAATCACCCAAAATATAATGATTTCAGACTGTGGACAATTCTATGGCTTATAAGTTTTGCAATTGCTCATTATTAAATAATGAAAATAAATAAAACAATGTATGAGCTGTTCAAAATATTACTGAAGGGGCTAGATTGAGAATACAGAGCATAGGAAGTTTGCCTTGCACGTGGCTGACTCAAGTTCGGTCCTGGCACTATAGCTGCTGCCCAGAGTCTTTCTATGACAAAACTGGTTTGTGTCTTGCTTTTGTTTCCATACCTCACTCAACGCTGGCAAGGAGCTGCTATTCTGGAAAACTCAATCTCTTAGGAATACACACATCAGGGTTTTGTTCTTTACCTTTTTGAGTCAAAAAAATTTAAAACAGTAGAGCTAGACTGCTAGTACAGCAGGTACGGCTGGATAAATTGTGGGGGGGGGGGAGACAAAACAGGTGAAGGTGACCAGGAATATTATTTCCTTATGAGAGGAAACTAGTAAGTGGAAGAAAAGTTTGTGTTCACCAAGGGGTGGCAGACTTCCCCCGATAATCCTGACCATCCTACCGAAAGAATTTAATAGATTGTGTGACATACTCACAGAAATTTCAATCATGTTCATTAGAGCCTACTAATAAACTTGCCATGCACACAGCTTAGCCAGGTTCGATCCCTGAGATTAGAATCAAGAATAAGACCTGAGCACTGGTGGTGTACCCATCCCTATTAATCCCCCGCCCCCAAAATTAAAATGAACCAAAAAGAGATTATTTCTCCCCATAGAGGAACAATGTGGGGTAAGCAGAATGAGGAGCAGAGCTCAAGTGATACATTTTCCCTATTAGAGGACACAACGGAAGAACACCCTGATGTTCAAGGGGTGGCACAATTCTTCTAGTCAGTCCAAAGCATTCAACAGATTTCCTGCAGAGCCAATCAAAATTCCAATGACGCTATCCACCAGAACTTGCAGCTTCCAGGGTCGTCATGGGCCAAAGTCGCTCCACATCATGGGCTGCTTCACTCAAATTCATTGTGACGTGTAGTAGGATCTTGGAACCAAACACAGGTTGTAAAGCAGCAGAAGAGCACAGACAGAACATACAGGAAGGAAAGATTCTAACTTGGCATGACCATGAAATTATGCAGACTTCTATCCAAAACATAAACATAAGACTCTTAAGATACAGGAGCCAGCCATGCCAGTTTTCCCAATCTTCCTCAACTCTACTTCAAAAGCTCACAGAATTTCTAAGAGATACCTATGAAAACACCTTTGGGATGGTGCTCTTTGAGGAGGTGACTGTGAACTTCACGTGAGAAGCATGGCAGTTCCTGGCTAATGAGCAGAGGACCCTGTTCAGTGACATGATACTGGAAAACTACAGGACCTGGAATCATTGGGACATTCTGTCATCACACCTGAAGCAATCAATAAGTTGAAGCAAAGAGTAGAGCCATGAAAAAATAAAAATAAAACAAGGAGTAGAGCCATGGATGATAGATAACTCAAAACAGAAAAAAAAAAACAGAGCCTCTCAGGAGAGAAACACTATAAATAAAAATAATGTAGAAAAACTTTCTCAAGGAAGCCAGCCCTAATTCAACAAGAAAGAATTCACACAGGAGACAAACCCATAGAGCATGAAATATAGGCAACCCCTGAGCTTCACCAGGTCTGACCAAAAAAACCCCAATTATTTGAAATTTTAAAAAATAAAACTCCCAAAGCTTCACTAAAAAAATTAAAAAGAAAAGAAAATAACAAACTTGCTAGACTGAAGGAATACAATGGTGACTCTCAGAGAGAAGGAGTAGGTAGTGGAAGGAACCAGCTCGGTCTTTTTGGTGGTGGGATAGCACCCAAAGCTTGGTGATGGATGTTGTGACAGTTATACACATATAAAGGTATGAAGCTAACAGCAGAACCTTCACAATATTTCAAACCAATTTTAAGCCAAATTTGAAAAACTACATTTTTGTACGAGGTGAATTTTGTTGTGTGAATTTCTCAATAAAAATAAATTGCAAGGAACAGATGTGGAAATGTATCAACCAACAAAATGGTTCAGGAAAAGACACATCTCAATATACACAGAACAGACTAACAGCTTCATTACGGTATCTATATCACGCTATTTAAACTGAATTAAGTCACACATCTCTATGGTTTAACTGCCAAATGGAAAGTCATCGAACACAGATAAAAATTCAAGAACTAATATTTTCCCATTTTTTAAATATTTCTAATCCTTCTTGGGGGGGTATAGGTTTTTGGATCTATATCTGAACCCATTTAGCACATGTAATCTGATTAATGGCAAATATATTCCCAAGGACAACAAACTGTGCTTAAAAATTAAGAACATTCGGCAATGGAAAGATAAAAAAGCAAGTCAGGCGTGTGAATTGCACATAGCTAACATGTGTTCAATCCCCATGGCATCCAATATGGTCTCCCAAGCACTGCCAAGAGTAATATCTGAGTGCAGAGCCAGGAGTAATCACTAAGCATTGCCAGGTGTTACCTGCCTCCCCCACCCAAAAAAGTAAGGACATCAGACTTTAGAAAGTACATCTCTCTCAAGGATTAATCCAAAAGAAACTAAAATAATTAAGCTTCAGAAGATTTTACATATCAAAAGAGAGAAATAATTGGTTTTTTTAAAAAAACTGCTTCTTATAACAGTTCAAATGTGGGGCCAGAAAGACAGTTTGTTGAACAGGGTGTTTCTCTTCCAGGCAGCTGTCCTAAATTCAGTCCCCAGAACCTCATATGGTCCTGAGCCCTGCCAGGATTGACCCCTGAGCACAGAGCTAGGAGTAATTCATGAGTACCTCCTGGTGGGAACCAACATACATACACACACATACACAAACACACACACACAAGAAGATACCATTTCATGTCCAATTCTACCAAGCAACTCAACCGGCTACAGTCTCAGTGATGCCTGTAGTCTCTGGAAGTGGGGGATCCCCAATCCCGGGAGTGCCAGGATCTTTGATACCTGTGGGATTTATCACTGCTCCTGCTCCTGCTCCTACTTCTACTCCTACTCCTACTCCTTCGACCATGCCATTCAGAACGCTCCTTGTGCCTTCCAAAGTGGGTATCTGACCTTTGATCTTTGTCCCTATCCCTGTTCTTTTCTTCCCTTTCCTCCCTCCTACTTAAGGACCTGTGTTCCTGTTTGGGCTTCTCCTTCTTTGGCTCCCTGTCTCGGGCCTCTGTTCCAGAGTGGTAGGCTGTCCTGACTTCAGGGGAGCTGTGGTACTGCTTCAGCCCCTCCCTGGATTCTGACTTCTGAACCTTTTCAGAGTTCTTGCTGTTGAACTTTTTACAGTCGGGGGAATTGTTTTCCTTTAGCATCTTGCTTCTGGGTGGCGAAGAGCAGACTGGTGTTTCTGGCTGTACATCCCGCTTTTCTTTCTTCATTTTCTTTTTTTCCTTTTTGTCTGGAGATAAAAAAAAATGGATGGGAGCAACAAATAGGAAATGAAAAAATAAATAACTCTCCCCCAAAGTTCTTATTTTCTAAATACACTACATCAAATGCAGAAGTAGGAGTAAGCCAAAGCACCATCAGGTGTGACCCCCACCCCCCAAAAAATAATTTGAATTTGGCGTGGTGGTGCTTGGACGACCACATGGTATGCAAGAGATCAAACCCGGGTTGGCTGTGTATAAATTAAACACCCTACCCACTCTCAGTACTATTATCATCCAGTCTAATAATATGAATTTTAGTACTATATTAATATTCATGGCAAGACAGCAAAAACAGCAAAATTTATAAGATGAAGAGTAAAAATATCCCAACTGTCAATCTCCAATTTAAAAAAGATGAGATTTGAAAATGTCTTAGAATATTTTCTAGAAAGTGTGTATGCCCATCAGTATACTCTTTAAATTTACTTTTCTCTATGGGGAGTCAGATGAAATAAAATGAGTATCGGGATGGAGTAATAACGCAGCAGTTAGGGCGTTTGCCTTGCACACTGCCGGACTGGGTTTGATTCCCAGCATCCCATATGGTCCCCTGAGCACCACCAGGTTTAATTCCTGAGTGCAGAGCTAGGAGTTACCCCTGTGTATTGCCGGGTATGACCCAAAAAGAAAAAAAAATGAGTATCTATATTTGTATCTTGACATAAACTTAAGTTTACTAAGTCATTATTTCTTAAGAGTTTTGGTTATATGAATATTTTCTTTCTATTAGAAAATAAACTTACCTTTCTATGGTTAAATATACAGTTTTATTCATCAAAAAAAATTAAGACCACCTGGAATCTTTTTTGGTCATAACACTTTACCTTTTTTGTGTATTTTTGTGGGTTTGTCATCTTCAGAGTCCTCAGCTGAACTGTTTGAAGGCGTGTGAGCCCCACAGCCCTTCTCATGAAGTAACCTGGTCACATCATCCAATTCATCTGAGTCCTTAGGAGCCCGATAGTTAGACACATGATCCACTCGAATAGTTCGTCCTTTGATCTAAGACAGAAAGTCAATGCATCAGCAAAGACAGCTCTCCTTCCAAACTAAGTGACCCACACCAACTTCTTGCTAATTCTATCTCTGGGGAAATCACCAACACTGTTTCCCAACTGGTCTGTTTGAGCACTGTTTCCCAGCTAGCAATTTTCTCTGCTCTCAGGGCAACCACAAGCAGACTGAGGGCTACTTAGCCCCTGAGGCAAGTGCACTAGCATCATCGGTCAGTTTACCCCTGTGTGCCATACAAATATTTTTGTGCTCTATTGATGTCATGATACAAAAACATTCTGGGAATCTTTGTGACTATCTCACACAGATACTTTTGTTGTGAAACACAAACTCTGGGCAAACAACAAAATATTAATCACTCAGGGCTGGAGCAATAGTACAGCGGGTAGGGCGTTTTTCTTGCATGCAGCCAACCCGGGTTTGATTCCCAGCATCCCATATAGTCCCCTGAACACCGCCAGGGGTAATTCATGAGCGCAGAGCCAGGAGTAACCCCTGTGCATTGCCGGATGTGACCCAAAAAGCAAACAACAAACAAACAAACAAACAAAAATATTAATCACTCACATCAAACAAAAACATTTCATTTTTCAAGCATAGACTTAAAAACTCCTTTTTGATGGTGGGGGGTGTTGAACCACTACTGAATGTGCCTAGAAGATCATATAGGGTGTTCAGATCATAACCTTGGTCAGCCACAGATAAGGTATGAGCCCTACCTACTGTAGGATCACTTCAGTCCCCGAAACATGCTTAATTCTATAGTCATTAGGCACTCAACATTCCCAAAGTTTTGCTTTTATTTTTCCAATACAAGGTCTGATTTCAGTCTTACTTTTAAGTCTAATCTACCTCTTATCACCTATCCTATTTCCCATTTAAAAACATTTTTGTGGGGCTGGAGAGATAGCATGGTGGGTATAGCGTTTGCCTTGCACGCGGCTGACCCAGGTTTGATTCCCAGCATCCCATATGGTCCCCCAGGAAGGCCAGGCGTAATTCCTGAGTACAGAGCCAGGAGTAACACCTGAGCATCGTTGTGTATGACCCAAAGATGGAAAAAATATTTTCAAAACCATCCCTTCTTTGACTGACTTTGAATGTAGGATCCATAAAATGAAAACCTATAACCCTTTCCATGCTGTCCTCGTAACTACTTATTACTGGTGCAATCAGTGACAAATTCTCTAAGAGTCACTCTCCTGGGCTGGAGAAATACAGTGGCGAGAAGGGAAAGGAAAGAAACAAAGGTCTCCCTGGGTGGGTGGGGGAATAGCTAATACTGAGGAAGGAAAGAGTCCTGACTGGGGCAGAGGCCCATGTAATTGCTTCCTAGAACAATTTCCCCACACCCCTGAAACTTTTTATGTCTCATCCTGGTGGCCCGTGAGCCTGTCCGAATCAGGGGAAAAATAAAACCAAACCACTGTATCAGAAACATTCAGCCAAATCCTGCTTCATACTTATACTCACCTTGATGCCATTAAAATTGTCAACAGCCAGAATTGTGCTCCGCTGGTCTTCATAGCAAAGGAAACAGAATCCCTTGGATTTTCCAGTCTTCTTATCACGTACCAGATTTATGTTAACAATCTCACCATATCTATTTACAAAAAGAAAGCCCACACTATTTGAAGTAAAATGTTCAGAATGTATGACAAACAAAACTTAAATATTGACTATAAAAGACAAACCTAGAAACAGATGACAAATGAAGGTTAACTATAAAAAGTTATAGGAAGGATTTGACCCAGCAGTACCACTGCTGGGAATACATCCCAGAGAGGCAAAAAGGTATAGTCGAAGTGACATCTGCACTTGTTTGTTCAATGCAGCACTCTTTACAATAGCTAGAATCTGTAAAAAACATTAGTGCCCAAGAACAGATGATTGGTTAAAGAAACTTTGGTACATCTACACAATGGAGTACTATGTAGCTATTACAAGAATAAAGTGATAAAATTTACATACAAGTGGTACTACATGGAAAGTATCAAGCTAAGCGAAATGAATCAGAAAGAGAGGGGCAGACATAGAAAGACTGCATTCATCTGGGGAACATAAAGTAACAAAATAGGAGACTAACACCCAAGAATAGCCCAGATAAGTACCAGGAAGTTTACTCCATGGCTTGGAGGCCAGCCGCACACTCTAGGGTTAAAGGCAGCTCAGAGAAGGGAGCACCAAATAAAGGGTGTTGGGAAGATACGCCCAGGATGGGAGACATATGCTTAAAGTATAGACCAAACATGATTGCCACTCAATTCCTCTTTTGCAAACCACAGCACCCAAAAGGAGAGAACAAAAGGGAATGCCCTGCCACAGAGAGAGGGGGTATGGGGGGATGTGGGGTGGGAGGGATACTGGGATCAGTGGTGGTGGAGAATGGGCAGTGGTGGAGGAATGGGTACTTGATCACTGTATAACTTAAACACAAGCACAAAATCTGTAAGTCTACAACTGTACCTCATGGTGTTTCTCTAAGAAAAATTAAAAAATAAATAAAAATAAAAAGTTATAGGGAGGGAGCTAAAGCAGGACAGTGGATAGAGCTCTTGCCTTGCATGCAGTCAACCGGGTTCAATCCCTAGCACCCCATATGGTTCCTTGAGCCCCACCAGGAGTGATCCCTGAGCACCACTGCTGTGGCACCCCTAAACAAGACAAAAAAGTTATTCAAGGATATAATAGGAAATGTCCCATTTAAAAAGTGAGTGAAGAGAATAAAAGTGCCAGCCATAGAGGCAGACTGGGGAGTGGGGGGCTGGAGAGTGATGGGAGGGGAAACTGAGGATACTGGTGCTGAGAAATGTACACTGGTGGAGAGATGGGTGTTGGAACACTGACTGAAGCTTAATCTTGAACAGCTTTGTAAGGGTCTATTTCACAGTGATTCAATTCAAAAGAAAGTTAAAAGGTTTAAACATAGTGATAATAATTAAGATTCAAAATTCATGTCTCCCACCTAAATTAACGTACCCATCACTCCCAGGAGACATCCCAGAGCACAGAGCCAGGAGTAATTTCTGAGTAGAGCTTGGTGTCACTGGGACAACAGTATAGCTAGTAAGGTGCTTGACTTGCACACGGTCGACTCAGATTCAATCCCCGGCATCTCATACACTCTCCCAAGCACCACCAAGAATGATCCTTGAGGCCAAATCCATGAGTATTGCCAGGTGAGGCACAAAAACAAAAAACTAATATTTTTAATAGAGTCAGAAAAAGAAAATAGCAAACAGAAAACTCAGTGGTGAGTTCATTATATGCTTTGCAGGTAGGACACCTAGGCTCAATCCCTGTACAAAATGGTCCCCCAGGTACCACCAGAAGTAATCCCCCAGCACCAAGCTGGGAAAAGTTCCCAAACACCACTGGACAGGACCAAATAACAAAAAGAACAAATAAATATTGATGACTATATTATAAACATAATCACAGACACAGATTTCTGCCAAAATCTAGTACCTTTGTACCTTTAACAGAAAGTACTAAAAACAGCTCAAGTGATGTCAAGAACTATTTACCTATTTAATTGCTGAAGCAATAGCACAGTGGGTAGGGAGGGCATTTGCCTTGCATACAGCCACCCCGGCTTTGATTCCTCTATTCCTCTTGGAAAGCGCAGCAAGCTACCAAGAGTATCCAACCCACACGGCAGAGCCTGGCAAGCTCCTTGTGGCGTATTTGATATGCCAAAAACAGTAACAACAAGTCCCACAATGGAGACATTACTGGTGCCCGCTGGAGCAAATCGATGAACAACGGGAGGACAGTGTTACAGTGTAGTGTTATCTGCTAATGCAATTAAGGAGAAAACATAAATCAAAAATAAAAGGTGAAATGATATTTGTTTAAAGATTAGATGTGATTGTAGTATAGAAAACCTAAAATACTCTTAATTAAGAGCCCAAAATTTACTTAAAATCACAATGCCTAATTTTAAATAGGATATAGTTACAAATATACCACTTTCTTGAATTCAAACTGTAATCGCTTAGGAGGAGGAGGAGGAGGAGGAACCCCATTTACAGCTAGCAAGAAAAATAAAATTAAAAATAAACTTCAGGGGCCAGAGCAACAGTACAGTAGGGAAGGTACTTGCCTTGCAAGTGTCAGACCCGAATTCGATCCAAGGTATCCCAAATGGTCCCCTAAGTACCGCCAGGAAAAACCTCCAGGAGTACAGAGCCAGGAGTAAGCCCTGAGCATTGCCATGTATGGTCCAAAAACAAAAATAAATAGATACATAAACTTGAGGGACCGGAGAAAGAGTACAGTGGGTAGGGCACATACATGCCTTACATATATCCCACCTGGATTCTATTCCCAGTATAAGGTCCCTCAAGCACTGACAGGTCTAATTCCTGAATGCAGAGCCAGGAACAAACCCGAAGCACGCAGAGTATGGCAAAAAAATAAGTAAATCAATAAAAAATTATGAAAATGGACTTGAACAGGGATGGAGAGACAGTACACGGGTCAAAGCGCTTGCCTTAAATGTGGCAGACCTGGCTTAATCCTTGGTATGACATATGGGCCCTGAGCCCTGACATAAGGGGTCACTGACAACAGAGCCTGGAATAAGCCATGAGCACCATCAGGTTGACCCCAAAAGAAAAATGAAGTATAAATTATATTTTAAGTAAAACTTTTTATAACTCCTCAAAGAAACATAGATTAAAATAAATATAAAAATATCCCTTGTTGGGCTTAATGGCTCTAGGGTGAAATACAAAAATCTTCACACATTTACCTCTAAGAAAACATTTTGGATCATTTTTAATGCGTTATTCATAATAAGCAATACAAAATAAATTATCTAGTACTTGCTTTGAGGGCAGGCTTAACTGGTGGTCAGAAAATCCGAAATAATGGGGGTGAAAAGGTGTAATAGTGGTGGAATTGGTGCTCGACTAATGAATGTAATAAATTCTTGTGAACAATTTTATAAAAATAATATTGAGGAAAAATATACTTTGTTGTTGGTTAGGATAACCCAACATAATAAAAACACTAAAAATCCTTCTCAAAATTAATACATAAATTTCATTCAATTCCAGTTTTAAAATGCACACCTTTTTTCCCCTGGAGCAGAGTAAATTGTTTCCAACATTCTTGCGGGAAAATGAACATAAGAATAACTAGGGATGGGGCTGGAGTGATAGCACAGAGGATAGGGCATTAGCCTTGCATGTGGCCAACCCGGATTCAATTCCCAGCATTCCACATGGTTCCCTGAGCACCGCCAGGTGTAATTCCTGAGTGCAAAGCCAGAAGTAACCCCTGTGCATTGCCGGGTGTAACCCAAAAAGGAAGAAAAAAGAACTAGGAAAACTTTGAACAGCTTATATGATTAACTAGTTGGTACGTGCTCCTGAAGAGACAAACCAATAAATGAAAGAAAAAAACCAAGAAAGTTAAGGATATATGAATTAGTATACAAATATGTAAGGTTAATGTTTCAATTTGTGAGGGTAAATTAATAAACAGTGCTACAAAAAGTAGCCATTTGAAAAGACAAACTGAATCTGTATCTTACAAATATCCATAAAAATAAATCTAAATCGATCAGGGATTTCAATTTATTGCACTAAAATCATACACATAAAAAAAACCCAGATCGGTGGGTTAAGTAGAAACACTTATAATTGATTCCAAATGCAGAAACATGAAAGAATGATACACTTTACCATGTAAAATAATCAAACGGAGGCGGGGGAGGGGGTGGGGTTGGTTCTGAGTCCACCAGAAATGATTTCAGACTACTGAGTTAGAAATATCAACTCCTGAGCACCACTGGCTGTGGCCAAAAAAACAAAAGCAAAACCAGAAAACAAAAACCACATATGGTCCCCAGAGCATACCAGGAGTAATCGCGGAGTACAGAGCCAGGAGTAAACCCTAAGCACAGCTGGGAGTACCCAGCCTCAAAGGAAAACAGAGAAATAAAATCAAAGGCAAGACTACAAAAGGTACAACATGAAGGAAATTTGAGGGTAATGGAACTGATCTTCAGTCTAATTCAGGTGATGATTACAAAATTCTATGCACTAAAACTTATAGGAGGGGCTGCAGCAATAGCACAGCGGGTAGGACGTTTGCCTTGCATGCAACTGACCTAGCTTTGATTCCCAGCATCACATATGGTCCCCCGAGCACCGCCAGGAGTAATTCCTGAGTGCATGAACCAGGAGCAACTCCGGTGCATCGCCGGGTGTGACCCAAGAAGCAAAAAAAAAAAAAAAACCAAAAAAAAACCCCAAAACTTATAGGTGCGAGGAAGGTGGTTCGGCATTACAGCACATGTGAGGAGACCCTGTAATCAATACTTAACAAAAACTTTTTGTAAAAAAATGAACACCCTAAAAATGTGTTTTATCCTATAATAAATACCCACTGGTGCTCGGGGGTTACTCCTAGGATTCTTCTATGTTCAGGGCTCATTCTAGGCACTCAGGGGACCATCTGTGGTGCTGGGGATTAAAACAGGGTCAGCCACATGCAAGACAAGCACCTTAACCCTGAAGCTTTCTGGAAAAATAAAAAAGACTAAGAGATTTTTATAAATTACATGACAGATGATCAGGGCTGGAGCGATAGCACAGTGGGTAGGGCGTTCGCCTTACACGCAGCCAACATGGCCGACCCGAGTTCGATTCCTCCGCCCCTCTCGGAGAGCCCGGCAAGCTACCGAGAGTATTCGATATGCCAGACACAGTAACAACAAAGTCTCCAATGGAGACGTTACTGGGCCCGCTCGAGCAAATCGACGATCAACGGGAGGGCCTTTACCTTTACCTTTATGACAGATCAAGGAGGACAAAGCAATTTTCTCAATATGAGGTACAGTTGTAGACTTACAATTTTTTGTGCTTCGGTTTCAGTTACACAATGATCAAGTACCCATTCCTCCACCAGTGCCCATTCTCCAAAACCACTGATCCCAGTATCCCTCCCACCCCCAGCCCCCCATCCCACCCTACCTCTGTGGCAGGGCATTCCCTTTTGTTATCTCTCTCCTTTTGAGTGCTGTGGTTTGCAAAAAGAGACATTGAGTAGCAATCATGTTCGGTCTATAGTAAAAAAGACTAATATTTTTATAATTTGCATGACAGATCAAGGACCACAAAGCAATTTTTCTCCTACAAATAAAGAGATTATCAGCAAGCTGGGGAGATGGCTCAAAGGGCTGGTACACCCACATTGCATGCTGGAGATCCAGGTTTGATCACCAGCACCACATGGTCCCCTGAGCACCAGTCAAAACGACCCCGAGCAATGGACTGGGAATAGCCCCTAAGCACCACTGGGTATGGCCCAGAAACAAAAAAGGGCTTTTTGAGATTGGGTGAAAATGAATAAAACAGAAAGGTTCGATAATAGTTCTGTATCAGATTTGATTTCCTGATGGCAGTATTCTTTTGGAAAAACAAACTGAAGGATATTGGTACTGGGCTGGAGGGCAGCACAAAGGCACTTGCCTTGTGACTGGGGTTCAATCCCCAGCATCCAATGTGCTACCCCAAGCACTACCATGAGTAATTCCTGAGTGCACAGCCAGGAGTAATCCCTGAGCATCGCCAGGTATGGTCCAAACACACAAATCATGTCTTTCAACAGACGCTCTGATAATTCAGTAAAACCAGAAACCGTGAAAAAGGTGAAAATAGTAAAAAACAATTAGGTACAATGCTAAATTTCAGGGACTTGGCTAAGGGGATACCAGTTGCATTCCTTATATTTTATAATTTTTCTGTATTAGGTTTGAAATAAAAGCATAAAATACATGAACATGAAATATAAGCAGTATTTCAAGATAAAAATCAAAGAAAGAGTAGAGGAACCAGTTAAAAAGGCCTCTCTAGACCTTAAATTAAAACTTCTCAACATGGAAGAATAATGGCACAGTCCTAGCACACATCAAATTGGAGAAGGACACCCAGGAAACTTCAGTGGCAACTTTTGGCTGTGTTCAAGAAATCATATAAAGGGCCCAAATTTGAACCAGTATTGTAGCTAAAAAATGGTATGCAAGGCAAGGACCTTAATCTATGTATTCTGTCCAGCCTAATATATCACATTTTAAAAATCAATAAATACATGATGAAACCGGCAAAGCCGGGCAAGCTACCCGTGACATATTTGATATGCGAAACACAGTAACAAATGTCACAATGGAGACGTTCCTGGGCCGACTCAGACAAATTGATGGACAACGGGAAGACAGTGACAGTGACAGTGACATGATAAAATGATATAACAAAACTAATATCCATAATCTATCAAGGAGGCTTGTAAAATCACTAAGAAAATGAGGAACACACCACTAGAAAAAAATAGGCAAAATACAAAACATACTAAAAGGAATAATGACCTGTTGATCTATGAGGGCTGGAGCGATAGCACAGCAGTAGGGCGTTTGCCTTGCATGCAGCCAACATGGCCAACCCGAGTTGGGATTCCTCCGCCCCTCTCGGAGAGCCCGGCAAACTACCCAGAGTATCTTGCCCACACGGCAGAGCCTGGCAAGCTCCCCATGACGTATTCGACATGCCAGACACAGTAACAACAAAGGCTCCAATGGAGACGTTACTGGGCCCGCTCGAGCAAATCGACGAACAACGGGAGGGCCTTTACCTTTACCTTACCTTGATCTATGAAAAAGATGTTTAATGTCACTGATAGTGAACATAAAAGCAAAGTAAAAGAGTAAGCAAGTACATAGCAAAACTGAAAACATGAGATCTAGGGGCTGGAGCAATACCACAGCGGGCGGGGCATTTGCCTTGCATGCGCGTGACCCAAGTTCAATCTCCAGCATCCCAGATGGTCCCCGGGGCAATTCCTGAGTGCAAAGCCAGGAGTAACCCCTGAGCATTGCTGGGTGTGACCTCCCCCAAAAAAAAACATTATATCTAAGCTGTAACCACTGAAACTTTGTAATGTTCTTGCCAAGTTGACAGGTGGGGGATGGGGTGGGGGTTTCGGGGTTGTGGTGGGGAGGGAATATGAGAACACCAGTAGTAGGATTAGTTTTGAAATACATGTCTAAAACTCAACTGTAAATGACTTTGGAAACCACAAGTCTTTAATAAGATAAATTTAAGAAAGTCAATGGCAAATATTTTTTTTAAATAACAAATCTCTGCTGATTAGAATTCAGAAAAAAGGGACATTTCTATTCAGGCAAAATCACAATCTGACAATAATATAAATACATCTTAAAGTAACATTTAAAAGTTAGCAAAGAGGGACTGGAGAGAGAGGACAGCAGGCAGGGTGCTTGCCTTGCACAAAACCAACCCATCTTTGATCACCCCATATAGTCCCTTGAGCTCTTCAGAAATGATACTTAAACAGAGACTAGTGCAGCCTCAAAACTAAAAAAAATTTAATCAGTAAAGAGAAAATTGGCAACATTAATCCAATAATTGCACAAAGAAGAGCTGCATACTAAAATGTATATTATGGCTTAATTTACAAAAGCAAACTACTGAAAACATTGCCAACAATTAAAAGACAAGAAATCTACCAATGTGTTTTCCTGCTTCCCTACCCACTGTACTCTCTGGTCCTCCTTCCTATATTCTTCTCTACACCATTTTTTCACAAGTTGTAATTACTAAAGTAATTCTCTGATAATAAAAACAAAACTCTGTAGTGAATTTGCCAATATTTGCTTGTTGTCCTTAGCTTTCAGTCTCCAGATAAAACACTTTTCCGAAATTTCAAAGACAGTTCCATAACCCTCCACGTCCCTCACACTAACCCCGCATAGTCAACCACTCTGTTCGAACCCAATCCTAGACAAATGACCTAAATCAAAAATATTTTTCAAAGTCATTATTAATAATGGCAAAAGGTCTTCATGAAGAGCACTGTGGAATGAGAATTAGAATACACATACTAGTTGACCATCACTCAATAGAAACAAGACAAAAACATCTAGATCAATGGGTCTTGAACCACCAGTCCATGGACCAGTCTGAAGGCCAGTGATATTGAAGGATGCAGTCCTAGATAAGAGACTAGACCAGGAACAGATACCATGAAGAAATGGACATAATCATGGGATGTACCTACTGTGAATTTCCCCAACACCCAGAAGCTAGGAGGAAGACACCTCTATCGCTGCCAGAGCTCTCAGCCTGATTGGGGTGCCCAAAACCTATACCCATGGCTCACTTCTCATAAACATTGCCAAGTTTCTTTCCCATCGCCCACTAACCTCTATGGTACGCATCCCCTGAGCCAGAACCTACTGTCCCCTAAGCTGTCCAGCCACAGGAGATCTGGTCGGCTCAGTAACCTCACACTTATCTGTAAACAAAGAAAGCAAAGTACTACCTAAACCGTTTGCTTTTTCTCCTAAATCCTGTAAACTTTGCCCTAAGTGAAGAGTGTCACACAGGTGTGGGCCCAGGACTGTTATGCCTAGTTTGTAGGGGGTCAAAAAGTAACTCTGTAGGGTGACTGTAGCTCTCTGGGAGTCTTTTAATCTGCTCTACTGAAGGTCCTGGTTTAAAAGTCTAAATGAAAGATCAAGGAAACAGCCATAAAGAAAATACAAGGGGTACAGCCCTTCCCTTGAATGCAGCTGATGGGAGTTCAATCCTCAGCACCACACACAATGGGTGGTCCTCCAACCACTACCAAGAGTGATTTCTGGGGCTGCAGTGATACCACAGCAGGTAGGGCGTTGCACGCGGCCGATCTGTTTTAATTACCAGCATCCCATACGGTCCCCCAAGCTTCGCCAGGAGTAATTCCTGAATGTATGAGCCACGAGTAACCCTTGTGCATCGCTGGGTGTGACCCAAAAAGAGAAAACAAAGAGTGATTCCTAAGCAGAGTCAGGAGTAAACCCTGAAGGACTCCCCCAACGCAAAAAAGAGAACAAAAGCAACAGAAGCAGAGCAGAAGCCTCCAAGACAAGTTGCTGGATTTTACACACTGGGAGAGCCCTACATCTATGTCCTGGGTAGAACTAAAGCAAAAACTTGAATATAGCTCTCCCTGTGCAGAAATGCTAGTCAGCCTACAATTTGTTAGGAATCAAATTTTATCATTGTGGAAGAAAATGACACCGATAATCCAGAAAGGAGAAAATGAAAGCAGACTTACTGGGAGAAAACACAGATAACATCCCCTTCAGTCAGTTCATAAGGAAGTCCACCTAGAAGAGAAAAATCACATTTCAGTTCAAACACTGGCTAAGCATGCACCATGTACCAGATCTAGGTCTAGCCTTGAGGTTACCAAAAAAGAAGATCTGAACTCACAATCTGATAGAATACAATACATCAGTAGTATAGAAAATGTTTTTAAGTTAGAACATGGAAAGGTCAAGAAAACCAGTAATGTGGAGAATATTGTCTGTCATGGAGGCAGGGGGAGGGTGGGTGGGAAAGGGGGATATATCAAGGATATTGGTAGATGTTAATGTGCAGTGGTGAAGGAATGGGTGTTTGATCATTGTGTGATTGTAACTCAAACATGAAAGCTTGTAACTATCTCACGGTGATTCAATAAAATCAAAATACAACAACAACAACAAAAGAAAACCAGTAATGGACCCAACTAAATTTTCCTCAAACCCCCCAATTTTTTTTGTTTTTAAAATGTTTTGTTTCAATTATCTTGCCACATCCAACTATGCTCAAAGATCACTCCTAGAGGTATTCAGGGCTTCCGAAGTGGTAAGTGGTAAGCAACTAAGGAAAGCCAAGTTCAAGGCCTTACTCTAAGTACTATTGGTGTCCCTCAAAACCAAAACTTTGTAGACAAAGGAGGTAGTTTCCAACAACACAAATGTATCTTAAGATATATTATCAGCAGTTAAAGAGATAGTATAGCAGATGTTTGCCTTACATGTAGCCACCCCAACCTTGATCCCCAACACCCAGTATGATTCCCCCAAGCTCAGAGTGATCTCTGAATGTAGAGCCAGTAGAAACTCCTGAGCACAGCAAGTGTGGCCCCAAAACCAAAATATATGTAATATATGTGTGTATACATATGTATACGCATACATATATATGTTTGTGTTTATATACATATAAATAAAGTTGACCAGAGTCATACTACAGCAGGTAGAAGGGAAGTGGACATGAAGGGGAGGGGAAAAAAGGGGAGAAGGGGATGACAAAGGAAATGGGATGGGGGAAGAGTAAGAGGGAATGGGGGGTACAGAGGGAAAAAAATGAAAACCTGGAAAAAGAACAGAAATAAGGGTGCCGGAGAAATAGTACCGTGGGTACGGCGCTTGCCCTGCCCGTGGACAATGTCGAGTTCCCATCTCTGGCATACCATATATTCCCCAGACACCACCAATTGTGATCCCGGTGCATTGGGCCAGGAGAAACCCAGAAGCACCGCCTGGTGTGGCCCCCAAAATAAGAAGCAGAAATAAGTGCTGGCAGGGCTGGTGCAGTCGTGTAGCGGATAGGGCATTCGTCCCAGGTCCCTGAGGCTGACCCAGGTTCGATACCTGGCACCATCCCTGGACCATCCCATAGGTTCTGTGAGCACCGCCAGAAGGAACTGCTGAATGCAGAGCCCGGAGTGACGCCTGATCATCGCTGGGTGTCACTTAAACGAGGAGGGGGTAGGGGGGGCGGCGCGAGAGCCAGGGAGAAGACAGGCGGAAGGCTGAAACCCTCCCTGGAAAGCCAGGCGGCGGGGAACCCGAGGCGCACCGCGGCAGAACTCACCCAAGAAGATCCAGGCGCTGTCCTTGTACTCGGAGTGCCAGGACACCTTCTCCGCCACCCCCAGCTGTACCTCTCGCTCGTTGAGCTCGTTGATTAACTTCACTTTCGTCAACGGGCTGCGGAAGTTGCCACCGAGTAAAGAAACGGCCCGGCGACCGAGAGCGCTGAACTAGGACTCCCCTGGAATAGTCTCGGCGCCTTCTGGGCTTCACGACCCCCGCCCCATCTGACGCTTCGCCCCCCGCCCCGCGGCGACCCGCCCCTTCCCTCGGCTCCTCCCGCCCCGCATCCGAAGCCCCCAGCCCCGACCTCCCACACTCCACGGAGGACAGCCGGAGCCTTACTTCATCTTCCAACGGTTCCCGCTCCAAGATGCGGATGTAATGACTTCTGGCAAAAGCCGTTTACCGGTCACCCGGCTTCAGCGCGCAATCCCATTGGACTAGAGCTCCCCCGGAAGAGATCGTTCAAACCAGAAGAGATTATGTACGTCGGGACGTAACGCGAGGAACGCATGCGCATTAGTACCAGGACGTGTCTCACGCAGACTCTGACCGTGCCACACTTTTTTTTTCCTAGTCCCTCCCTTTCGCCTCTGAACCGGAAGTGCGAAACTGCGTCTGGTGCCTTCGACTGTATTCTGTAAGCCTGGAACGCTGATTACGTGCACCATTAGTATTTGCCAATTGAAAGCCGGGAAAAGATGCCTGATTCGACTCTTTTGATCCCAGCCTTTACTCCCGGTACAAAAAACCCTGTTTAGGTGACACTCAGCTACATATTGAGATGGGCTCATATCTAAAACATCCCTTGTCAGTGCTGGAGCGATAGCACAGCGGCTAGAGGGTTTGCTCTGCAGGCCGCCCCGGGTTCGATTCCCAGGATCACATATGGTCCCCCGAGTGCTGCCTGGAGTAATTTCTGAGTATATGAGTCTGGAGTGACTCCTGTGCATCGACGGGTGTGACTCAAAAAGCAAAAAATAAATAAAAAACAATAAAAAATGAAACATCCCTTGTCACTTGGACTTTTTATTGATGACTGGCTTTGATTCTATACTCTTAAAAAGGGGTTAAACTATATTCCCTGAAATTCTGAAATCTTGTAAATTAATTAATAGATTTTTTAAAGAAATGAAAGTCCTCAAACAAAAAATCCAGTATGGAACATTCAGAAATGTAAAAAAAGTTGTATAGCTGTATAGCAGCTTTTGAAAAAATCAATACTGGTCATTATAGTACAACCAAATTATGAAATGCTACAACCCATGAAAAATAACTATGCAAGCCTGAATGTATGTTTTGCGTGCCTCTTCCTGGAACCACTTACGGTCCTCTTGCATCAAACCCAGAATAGACCCAGAGTACTGACAGATGTGATCCCCCAAATAAAGCAATCTTCTAGGCTGAGGGTGCTAACTCAGTAGTAGACTGTTTGCCTGATAGGCGTGAGATTCCAAACCACAAGAGGAAAAAAAGTTTGCAAATACATTGCTTATAATGTGATCCTTAAAAAAAAAAAAGAAAGAAAGAAAACTTAACAGAGAAAACTGAAAGAAACTGACAGACAAAAACAGCACATTTGTAATTGGGAGATGCCCCGACTCCACCCCTCCACCCCCCTCCAGGGCTGATTAAAAGAAAAAAAGAACAGGAATTACAGCAGAAAAGGAAAATTTGAAAAGGAAAATTCTTTGTTGTCCCTCAAATCCATTTCATAGGCAACTTACTAATGTGACCCTCTATGCAGAATTAAATGCTCAGATTTATAGGAAAACTACTAATCATCTCTTTCCATGGTGTCTCTCACTCAAGTGAGGAACATAATTAAAATTTATAATTACATGTATTAATAGTAACTTCTATTAAGCTGATAATATGACAAGTAATGAGAGACTGCGGGCTAAGAAATTTACACATATTGGCCCTCAAACAACTGAGGTTCAAAGAAGTAGTTTGCAAGGTATTCTGCCTCAGCCTGTGAGGTCAGGTTGATTTCATCAGAATCTGCAGACAGGCATTTGAGCTTCAGTTCTCTGTGAATTAGATACATTTCACTCTAGAAATAACCAGGAACGAGTAGAAGAGATGGAAGCATATGTGATCTAAATCATATTGAAGATTTGAATTCAATTGGAATATATTTATGGCAATATCTCAAATCATAATGTCCTAAAAAATGAGGGTCGAGACTTGTGAAGGTCTAGCTCAGAGATGCAGAAATGAAGTCCTTCCGGAAGGTACCTCGAGGGGCTGGAGCGATACAGTGGGTAGGATGCTTGCACAAGGCCGACTGGGTTTGATGCCTGGCATCTCATATGGTCCCCCAAGCACTTCCAGGAGTAATTCCTGAGTGCAGAGCCAGTAGTAACTCCTGAGCATCACCGGGTGCGTCCAAAAAGCAAGCAAGCAACCAAGTAAATAAATAAAGGCACTTTGATAATGATGGTCATAAGGAAAACCATACCCTGAAGGGGCTCAGTGCCCTTCCAAGGAGCAAAACAGAGGCTGCCCACCAACTACAGTTTCTCTTAATTCATTCTATCTTTGCCTCTCACCCACCCCATCCCAGCTATTCATTAACTTTATAAAATTATCTTGGCCATGCAAACTAAACAGTGACAGATTGTGTATGGGTTTTATCTGCTCCTAGGAATCTTAGGTTGCTTAGTTGTAGGGTTAAAGTCACCACTGAAAAATTGTTAACTAGCATCCAGCACTATCTTATTGGTTTCTTTGAGTGACTAAGAAATAAGAGTTGGGGTTACAACCAGAGCCCTGGTCATAACGTTCAGAAGAAAAACGAAGCAAAAGTTAAGTGTCAATTAGGTTAAAGAGAACAAAAGAAAACTGCTATGAACCTGTTGTTGGGTTTAGCAGAAATACATTCTGAAGGCAGGAAAACTGAAAGGCACCTGGATTTGCCTGGGCCATTTCAATGGATGTCTGCAATTGATAGGAAAAGACAGATAAGAAAACACCTAGCTTTCTGAAAGTCCAAGTAGAAAAAGCATGGGAATTCAGAAGATAGCCTTATCTTAAAGGTCTGAAATGATAATTTGTATATGTCATCCACCGTAACCATCATTGATCTCCCCCAATAATATGGATTTAGTACCCATTCTATACAAAGTTCTCTCCTGTGGGCAATAAGGAAGCTGAATCCAATCCCAACATTTAAGGAAAGTCCAAACTACTTGTTCAGCAGAGTCATCTCTCCACTTCTCACCACCATACCACACCCCCAGACAGCTTTCCCACTTTCCATCAGTATTTTGACCCTTCTCCTGATAGGCCAGACTCACAAACATATATTACCTATTTGTCACTCAAAAATATTTAACCAATTATCAGCTCCTATTAATTATGCCATTGCATTATCTGTAAAATGAATTGCATCCGGTTACAGTCCTATTCCAAGTCATTATTGTATATGACTCCTAGTTCTTCTGGCACTCGCATCTGCAGCAGGCCCTATTCTTCAGCCTTGTCTCCCACTGCCCTCAACATGAAACCTCAATTCTGGCTAAGCTCCACTCCTATCCATTCCCTCTAGGGTGCCTTTCAGTATCCACCTAGACTCCTATGTTAAGAGAGTTCCATAAATCTATATCATTCTTCTCTCAGGTACTTTAGTCTTCCAAATTTCCATCACAGGAGAATACCCTTTCAGAAAGATTTTCCGTAAAAATGAACAAGTTGTGGAACACACCAGGCTGTGTTTAGAGGTTAATCTTGAGTGTACTCAGGGGTTACTCCTGGAGGGTTGTGGGAGACCAAATACGGTGCCAAGGGTTCAAATATAGGTCAGACAAGGACTCTTTTTCCAGCCCTGAATATATATTTTCTTTCCTCAACCAACCTTTGTCCCAAGCTGTGCAACTTAACCTGATGTTTACCTCTGCAGGGGTGGAGAGGACTCAGTGTACTGTCCCAATAAGTAACAGCCAGATCCTCAGCCTTAAGTATCAAGTGAAAATATAATTCTTCTCGGCATGAAACTCTAGCCAGTAAGAAGTGCAGCTAAACTGCAACCCAATCAAAGCAACCAGCATTGCTGAGAAAGCTTTGATTTTAGAGCCCTCTCCTGTATATAGGACTACAGAGGAGCAACTTTTCAGGATTTATTCTCCCCCCTCCTGCGCTGGAAAGTTCTTGCTCTCTACTGGGTTTTCTACTCATTTTGATGACAAACAATTTTGGCATCTAAGGTTGCCAATATCTTCTTTCCTGGTTTAGTAGGAACTCTCGTAGTATTTCAAGCGAATATCTCTAGAGAAGTAAACCCTAACAAGCAGCATTATGAGGAAACGTTTTTTATGTGTTTCCTTTATTAACCCCTTAGCACATTATTATTTTCCTATTGCTACTAAAACAAGTTATCATAAATTTATTGACTTAGAACAGCACAAATTTATTATTGTACAGGTTCCAAGCTCAGAATTCTGAAATCAGTATCGCTGGGATACAGTAAAACTGTGAAAAGACCAATGCCCAATGCAAAGAGCAACACTTCTTAGCAGCTTTAGCAAGACCGGAAAAGGCTTTACTGAAGTCCTGAGAATGGTGGGAGCAATGCTTAAATCTACCTCTTGTCCTTTTGTTTCAAGTAATCTTTATACAAGTAGAAAGAAGGCTTCACCATTTGTTTCTATTCCTTATAGTTTTCTGGACAAACAAGAGTGGGGGGATTGAGGTCATCTACCTTCCTGAATAACAGTGTAAAATGTTTTGGTCTATTCTCTCCAAATCATAATAATTTGTAGCAGCTCTTAAAATCCTCTAGCTGATTCAAAGATACAATGCAGAAAAACAAAGGATTGTCTGAGTGAGTTTCTGCATGTTTGTTCTCTACAAAACGATTGGAATATATTTAAGAAATCTGGAAAAGAGCTGCTTCAAGCCAAGAATGTGAAGGTTATTTTTGTCTAACCCAATTTATCAAGGTTGTGTAGCCAGGTCCCTTTAGAGCCATGTCAGATCAGTCTCTTTAGGTTTACAGTTTCAGTGTCTGTTGGTCTGGTTCCTCCTAAAGACTTTAGGGGAGAATTTGTCATCTTGCCTTTACTGGCTTCCAGAAACACTGTGCAGTGCTTGGCTGATAATTCCTTCCTTGCATCTCTTCAACCCCTTGCTTCCACTGACACATCCCTTCAAACAACCAAACAACTCACTCTAATCTCCTGTTTCTCTTATAATGATCACTGTAATAACAACATTGAACCAACCTGGAAAGTCCAGGCAACTCTTCCCATCACAAGAATCTTAATCACATCTGCCAAGTTCCTTTTGCCAACATAATGACAGGTTCCAGGGATTAGGACATGTTTACATTTGTTTTATTCTGGTTTTGGTTTGAGATCACACCTGACGGTACACAGGACTAACATGTCTCTGTGCTCAGGGATCACTTGCAGGAGTCTTGGAGATGGATGCCAGGGATAAAACCCAGTTAGCCGGAAGCAAGGTAAGTGTGCTTCCCACTGTATTATCTCTCCAGATCCTGGACATGCATATATTTAGGATAGTACCATTCACCTTATCATTGCCAAGCTTCTGCTATGTTGATAGCAAAAAATTCATTGGACATAGAGTGACAACTAGATTATTTTCAGGAGGGGTGAGGTTGGGCCATACCCGGCGGTGCTCAGCGCTTTCTACTGGCTCTGCACTCATGGTTCATTCCTGGCGGTGCTCAGGGGACCATCAGAAGTGCCATGGGTTAACCTGAGTTAGCCACTTGCAAGGCAAGCACCCTACACGCTGCAGTATCACCCCAGACCCAATAATTTAATTCTATACTAACCGTTGCCATTCCTTTCTAGTTGGTTGACCTTAGATAACTCCTTTCATCTCTTCAAGGATCAGTTTCTTTACATGTAATCTGTGAAAACAATAACACCTAGCTTAGATGGTGTGATTTGAACCTAGAAAATTCTTTGTAAGCACAGTAATCATCACAGTGCAGGCGTAAGGCTTTGAAAAGTGCATAGGCTTTTCTTCCACTACACACACTAAGCATGGTTAGCCCTTTGGCCTAAAAGAGGCTATATGCCTGAAGGCATGTTTGGGAGCCTAAGATGGGAATGAATCCTTTGTTTTCGGCAAAACAGTGGGACCTTAAACACCTGAAACCATGACTGTTTGAATGCTTGTAGGGAAAGAAGCTTTGGAACAGAGCCAACTTTATCCTATTTCTCTACAAAAGAGAATTCCCCAACATCTGAGGGGCTAAACATGATCAGAATTCCAATCAGTCACCTGGTTCAAATTCTGCCTCAGGCAACATAACACCTAGCACTAAGCAAGATTACAATGGGTCTATGATCAGTGCAAGGCCGCAACACACTTGCCTTACACAAAATGAGACATGATGATATGATTAAGTTAAATGATCTTAGACGGCGTGATTTCATGGATTATACAGGAAGTCCCATTGTAATCACAGGGGTTCTTGAAAGAGGGAGGCAAGAAACAGATTTAAGATAAAGGCATGAAATATGGAAGCAATAGTTACAGCAATGAGCTAAGAAGTGCATGCATTCTCTAAAATTAAACAAAAATCATGGAAGAAGTCAGGTCAATAATACAGTGGGTAGGGCATTTGCCCAGCAAGTGGCCAACCAGGTTTGATTTTCAGCACCCCAAATGGTCCCCCAAGCACCACTAGAAGTGATTCCTGAGTGCAGATCCAGGTGTAAACCCTGGGATTTCCAGATATGGCCCCAAAATGAACAAACAAAAATCAAAGAAATTATTTTCCTTTTTAGACTCTGGAGAAAACTCTGCCCTACCAACATTTTGATTTTTCCCTATAAAACTCACTTCAGACATTTGATATGAAGAAATATAAGACAATGCATTTTCCATTGTTTTAAGTCACTAAATTTGGGTCCGTATACACAACAGCAAAATAAATACAGCCAGACATCTGAGAGTGTGAGAGAGTAAAGGACAACTTTAATGCACATACATATTACCTTGATATCTTGTTCAAATGAAGACTATGCTTCGATAGTTCTTGGATAGAGCCTGATCATTTGAATTTCTACCAAGATCTCAGATAATACCAATGCTTCATATCTGATCCATATTATGTTTAACAAGAAGCTAGAACACACTGAATTATACCCTGGTAATATTTCACAATTCATGAAAGCTGTTTCAAACCCATCATGCATCATATTATCATCCCCACAACCGTGTGAAGTCAGTGTCATTGTCCCCATGTCACACCTGAAGAAAATCAATGAGGTGACCCATTTGTACAAAATCAGAAATCATCATGGGCCAGCACCCAAATGTTTTAACTACAGAGCACACGCTTTTGCCACTGGAAGCAATGGCAAAATTTTGTTCTCACCTCTGACAGAATTATTATAGTGTTTTGAGGAGCTTGCTTTGAGGTTTGGGGTATGGACCACACCTGGAAGTACTACTCTTCGACTGTTGCTTAGGGTTGTTTACTGGTAGTGATTGGGGGACCATACCAGGCTGGAGACTGAATTCAGGGCTCTCAGTTGCAAAGCAAGTATTCCAGTCCTTTATATACCTAGCCTAAGGAGTGGTTTTTAAACTTAAAGTTTTACTAAGGAGTTTTTTATTTCTTTTTGGGGCCACACTCAGTGTTTCTCAGGGCCAACTCCTGTCTCTGTGATCAGGGATCACTGCTGGCGGGCTTGGGGGACGAAGTTGGGTGCCAGGAGTGAACTCAGGTCAGCTGTGTGTAGGGCAAATGCCCTTTCCACACTACTATTGCCCCGGCCCCAGGAGAATTTCTTTAAGGAAAAAAATTAGGGGGAATTCTTCTGTACATTTTTTGTCTAGAAATGCAAACATTCCTCACTGCAGTCACGATTCAAGTTATAAATACTTGTGTCCCTGTGTCTATCCTTCTATACCAAGACACAGCCACACACAACTCTGGTGCAGAGCATATACTCAATCTTCTTAAATGGAACAGAAATTACTGTGTGCCCTTTTATTTATTTGTTGGTTTTTGTTTGGGGGCCACATCTGGCAGTGCTCAAGTTGACTACTGGATCTTCCCTCAGAAATTACTCCTTGCAGTGCGCAGGTGACTACTGGGGATGCCAACGATCGAACCCAAGTCAGCTGTGTGCAAGGCACACATGCTCGATATGCCACTAACTATCTCAGATGTCAAAGAGTCACTCTCATCACCTCGCTGTGAAGCATTTAAAATTCTAGCTACAGAGTTTTAACAATTCCAACACTAACAATTCCAGAAGCTCTTGTTGTATGACTGAAATATCAATAGTTTGGGGATATCACGGAGTGGTTCCAATGCACACAAAAGGGTAAAGAACCACTGCAACAAAAGCAGTGATTTTCTTTTATTTTTGGAGGGGATGATTTGGGCCACATTCAGTGATGATCAGGACTTACGCTTGGCTCTGCACTTAGTTACTACTCCTAACAGGTCTCTGGAGGAGGCATTTACGGTGCTGGGTCAGCTGCATGCAAGGCCCTATTCACTGTACTCTCTCTCCATCCCCAAAAGTATTAATTTTCACATTCCAGTCATACAGCCAGCAGTATTCTACCACCTCAGAATTGTCAGAGATGCAGGTACTTGGGCCCATCCCAGGCTAAATGGATCTGAAGCTCTGGGAGTGGGACCCAAGAATCTGAGTTCTAACAAAACCTCCACGTGATTCTGGTACTTTTGATTCTGAGGATGGGCTTGTCAAAAAGCCATCTAAGCCTAGATCTAGGTACAGAATTAAACCCAGTGTCATGCACCTAAAATGGGCCTCCTGCTGCATGTACCAAATAACAACTGCTGTCAAGTTGATGACTAGAAGTTCAAGTTTCCCTTTGAGTCTTTGTAAGAGGCACATCTGCCAATTGCCCCCTCAGACTGTCAAAACATCCTGGAATAGAATATTTATCTTGCGCCCTGTGCCTTGCTCTCCACTTCCTCACTTAAAACATTAACGTTGCCCATTTGTGCTCTCACGGGAACTGAGTAAATAAGCTTCTAACAGCTCTTTTCCCCACACCTCTCTTGATGGTATCCAAGATGAGAGTAGCTGGCAGAAGGTTAGTTCTAATGTGCGCAATCTAAAATAGGAGTGACCTTATGCTGCTGCCCTCCAAAGCAGAGTCCAGCTCACTCACCCCAGCACCACCACCCTCTGGCAGAACCCTAACAAGTATTTTCTCTGTGAAATGAAAATTTTCCCAAGTCAACACTAGAGCACGCCTCACCTCCCCATCTCCTGCTCGAGATACACAGGATCAAAAGAAGCAAGGCTGGGTACCACTACTCATGAGCAGAGACATCCAACATGGTGTAGAAGACTATTTCCATGGAATCAGAACTTCACAACAGACACAGCTTCACATAGGGAAGGGGCTTTATTCTAAACTAAATGACAGATATTAAGAGTCCTAAACTTCTAAATCCTTAATACACTGTTTCGATCAATGAGAAAAAAAGAACCAAATACCCTTGAAATGCGGGCCTAGGAACCCATAGTGAGAAACAGCTTAAGACCCACATCCGTTTCCCTTAAAGTATCCTGGACCCTGAAATAACTTGCTTGCCCTAACTTCTCACATCAACTGATTATGATAACCTTGCTTGACTGAATGCAACCATAATAGTAACTGAGAATAAGTTTCTAAGTAATTGCTTAATTAAGCAGAAATTCGTTTTTCAGCTAGTACTTAAGCAGGGGTTGGGTGGGGAGTGGAAACTTATTATAAAACTCTGAAGACAAAATTTGATTCATGTCAATTATGTCTTCTGCCAGACAGGAGACCTGACTAATGTCCCAGTCTCTCCAAACAGAGCCCTTGAAGCATCAATGAAGGTAGAGAGCCTGGCGAGACGGTGTGCATCAGGTACTTGGGAGTTGTCTGGTAACTTGATTGTTGAAAGAGGAGGGACTAACTCAGGCTCAGGGCAGAGGATATATGCCCTTTGATTGCTGCCTTCAGAGAGCTGGAGAGGCAAGAGGCTGAGGAGTGAAAAGGAGACGGCGAATAATTCTAAATGACCAGTGGGATTCCAAAGATGGCAAGCTGCCAGCCTAAATGTCCAGAGAAGAACAGAACTGTGCCACAGCCCTGAGCCCACAGCTCCTTCAGCCCTTGGGAATTTGAGCTAACTAAGTGGGAATCATGCCTCTTCAGGACATGGAGTCATCGTTCCCATTTGGAGTGACCCTCGCTGTCCTATCCTCGCTCATCATTGCAGCTAATTCAGTAGTGGCTGTGGCTGTGCTGTTTTTGATCCACAAGAATGATGGCGTGAGTCTCTGTTTCACCTTGAACCTGGCTGTGGCTGACGCTGTGCTTGGTGTAGCCATCTCTGGCCTGGTGACAGATCAGCTCACCAGCCCCACCCGGCCCACACAGAAGACCCTCTGCAGCCTTCGGATGGCATTTATCACTTCCTCGGCAACTGCCTCTGTCCTTACAGTCATGCTGATTGCTTTTGACAGGTACCTTGCCATCAAGCAGCCCCTCCGCTACTTCCAGATCATGAATGGGTTTGTGGCTGGGGCCTGCATTGCCGGGCTTTGGTTGTTCTCTTATCTGATTGGTTTCCTCCCATTTGTAGTCCCTGTATTCCAGCAGACCACCTACCAAGGACCCTGCAGCTTCTTCTCTGTCTTTCACCCGGTCTATGTACTGACCCTCTTCTGTGCTGGCTTCTTCCCAGCCCTGATCATCTTTGTCTTCCTCTACTGTGACATGCTCAAGATTGCCTCTGTGCATAGTCAACAGATCCGAAAGATGGAGCACGCAGGAGTCATGGCTGGAGCTTACAGGCCCTCACGAACTCCCAACGACTTCAAGGCCATCCGCACTGTCACTGTTCTAATTGGAAGCTTCATTCTGTCCTGGACTCCATTCCTAATCACGGGCATTGTGCAAGTGGCTTGCCAGGAGTGCCACCTCTACATAGTGTTGGAACGGTACCTGTGGCTGCTCGGTGTGGGCAACTCTCTACTCAACCCACTGTTCTATGCCTATTGGCAGAAGGAGGTGAGGCAGCAGCTCTACCAGATGGTTGTAGGAATCAAGAAAGGGCTTGCCTCACTGCTTCTCTTCCTCTCAGCCAGCGATCGTGCCCCAGAAGGACCCAGAGGAAGCTCCTGTCATATCGCAACTATCTCCTAGCCTCATTGCTGAGAAATACGGTAAGGGCAGAGAGTTTCAAAGAAACTCTCCCTCCCTTTCCTGCCCTCCCAGGCCCACTCTGAACCGGGAGATCATATGGAGCTAGTGGAATAAGAACACTTACTTCAGGCTATTTACCCCACCCAATCCCATTGTTTGTTTCCCCAAGTAAATGAGGTAAGATGCTTTCTCCTTGAATCACTTTTCCCACTTAAACATTTCTCTCTCTCTTTTCTCTGTCCCTGTCTTTCTTTTGCAATATACCCGATTCTCCTATACTGGTATACTCAAAGTAGTATTTCTCAACCAGGGGTATATGGCCTCCTGTTTCTTTCCAGGATATTACAAGATGAGCACAGGTGAAAATTATATTAGTGGGGGAGGGGGTGAGCAAAACACGAGACTCTAGGACCAACTAGTAGGCCAGGGGGCCAAAAGGACAGAAACAAGGTCGAAAGGAATTAACAGTCTGAAAAAGATCAAGAAACACTGACTTAAAATAGGAAAGGACCACGGGAAAAATGCTTAAAATCAAGCCCTGGAGCCAGAGAGATAGGATAGTACAGGAGGTAGGGGTTTGCCTTACATGTTATCAATTCTGGCTTGAAACCCCAGTACTATTTTTTTTGTTTTGGGGTCTCACCCGGTGATGCTCAGGGTTTACTCCTGGCTCTGTGCTCAGGGGACCATATGAGATGCCAAGGGTAGAACCCAAGTTGGCCACATGCAAGGCAAAAATGCCTTACCAGCTCTATTTTCTTTCTGGCCCCAACCCCAGCACCACATATGCCCCCCCATCCATCGCCAGGAGTACCTCCTTAGCACAGTGAAGAGTAAGTCCTAAGCATTACTGGGTGTGGCCCAAAAATTTTCAAAAAATACAAAACTACTTTTCCTCCCCCAAAATCCTTGATAAAAAACTAAAATACTTTATAATCAAATTCTATCTTTGTCAATAGTAGAATACCACCGTCCAATAGAAATACAGTACAATCCACATAAAACATATGTTGTAGCAGCCATGTCAAAAAGGTTTTAAAATAAGGAAATAAAAAGCAATAAGCAAAGGGACAAAGGTAATGTGTTACTTCCTTTAACCCAAAATACTCAAAATATTATTTTGACATTCAACACTTCATACAAAATCATTACAATTTTTGTCACACTAAATCTTCATAATATGGTATATATTACAGAACATCTCAATTCAAACTAGCCATATTTCAAATTTTGAACAGCCACATGTGGCCATGTTAAGCAACAAAGCACCAAGGAAATGAAGGTTTCCTCTTTTAAATCATTTACTATGGTGATCACTTTGTAAAGTGGGGAGTACCACCCTCCATGATTAAATCATAGATGTATCTGGATACATAGATGTCACTGTCACTGTCCTCCCGTTGTTCATCGATTTGCTTGAGCGGGCCCAGTAACATCTCATTGTGAGACTTGTTACTGTGTTTGAATATCAAATACATCATGGGTAGCTTGCCAGGCTTTGCCATGCGGGCGAGATACTCTCGGTTAAAAAAAATAGCTGTATCTGGATAAAACGTAGGAACCAGGATTAGGGTCCAAGTTTGTTTCCGCACTGGTGATTTAAAAAAGAGTGTTTCTTTAAGAAATAGCTGACTTTGTGATTATCACTGCTCCCGTTTCAGTCTCTAAAATACTAGGTTGTGTACCTTCCGTCAGTTGTCCCATATGTCACTGGTAGCTACTTGCTGATGTCAATGCTGAAGTACAAATTCTAAGTAATTAGGAGGGAGGAAAGGGCAAAGGAATAGAGAAAATGGTACAAGTGTAGGCACAGCCAAACTTAGCACAGTGAACCCACTTTGCTCTGCAGTTTAACCTTCTTCCATGTACTCCCAATTTTGCATTTTCCTAAGAAACTAAGTTACATAAGATGCACTATAGCACTGTAGCACTGTCCTCCTATTGTCCATCGATTTGCTCAAGCAGGTCCAGTAACATCTCCATAGTGAGACTTGTTACTGTGTTTGGTATATCGAATATGTCACGGGTAGCTTGCCAGGCTTTATCATGCAGGCGAGACACTCTAGGTAGCTTGCTGGGCTCTCTGAGAGGGGCGGAGGAAACGAACCTGGGCCAACCAGGTCGGCCATGTGCAAGGCAAACGCCCTACCCGATGTGCTATCGCTCCAGCCCATAAGATGATGCCACCAAAATGTCAGAGGAGATCAGTTGCAGAACTTGTGCTCTATCCTACTTTCTGTGGGTATAGAAAATGTCTTCACATTTCAGAACTATGTTTAGTCTTCCACAGGCAACTCTGGCAGCATACATTCAAGAACAGGGTGGGGAAGGAACCTAGTAATTGTTATCAGCCTTCCAAAGTTTCCCTGCAATCCTTGTTTTTTTTTTTTTTTTTGCTTTTGGGCCACAACCAGTGATTCTCAGGGCTCACTCCTGGCACTGCACTCAAGAATCACTCCTGGGAGGGATCAGGGATTCATATAGGGTGTTGGGGATTGAATCTGAGTCGGCTGCATGCTAGGCAAATGTCCTACTCACTGCACTATTGCTCTGGCCCCAGCAATCCTTTCTTTAACCTCCTGATTTCCACAAAGTTTTTCTCTTAAGGCCCTAAACTAGATATCTCCCTAGAAAGCTGCTGAGTGGATAACAAAAGAGGGCAAGAAACCAAAACAGTCTGGATTAATTTCTGTGATTTGGTGCCAAAACTACTTTGAAAGATCAACCCTATATGTCTCTTAAATGATGGTCTGTATATTCATATAAGTCCAATGCTTAATGGTTAATTCTAAGAGTCCTGTGAAAGTTTTCCATGCAAATCTCAAACAATAATGTTCAGAATCTGGATGGAATCCGGCCATCCTCTCCTTATAAAGGTGACACCATACCATGCTGCTTTTCACTTGGGTTTTAATTCCCTTTATTCTTAGATTCCTAGCTTACTTTCGTCAGTTTCTCTTAAGTTATTGTTCATCACTTTCAATTTCCATACTCTTGAAAATTACATCTACTCTTCACAGTCTGTCTTCAACCCAGGGACCTGTCTCTTTCTGATCCGTTCTAATACACATCAACTCTTTGGTAGATCTTTTGCAGTTGTTCTGCTTACCACTCTGGCCCAGAAGAGAACCAAGCTTGCCTTCACTATATAGTAGGCTTTAAGTTTCCACAACTGAAGAACTTTTTGGCTTTAAAGTGGATGCTGGAACCCAATATGCTGTGAAGTCCTGAGCATTCAGCAAGTACAAGTTATGCCATCAATAAGGCACACACTTGGACTCAGTTTTGAGTTACTGGGAATGAGATAAAAGTTACTGGGTTTAGAGGAAAAAATGAAGGCAGACTCAAACCAATGTCATCCTTACTGCTGGTTCCAAACTTAGTTTCCTAGGGTTACTACAAAGGACCAATCGTGCCAAGTTAGTACTAGCAAAATAGAAATTGGTTTAATAACAGGAGAAAGGGGGCTGGAGCAATAGCACAGTTGGTAGGGCGTTTGCCTTGCATGCAGCTGACCCAAGTTCGATTCCCAGCATCTCATATGTTCCCCTGAGCACCACCAGGAGTAATTCCTGAGTGCAGAGCCAGGAGTAACTCCTGAGCATCGCCGGTGCAACCCAAAAAGCCAAACAAATAACAGGAGAAAGGCATGAGCTGAGGAGGGAGAGATAATTGGTGTGTTACTATGTTGGATCTCAGAAACCCTACTATACTTAAGAGTCAGAATGTGCATAGGAAAGATATAAGCTTTGAAGTACAAATTTTTGTTCAAATTATGATTTAACCATCTAAATCCTCAAAGATACATTTGACTCATTTGTAAAATAGGGGTTCAAATGCAAATCTCATATGGTTATAGTGAGAATTAATGCAAATAATACATGTGAACATGCCTAGAAAACTGTAGCACATTATTAGTGCTGAGAACATTTTTGTTATCTTCCTCTCCCTTACAAATCCTGAAGAATAATGAAACATTCAGCTGCCCAATTTAAGGGAGTCTGTCATTTCTGTTGAACTTTTTGAATTCTTTAAACCCTGACTAAGATTTTGAAAATTATGAGAGGTGACTAAGGTTAAAAGAGGCATAGTAAATCTAATGCAATCAAGACAGAGCAGATACAAAAGAAGCACTATCTATACTCGTGCTTTAAAATAACTGTAATTAAGGGGGCAGAGAGATAGTACAGTGTAAGGTACTTGCCTTGCACATAGCCAACCCAGGTTCTATTCCCAGGACTCCATATAGTCCCCTAAGCCCCCACCATGAATGATCCTGAGTATAGAGCCAGCCAGTAGTAAGCCCTGAGTACCACTGAATGCGACCCCAAAACAAAAGCAAAAAGTTTTGAATAAATAAAATAACTGAAATTAAGAACTGGTGTTCTATCTCAATGGTAAAGTGAATATTTTGTATATACGAGGCCCTGGGTTTAATACCCAGCAACTGAAAACAAAAGTTAAAATTACATTTTAAAAGAGAATAATTGGGCTAGAAGAGATAGCTCAAATATCTGAGTGAATGCTTTGCTTGTAGGAGGCCCAGTTTTGATTCCTGGTCCTCTGAGCACCAGAGTGACCCCAAGCACTGAGATAGGAGTAGCCCCTAAGCATCACTGTGTCTGACCTAAAAAACAGGAAAAAAGAGTGACTTCAATGAAGAAAACTGAGTTTAATAAATTACCAAGAGCAGAGCTAAAGAATGTTATGTAAAAGTCTAATTTTTTTTAGATATAGGCTGCTTTACAGATAAGAGAGAAAACATTTGCCAGAAGGAAAACATTTAGGTTTCTTTAATGTATTTGATATTGTATCCTAATAAACTTGCAAAGAAATCAGGTCCTGCTCAGCAATTTGGTCAAACCAGATGAACTTTATCAAGAATTTATAGGATAAAATGTAGGTCTGTTAATAGTTTCTTGTGAATTTGTTATAAAACTGTGATATGGCTAATTTTCATGCTAATATTTTGGGTAAATTATGCACAACACACCTCCATTTCAGAAAACTACTCTCAAGAACATAAGAATACATAGCTCTCTGTACAAGAGCATTTTGAGGGATTTCACATGTATTAGATGCAAGATGCCCTGCCTTACCAACTCTGCTTGTCCACATGACCAGCACGCCCATCTCTGACAGCTGGTCAACAAAAGAGCAAAGCTTGGAATATCTTCACCCTGTGTGGAGAAGGGTTCACTGGCTCAATGGGAAACAAACTCATGACTTTAATTTCATTATCACTTGCCTGCTCTCCTGTCAGACTCATCAGAGACCAATAAAAAGAATAGTCACGGGGCTAGAGCAATAGCACAGTGGGTAGGGCATTTGCCTTGCACGTGGCCACTGGGGTTTGATTTCCAGCATCCCATATGGTCCCCTGAACACTGCCAGGAGTAATACCTGAGTGCAGAGCCAGGAGTAACTCCTGTGCATTTCCGGGTGTGACCCAAAAAGAAAAAAAGAATAGGCACAAGAGGTACAGGATGTGTGTGTGTGTGTGTGTGTGTGTGTGTGTGTGTGATGCGTACAGAACAAGAGGAAACAGTATCAGTAGCAGGACAAGAGCAGCAATGGACCTGAGACCTATCACAACTCCTAGATGCTCTCAGAAACTTCATTTGTTCTGTGATTATTTCAGCACTTTCCATATCATCCTTCAAAAGGGTGGCTGACCTGGAATTTTCTTTTTAATTAGCAACTCTTTATTTGTTGTTTCTGCAGTTCTATAAACTCACTGGTGCTACTGACAAGAGTCAATTCATCTGTCTACCTACCCCACAATATTTATAGAGATCTAGGGGCTAAAACTGCCCCATCTTTGCTGAGGTTTCTTTTAAGGTATAGATAAATGTATATATGATACTTATTATTTCTTTCTGATAATAAATTTTGTTCATTTATGAAAATATTAAATCATAAAGGGACCTATTATTGTAACATACAGAGATAACATTAATTTCCTCCACCTGTTTTTCACTTAATATTATATTGTGCATATTTTTCTGAGTTACTAAGTTCCTTTCAAAATATGACTTGTAATGTTTGCATGGCTTTTAAGCATGAATATATTTCAACTATTTTCTTATAGTTGTGTTTCTGTTACTTCCCATTTCTCACTATTGTAACACCATTATAAATATCCCTCTGTATAAATTTTTTTTTTTGCTTTTTGGGTCACACCTGGCGATGCACAGGGGTTACTCCTGGCTCTATACTCAGGAGTTACGCCTGGTGGTGCTCAGGGGACCATATGTGATGCTGGGAATCGAACCCAGGTCGGCCGCGTGCAAGGCAAATGCCCTACCCGCTGTGCTATCTCTCCCCCATCCCTCTGTATAAATCTTTGACATGCCTCAGTTTAATTCTTGAAGACAAATTCTCCCAGGGACAGTGGTGGAGGGGCAGTAACACCCTGATAGTAGGTGTGGGTAGCAGCAGTATATTGTAGAAATATTATTAATATTTTTATTACAATGCCTAAATTTCAAATAATAGTAATAAGATTAAGTTTAAAATTTCTCCAAAGCATCGATAATGCCAAGTCAAGTAATACTAAAGAGAATAATTTTGAGATAAAAAATTTTGAGTGATATTTTTGCTGGTTTTTCTGGAGCTGTAATGTTTTACTATAATATTTTCTAAGTCAAAGGTGATCCAGAGGGCTGGATAAATAGTACAGGAGTTAAAGCTCTTGCTTTGATCCAGCTGACCTGGGTTTATTCCTGAGCACTGCATTGGGTCCTCTGAGCACCACCAGTAGTGACCTCTGACGATAGAGCTGGAAGTATTCCTTGAGCACTGCCAAGTGTTACCCAAAACAATCCTCCAAAATAGTGTTCTATAAATTCACATACTACACTAACATGAGTATCTCAAATAAATATACTTTCCTTAAAGAATAAATCATACTGAAGGGGTTAACCAGCTTTTTTCCCCAAAGGAAATCTGTTGATATGTTCAACATCTAGAGTTAATATGCAAATTTATAAATCTGGACTAATGAGACAGCAGTTTAAGAACAAGATGTATAGTATAATTGTGTTGTCAATACAGCACAGTGTTATATCCAGACATCGATTTCAGTGTGTTTTCATTGTTGAAATTTTCTGAGGAACTTGACTCTGAAATACCAGAATATGCTAACTAGACATGAGGACATGGCAACACAAACACATAAAAGCCAAGAGACAGACAGTGAATAGCTTGAAATCTTAGTATCTCGGCCAGGCTGGAAGGCAAAGATGTGCTCTACATCATGGATGAACTGTGGCAGAGTAAAGTGCATGATAGCTTAACTTACTACTACCCAGCCATATGTTCACTGGATTTATAAGCTGCTGAGAGTATAATCAACCACTGTATTCAAAGAACCCTCTTATGAGGCATCCTAGAAACAACCAATGCAGCAGCTAAGGGTCTCAGAATCTGTTTTAGTGCACAAAGCAATTCCTTTTCTTCTATGTTATGGGAAAGGCAGGATTCATAAACTCCAGAGGATGGGAGGGATTAAAGGCCAAGAATCTAAGGAAGGGGTCTCTTTATTTGTTCATGTTTATTTTTATTTGGTATGTTGCCCACCAATCCAATGACTGAATCATATTTCCCTCTGACCATCCATAATAAATCCATATCCATATCCAATTCCAGTTCTGTCTCAATTGTGTTGACATTAAGTCACTAAAAGGCTGATAAGACTTATAAACATGCTGATATAATAGTCATATAACCAGTAAAATGTCACACTATGTTACAAAATGGCTCACTGAGCTTTTACCACTCACAATATTTTTGCAGACTTGTGCTTGTTGAGTCATTCAACAAATACTAAAGCACTTGCTATGGGAAAAGAAAACTGATGTCATGTTATCTTAGTGTTGAGTTTTGTTTTTGGTGGTGTCAGGAATCACACCCAGGGCCTAATATACATATATATGGCAAGTACTCTGATGATGAGCTACATCCCCAACTAGAGGTTATATATTTTTTAAATTAAACCAAGAAATTATCATAGGATGACTACAAGGTTACTCCAAATGTGACACAAAAAGACTCATTATGTAAAATCCCAAACATCACGTGAAGATTTCCAGGTCCTTAAGTACCCTTGATGAAATGATCTGTTAAATGGTTTTGCTTTTTCCTCACCCTTAAATTTTATTGAAGCACCCCAATTTGCAATACTGTTAATCATAGTTTCAGGCATATGATAGTTTCTTACTTTTCCTTTCTCTCTTGTATTAATAATTTATTTTTTAACTGGAGGCACCATCATTTACAACACTGTTAATGATAGGACTCCGTGCAGACAACCTTCCAACACCATATCCTCCACCCAAGTGTCAGCTTCCGGGACTGGAGCAATAGTAGACAGGGAACTTGCCTTGCATAAAGTCTACCCAGGTTTGGTCCCTGGAATCCCATATAGACCCCCAAGCACCACCTAGGAGTAAGTTCTAAGTATCACTAGGTGTGACCAACCCCCCCAAAAAACACATACACAAAACAAAGTGTCAGTTATCCTCCACAGTTGTCTCAGGTTCCCCTCCCAATTATCCACCCTCTCCCACCTGCCACTGGTGAGCCCAGTTCTGTACGCAATTTTCTCAGGTTCTGTTGTCATTTATTCTGTCTTATTCCCACACTGTTTCTTTATATCCCATACATAAGAGAAACTATACTGTCTGTATTTCTCCCTATCCTTCTCACTTCATTCAGCATAATATCCTCTAGTTCATCTATTTTGTGGTGAAATGCAGGATTTCATCTTATAGCTAAGTATCATTCCCTTGTGTACATAAATTATTTTTCATGATTACTAAACAAATGGGATAAATAAGGATGTATATAGTACATTATGCATATAGTGAGTTAGGCACAGCACAAAACTCAATTGAGGGGCTGGAGCAATACTTAGTAGGTAGGGGATTTGCCTTGCATGCAGCTGACCCAGGTTCAATCCCCGGTATCCCATATGGTCCTCCAAGCACTCTCAGGAGTAATTCCTGAGCATAGACCCAGGAGTAACCCCTGAGCATTGCTGGGTGTGACCCAAAAAGCAAAAAAAAATTGAATTCTGATGCTAATACATTGAATAGAGGGTAGACATATCCTTTAATGCGAAATTTCAGGAATTGAGATTAGTGAGAATGGGATTGAAAAGACAGCACAGCAGGTAAATTATTTGCCTTGCATGCGACTGACCTGGGTTCAATCCCTGACACCCCATATGGTAGCTTGCACACCACCAGGAGTGATCCCTGTGCACAGAGCATAAGCTCTAAGCATTGCTGAGTATGGCCCAAGAACAAATAAAAAAGATTGGGCTGGAGAGATAGCACAGCGCATAGGGCATTTGCCTTGCACACCGCCAACCCGGATTCGATTCCCAGCATCCCATATGGTCCCCTGAGCACCACCAGGAGTAACTTCTGAGTGCAGAGCCAGGAGTAACCCCTGTGCATTGCCAGGTGTGACCAAAAAAAATAAAAAAGATTACTGAGTAACGATTATTCTAATTTTTTATGAAGATATTAGTTTTATTTTAAATTAGTTTTTATTTTGGAGGGCCTCTCAAGCAGTGCTCAGGTGGCCCCAGAGGCTACTGCCTGTGGTGAGGGACTCTTGGTTCAGTGGTTGGTCAAGAGATTGGGTGCTGCTTAGGTCCAGTAGTGTTCAGGGACACCAGGGCCACACCAAAATGCTTAGAAGGTCATGTGATGCTGGGGATCAGAATCAGAGCCTTATAAATGCAAGGTATACACTCTAGCCCTTTATGTTGTCTCTCCAGCACAAGGATAAGGATATTTGTTTTTTAAAAGAAGTTGTATTACTTGAACTTACATATAATATCCTAATTAATGTAATGTACATTTACTAATGTCAACATTTTCCCTGAAGTAATGTGGTTTGGTGAATAGAAAAGACTTGTTTTATCATCTTCTCATCAGGTTCTTAAGAGTTAATCACACCTCCCATGAATTTGTTTGTAAGCCTAACAACATATGTCTATGCACTGGAAAGAGGATGAGAAGTCTTGCCCCATGCTCAAATTATTCATTTCAAAGTAGTGGAATCTGTATAAAAAATTCCAGGGTTTATGGGCTAGAATGTTAGTACTGAGGGTGGGGAGTTCGCCTTGTATGCAGCCAACACTGGTTCGATCTCCAGCAACATATATAGTCTGCCAAGCTCCACGAGTGATCCTTGAGTCCAGAGCCAGGAGTAATCCTTGAGTAACACTGAGTGTGGCTAAAAACAAAAACAAAAAAATTATATACAGGGCAGGAGAGATAGTACAGGGGGTGAGCTATTTTCCTTCATGTGGATAATCCTGGTTCAATCGCCAGCACCACACACACACCAAGAGTGATTCTTGAGCACAGATCCAGGAGTAAGCCCTGAGTACCAATGGGTGTGGCCCCAAAACATAAACACACACACACAAATAAGCAAGTTCTTGTGTGTATGCTGAGCTGTGCTCACTTATACTAGAAAAAGAAAGATTTGGGTAGTGATGAAAAGGTCATGGGGGTGAGGAAGGCCGTACAAGAGAGGAAAGCAGTAGAAATGGAGAATAAGAGGAAATGAAATATTTGCTGTCAAAGGTCTCCAGGAAAATAATATAAATTCAATATTAGTTAAGTGGCAAACACTAACCAACAACAACCATTGATCGTCTCTCTCCCAGAGTGTTATAAAGATAGGGGGAATAATGTAATCAATATATTTTACTGTTCTCCTGTCAAAAGCTTAAGTGATCTTACACAAGGCTGAGTCAGTACACCTAAAACACACCAATAATAAGCATGGGTTCATAAAACAAATTGTCCGGGGATAAGTTGTCTGAGCTAGGGGCCAAGAAATAGTACATTCGGTAAGACACTTGCATTGCACATGGCTGATCCAGATTTGATCCCTGGCACCACATGGTCTCCTGAGCCTCCCTCCCACCAGGAGTAACACCTAAGAATAGAGTCAGGAGTAATCCCTGAGCACTGTCTGGTGTAGTTCCCAAGCTAAAATTATATTAAAATAGTCAGGTTAGAATCCTGGTTCTACCACTTCCTTGAAGCAAATGTGCCATACCTTTCTGTGCCTCAGTTTCTCACCTAAAGAATAAAATCTGTACCTCTCTCATAGCGCAGCTGGAACAATGCAGTCTTCTAAAAAATACTCTTAGAATAGTATGACACAATATAAACCACTCAAGTGTCAGACATTACCTGAATTCTCTTATGTTCTAGTCTACCAAAAAGTTTTCCTAAAATAAAATCTTAGAGATTGGAATCATGCTTTTATCCCTCAATCTGAAGTCTCCTGATCAGAAATGTCAATTGTTTGTTTTTACTGTTTCCAGTAACATGATGTATTTATTTAATCCAAACAAAAATACCCATGTGATTATCTGGAGTTACAAAGAACTAATCCATATTTTGCTACCAAACAGCTTTATGGTAATGCATCACTCACCACCCTAAGATATTACCATATACCGAACCTTTTCTTTAAAGCTTTATTAAAATATTCTTTACAAACCATAAAGATCACCCATTTAAAGCATACAATTCAATGCTTCATAGTGTATTTATATAGTTTTTCAGCCAAAACCATAATTAAATTTTATGATATATAACCACCCCAAAAGAAATATAATGCTCACTAGCAGTACCATTTTTCCTCAGTCCTACATAACCACTAATTTATTTTGTCATTATGGATCTATGTTGTAGCAATCTGAGAACTCTTTGTTCTTCATCATGGCTGAATAATATTTCATTGTATGATTATAAATTTTATATATGTCCATTTATTATTGTTTAGGTCACTGTCACTGTCCTCCAGTTGTTCATCGATTTTCTCGAGCGGGCCCAGTAATGTCTCCTTTGTGAGACCTTGTTGTTACTGTGCTTGGCATATCGAATACCTCACGGGTAGCTTGCCAGGCTTTGCCTTGCGGGCGAGATCCTCTCGGTAGCTTGCCGGGCTCTCCGAGACGGGCGGTGAAATCGAACTCAGGTCGGCCATGTTGGCTGCATGCAAGGCAAAAGTCCTACCACTGTGCTATCGCTCCATGAGAGTATCTCGCCGGCACGGCAGAGCCTGGCAAGCTACCCGTGACGTATTCAATATGCCAAACACAGTAACAACAAGTCTCATGATGGAGACGTTACTGGGCCCGCTCGAGCAAATCGATGAACAACGGGAGGACCGTGACCGTATGATTATATCAAAATTTGTTCATCCATTCATTAACTTATGCGCTTCTGAGTTGTTTCTGTCTTTTACTAATGTGAATAATGCTTTAATTAATTTCAATAAATAGGGATCTTTGAGTCACCATTTTTAATTTTTAATTTGGGGGGGTGCATTTGGGTGACACCCAGAAATGCTCAGGGGTTACTCCTGGATCTGCACTCAGAAATTACTCTTGGCGGTGCTTGGGGGACCACATGGGATGCCAGAGGTAATAACCTGGGTTGGCCAAGTGCAAGGCAAACGCCCTACCTGCTGTACTATCGCTCCAGCCCCTTTAATTATTTTTATGTGCCAAGGAGATAGGTCAAGGAGCTGGGGTGGATGGCATGCAGAGGGTTCAGTGTTTGATTCCCTTGAGAGGCCTTCAGAACATCATCAGGTATAGCCCTGGTACTTCCCACTGGGAAGGCCTCCCTAATATTATATTGGGATCTATAAACAGAAGCAGAATTATTGGGCCATAGAGTAATTCTATATTTAGCTTTTGAGGAACTGCCCAATTACAATTTCTTCACATTCTTGCCATTCTTCTACTGTCTATTGTTTTATGCTTTGTTGTTCTTTTTTCAGGAATCCGCCCCCATGATCTAGACTGCTGGCTAAAGCAGAGGCAAGAACAGAATTTGAAAAATATAAATAAAACCCATCATATATATTTTTATACCCTCAACTTTGTTCCCCACCTTCCCTTATCTTCAGGTAATTTTTATTAATGTTCTCTGGTTTACTCACTTTATTTTGAGCCATACCCAATGGTACTCACTTCTGGCTCTGAACTCAGGCATCATTCTTGGTGGGCTCCAGGAAAAATATGAGGTGCTAGGGATCAAACCTGGGTCAGCTGTGTTTAAGCCAAATGTGTTACCTACTGTATCATCTCTTTGCCTGATTTCATGCTTTTATTAGTTGAATAGTATTCTGTTATAAATATATTGTGTTTTCTTTATCCAATCATCTATTGACACATATTTCTAAAGATTCCATATTTTTGCTATTACAGATAATGCTGCAGTAATACCAGAGTGGGGCTAGAGAGATAGTATATAAGTATATAGATAGAAGATAGATATATATTTGGTTTTAGGGTCACACTCATTGGTGCTAGGGGGTCACTTGTGGTGGTGCTCAGAGGACCAAGTGGCACTGGAGATTGAACCCAGGCCTCCGCCATGGATTACATATATGCCAGCCCTTTGACCTACCTCTCTAACCTTCCTATAAGTTTTTTGAAATTTTTTTGCTTTTTAAGTCACACCTGGAGATGCACAGGGTTACTCCAGGCTCATGCACTCAGGAATTACTCCTGACAGTGGTGGGAATTGAACCTGAGTCAGCCACGTGCAATGCAAATACTCTACCCACTGTGCTCCAGCCCTAGAAGTTATTTTTCAATCAAAACTTTTCATTCAACGCAGAATCTCATGCCCCAAGGCCAGGCTGTCTTTCACTGGGGCCCCTCAGAGAGGGTCAGGTTGAGTTTCCCTCCCCGCCCCAAGCAGAACCCTGACAGCAGAAAACCACACATGAAGGAACAGGCAGAGGTATCCAGGTATGCAGGACCTGTGGCTGAGACCTCCAAGCCTGCTCGGATCGGGACTGGACCTCCTCCCCCAGGTCCCGTTTTCCAGTAGCTTGGCTGTCACACCCACAAACTGCCTCCCCGCACTGCCATGTAATCTCATCAGTGGCCAAGATCCAGAGACTATGAAACAAAGCTCCCGGAAGGGTGTGATGCAGTATTTCCTGGAGCGTGTGACCTCTTATATTCTAGCCCACTGATGTGCAAGCTAGTTGGTTCTCTCTCCTATCTGTTTATGTTGGACTACCCAGACTCAGTTCTGTATCTGCTTCTCTACTCATATGCCCTTTGTGATCTCACTGAATAGCACAACTTGTAGCACTATCTTCCCTGAATGAGGCACTTTTAGGTTATCACTGAATTCCACACTTCTAGGTCTCCTCCACATTTTTACTAGTCTAATATGTACTTAGAACTTCTAATAAAACGCTAATATGCACTTGTAACTTAATATTCGAAAACAATTCTTAACCCTACTTTAAAAAGTTACCCAAAAAAAAAAACCCAAAAAACCCCACAGGTCGTTTTCTCCATGCCTGTGACTATAATGCCACCTAGTGGCTAAACCTGCCACTTCTCAAAGCCTCCACTGCCAGTACACTCATTCATCCAGGATACAGTCACTTCTGGCTTCAATGATCACCTTAGGTCCCTAATGTGTCACATAATGTGTCTCTGGAAGATCTGGACCATTGCATTTGAATAAATCCCAGATCATCTCCTTCTCTCACCCCCTAATCAATGAAATGTGACTTCCTCATTTTGTAACTTTGCCTCAATATTCTCCCTCCCCTCCTAATTTTTCCCACTGTCACTGTCACTGTCCTCCCGTTGTTCATCGATTTGCTCAAGCGGGCCCAGTAACATCTCCATTGGAGACTTTCTTGTTACTGTGTTTGGCATATCGAATACCTCGTGGGTAGCTTGCCAGGCTCTGCCGTGCGGGCAAGATACTCTCGGTAGCTTGCCAGGCTCTCCGAGAGGGGCAGAGGAATCGAACTTGGGTCGGCCATGTTGGCTGCGTACAAGGCAAATGCCCTACCGCTGTGCTATCGCTCCAGCCCGCCCAGTACTATCGCTCTTCTTTTTCCCCCACAGTACCATTTAGCATACTATGTCTTACACACTGTAGCATTGTCCTCCCATTGTTCATCGATTTGCTCAAGCAGGCCCAGTAACGTCTCCATTGTGAGACTTGTTGTTACTGTGTTTGGCATATTGAATACATCACGGGTAGCTTGCCAGGCTTTGCCGTGTGGGCTAGATACTCTCGGTAGCTTGCTGGGCTCTCTGAGAGAGGATGTCTTACTCATTATGTTTTGAATTTTATTTTTATATAGCTTCTGTCCATATAAGGTCTGTGAGGCAGGTACAAGTTGGATAATCAATTTAAAAGATAAGATGTGGGGCCAGAGTGGTACAGCGGGTAGGGCATTTACCCTGCACGGTGGACCTGGATTTGATACCCAGCATCCCTTACGGTCCCCTGAGCACCACTGGGAGTAATTCCTTAGTGCAGGAAGTAACCCGACTGTTTAAGTGTGACCCAAAAAACAAAAACAAGAAGATTAAAGGCACATGTACACACAGCATAATTCAAGGAGTCCAGGCACCGCCAGTGGAAGTGCATGCAAGTCCGGATTACCACATCAACAATCACCACAAAGGAAAGGGGGGAGTATTTTTAAGCCTTAAAAATAAGGCTCATATCTTATCTTTTAATTTTTGGATTTTTGTTTTTTTGGCCACACCTAATGCAGGGTTAACTCCTGGCTCTATGATCAGGGATCACTCCTACCAGTGCTCAGAGAACATAATGCAATGCCAGGGACTGGAACTGGGGTAGGTCACATGCAAGGCAAACACTTTAACTCCTGTGCTCTTTCCAGCCCTCAACTGTATTTAATAATCATATGTCGAATCTATCATCCCATCATTATCTATTAAGTCAAACTTTAGATTTCATCAAGATTCATAGTACTAGTTGAACTATTGATATATATTTGGGGGCACACTATTGGGTTGCTCCCAGCAGTGCTCAAGAGACCATGTGGTGCTGGAGAACAAACCTAGTGCTCCCACATGCAAAACATCTGATATCACATTTTTAATCATCTCCCAGGTTCCTCTGCTATATATGTTACCAGATCCTTTGGACATAGATAAAATTACTTAATGATTTAACAATTATTTATTGAGTGTAGAGATAGCCTTTCTGGTCACTGAGAACAGAGGAGTGAGTAAAAATAGAACTTTTGTTGTTTTTATTTTGGGGCCACATCCTATAGGCTCAGGAATCACTCCTAAAAGTGCTCCAGGGACCATATGCAGTGTAGGAGAACCAACAGACTGGTCACATGCAAGAGAAGCACTTTAACCCCTGTATTATCTCTCCAGCCGCAGAATTCTAATTTTTATAGAGTCACAAGTTGGCTGGAGATAAAATATTAAATCTAATAAAATACATATATATTTATTGGAGAGGAATTCAACAAAAGGTTTCTCAAAAGGCCTAAGATTTAAGCTGGTACCCACTTCACAATGTTTATAAACCCTTCAAGAAACTTTTTTTGGGGGGGACACCCAGCAGTACTCAGAGCTTCCTCCTGTGGTTCTCAGGGGACCTAATGCAGTGCCATGGATCAGTGTATGATAAACAAGACTTATCCCTGTAATTTTTTTCCAATTCTCCCTTTTTTTCATTGACTTACAAATGGTTTAGAAAACTATTCAATTTCTGGAGTTTATTTATATTTTTGGCTTTAGGGCCACATCTGGTGGTGTTCAGGGTTTATTCCTGTTTCTGCATTCAGAGACCACTCCTGGAGGTGCTCAGAGGACCATATGGGGTGCCAGGGATCAAACCTGGATCTGATACATGCAAGGCAAGCACCTGACTCACTGTACCATCTCTCCAGCTCCATACATTTTTGAGATTTAGCTTTGCACCACTTTCTTGTGTTTTATTTTAAGGTCTCACTTGGGAGTACTAGGCAATTGCTCCTTGGTGGTGCTCAGGGGCCCATGTGGTACTGGGATCAAACCTGTTGAGTTCTCTCTCTGGTTCAACTTTACATTCCTATGTGTATAATTGTTACTACTCCCACGACCAAAGTTGCTATGCATCTCACTAAAGAAAAGACCCCTCGGGGCTGGAGAGATAGCACAGCAGGTAGGGCATTTGCCTTGCATGCGGCTGACCTGGGTTCGATTCCCAGCATCCCATATGGTCCCCTGAGCACCGCCAGGAGTAACTCCTGAGTACAGAGCCAGGAGTAACCCCTGTGCATCGCCAGGGGTGACCCAAAAAGCAAAAAAAAAAAAAGACCCCTCCCCTCACTTCTTCCATCTCCAATCCCCTTTTCCCTTTGATAAACACCAGCTTTCACTGTTAGCTTTGTTGTTTCTTGCCACTTAATTTACTCTTTTTTTTTCCTTTTTGGGTCACGCACAGGGATTACTCTGGCTCTGCACTCAGGAATTATTCCTGGCGGTGCTCAGAGGACCACATAGGATGCTGGAAATCAAACCCAGGTCTGCCTCATGCAAGGGAAATACCCTACCCACTGTGCTATCATCCCAGGCCCCACTTCATTTACTTTAGTGACTCATATTCTACGAGTGAAATCATCCAGTTGTCTTTCACTTCCTGGTATATCACTAAGTATATCACTTCAAGGTCCATCCACTTTTCTTTTAAAAAAAAGGCACAGTTTCATCTTTTTTTAATGGCAGAATATTATTCCATTGAGTATATATGTATGTATTCAGTTATATGTGAATGAGCATTTAGGCTGAGTACTGGCTATTGTGAATAATGTTGCTATGAACAGAAATGTGCAAATATCCTTTCATATTTCAAGAAACTCTTTCAGCCACTGGGGAAAATGGCTTACCTTTGTCCCATCAATTTGAGATTTAGTATGTATAACTATTGTGGCAGTTATGAAAATACAAACAATAAGATATCACTATGCACAGATTAGAATAGCCAAATTCCAAAACAGTGGCAACACCAAAAGCTGGCAAGGGGCTCTTCATTCATTTTGGTAGGAGGGCATAATTGAAGTCACTTTGGAGAACAGTCAGCATTTCTTACAAAACTAATCTGATTTGCCAGACCACCTGGCAATTGCACTCTTTGTTATTTACTCAAATAAGCTGAAAATTAACAACCATGCAGAAACCCATACATGAGTGCTTATTTGGAAGCAAACCAGACACCCTTCATTAGATGCATGGATAAATATACTGTGGTACTTAAAAACAAAACAAGAAATGAGCTATAAAGACACAGAGGAATGTGTCTTTAACAGTGTGTTACTAAGTGAAAGAAGCCAATATGAAAAGCATATATACTATATAATTTCAAGTATATAAAATTTAGGAAAAAGCAAATCCAGAGATGGTAAAAGATCAATGGATTGCAAGGATTAGAGAAGAGGGAAATACAGAGTATGGATCATTTTTAGGACAAACTATTCTGTATGATACTATCATGGTACATATGAGTCATGAAACATTTGTCAGAACACCAAGTAAATCCTAGTGTAAAGATGGATTGGGGAGATAATATCCTTTTGTATATTTGTTGATTGTTTTATATGAGTCACTCTGATGGAAGAGTTTTGATAGGGTAAGGTGTGCACACATGGGGGTAAAGGGAAAATGGAAACTCTCTACTTGCTGTACAATTTTGCTATAATCTACCATGTTGCTAAAAATTAAGTTCATTAAAATTATTATTATTTTGGTTTGGAGGTCAAATCTAACGGTACCTAGGAGTAATCCCTGGCAGTGCTCAGGGACCATTATGTGGTACAGGGGAGTTGAACCAGGGCCAGCCACATGCAAGGCAAACACTTGACTTCCTATACTTTCCTTCCATTTGCCCTAAAATTAATTTTTTAAAGGCAGAATTTCAAATCGATAGGAATACACTGTGGGGTGGTAGATTAAGATGGAAGAAATCTGGTTCTGTTCTAGACTCTAATCTGCCACCACATAGATGTGGCTTGGGATAAATTTTCTTAGTTTTTCTGGACCTTACTTTGTCTACCTGTACATAAAGGGGAAGAGAGTTCAGTGGTTGTAACCCTTTCGAGCTGTTCCGCTCAGGCTCCTCTCCAAACCAGGTTATCTTCTTAGCAATAAAGGCTGGGGGCTGGATTGATAGCTCAATAGGCCAAGTGCATGCTTTGCATGTGGGAGGCCTGGGTCTAATCCCTGGTTCCATATATTCTCCCCTGAGCCGCCAGGAGCAAGCCCTCAGCAGAGCTGGGAGTAGGCCCCAAATAAGATCATATGGGCCTCCAAACATAAATATACAAAAATTAAAGGCTGTTTACGTTATTTTCCTATTTTGAACTTTTTTGCTTGCCCCTTCCCCCTAAGATAAAAGCCAAAATCTTAGGATAAGTAAGACCCTTCATTAATTGATCCAGTAGGCAAAACTATTCTATTTCTCTTCCTTTCTACGCTACACTATCATGTTCTCAAGCTTTAATTTATGTATCAAATGCTTTTGACAAAACTAATACCTTTACTCACAATAGTTATATCAGATGATGAAATATAAAATACATATTTTCACAAGATCTGCAGGTCATTTTGTCTCAGCTGTTACTTGAAAACCACTGCCCTACGTTTCAACCATACTTGAGTTTCCCCCAGTTCCTTGTCAAGAATGTCTTTCCTTATCTACATAACATCATCTGCTTTTCAGTACAAATGTCACCACTGCTATGAGGTCTATGATCAATCCCTAAGCATTGTCTGTCCCTCCTCTGTGCTTCTACAGTACTTTCTCTCTTACATGGCACTAGGTATGTATTGCAATGATCTACTTGCATGTGTATTTCTTCCACAACAACACGAGTTGAAAACCAAGACGATTGTTCTTTTGTTTTAGCCACAACCTGAGGTGATGAGGCTACTCCTGGTTCTGTGCTCAGGGGTCACTCCTGACAGTGTTTGAGGGCTCACATGCAGTGCTGAGGATTAAACAGAGGCTGGCTGCACATAAAGCAAATACATGAATCCCTTATTAGCTCCCTAACCCAAGAAAGACTATGTCTTACGTTTGTATTCTCAGTTTCGAGGATATAACAGTGTATTGATCAAATGAATAAATGGATAAAAGGAAGAACTGATCATACCTCAAATATTTGAGTGTCTACATTATACTGGCCACTGTTCTATCTAGTACAAGAAAATAGCCAGTCCTGCTTAAGATGGTTAGAACCTTGGCCACAGGGTTCTATTTTAAGTTCCTTTTTTGGGGGGCGGGGGCATGCCCAGTAGTCCAGTAGGTCACTCCTGGTGGGCCCTACCTGCTGTGCTATATGGAGGGGGGCAGGGGGGTGTCTTTTAGCATTTTATGAACAGAAGAGTTCGGAAAAATTTGCTTATTCATGTTTAAATGTTATTCATGTTTAGACAAGAAACACTTGCCTTAGGGCACTCACCTTGCACACAGCTGACCTCAGTTTGATTGCTGGCATCCCCCCAAGCTCTGTCAGAAATGATCCCTGAATGCAGTGCTAAGAGTAAGCTCTGAGTACTTTCAGGTGTGAACAAAATAAAAAACCAAGTAAACATACAGTAAAGTAATACATGTCTGCTGTTTACAAGTTAGGTGGTATGATGATAACAAATCACAGTGGGAAAGTAAAATGTGCATTGTCTATTCCCATAAATGTGCTTTAAAAATCCAGACTCAGGGTCTGGAGCGATAGCACAGCAGGTAGGGCATTTGCTTTGCACGTGGCCAACCCGGGTTCAATTCCCAGCATCCCATATGGTTCCCTGAGCACTGGCAGGAATAATTCCTGAGTGCAGAGCCAGGAGTAACCCCTGGGCATCGCCAGGTGTGACCCCCCAAAAAATCCAGACTCAGTTTCATAGTCACTTTCTCTTTAATGGTAACCAAAGAAGGTAACTTAAAAAGAGTTGGCAACTGTGGGGCTAGAGAAATAGTACAGCAGGTAGGACACTTGCCTTGCCCATGGTTGACCTTGGTTCGATCCGTGGCATCCCATATGGTCCCCTGAGTACCATTAGGAGTAATTCCTGAGTGCAGAGCCAGAAGTGAACCCTAGGCATCATTTGCTGTGGCCCCAAAACGAAGAAAAAAAGTTCGCAAAGATAAGCCAGAAGGGTACAAGGATTATGGCAATTGCCTTGAATGTGGTTGACCCCAGTTTGATCGTCAATCTCCGGCACCAATCTCTGAGCACCACAGGGAGTGACCCTGAGCACAAAACCAGAAATAGCCACTGAGCATTTCACTGAGTAAGGCACAAATGCCCATGCCCCATCCCAAAAAGAGGTGTCATAAGAGAAAGGAATGAATAAAGACAAAAGCGAAGTTATACTGACAATAAATACTTTAATGAAAACCGAAGTTGGTAACATACATAGCAATAACTGCCCTGGCCTATGCCTTCTACTAGGGCCCAAGTTTGGGGCTAACCAACTACATTTAACCCACATTTCAAGAGAAGGCCATTTTTAATGTCACCCATCAGTATCCATCTTCACAGAAGATACCAATCTGTGGCCAGAGTCTCAATGTTAACAGTTTTTCGCAGGGAAAAGTTAACATGGTAACACAAACACAATTTAGAACCATCCTAGTATTTTTCCATCAGGAGGTCACTGGGAAACTGGTGGTTTTGTAAACACTTACAAGTTTGTCAAAATACAATAGAAGACGGAAAGGGAGGGGGGAGAGATGAGTAGAAAGGTCAGAGGGCTTGGCTCACATGAACTTTTGTCCTTAGATTTGAAGCCTCTTGAGCTGTTCGTATGTGATAAAAAACTGAAGAGTAAGTCATGGAAGATCACCCAGTTGATACTGAAAGCCAAACCCCGTTCCAAAATTGTATATTACATTCTCTTAAAATGAGGTGCTTGTTATATGCTAGTCTTAAGCTGCACTTGCTTGTAAGCTTCTCTTACTAAACAATCGATCTAAATATCCAAACCACAGTCAACAGCCGTGAAATTGTGAGACCTAAACTTTAACCACCAAATTTAAGCTGTCAAGCTGTCAGGCTGGCGGGGAGGGGGTTAGGAGTGGGAACCTGGGAATATTGGTGGAGGGAGGTTGGCACTGGTGGTGGGATCAGTGCTGAAATATTGTATGTCTAAAACTCAACTATGAATAACTTTGTAAATCATGGTGCTTTAACAAAATGTCAAAAAAAATTAATAAAATATCTGGCAAATCAAGCATGCACTGAGTCCCCACTATATGAGCATTATGATTTTTGGCACATAGTAACATAAACTAATTATAGGCTAGACCACACTCTCAGGGGCAAACAGAACACATGCACATATACCAAGAACATCAATAACCATACATAATTCAGTGCTAGAATCCTTGTTAGAGATATTAGATTATCATAGCAATCTGAGGAAAGAGAGGAATTTTCTCAGACTCTAGGTTCCACAAGGGTAGGGAATTACTTTTTTCTTCCTTTTGTTTTTTGGGTCACCCTGAGTAAGCTTAGGACTTACTCCTGGCTATGTGCTCAGGGGTCACTCCTGGCAGGGCTCGGGGGGACCATATGGGATGCCAGAGATCGAACCTGGGTCAGTTGTGTGCAAGGCATACACCCTACACACTGTACCATTATTGCTCGGGTCCAAGGTAGTGTATTACTTTTCAACCCTGCAGTGTTCATAACTATATGTACATCACAAACATTATCCATTTTATGACTCTACATAAGAGACACTCAAAGACAGGAGAAGCATTCACTCCAGTGGAAAGAGCCTTAACCTGGCTATGGATTTCTCTACTCAATGAGTAATTTTGTCTTATTTTCTAGTTATCTTGGTTCCATAGTTATGGGTAGGAAATAAGGACTATTTCTGCAGAGATTTTCCTCTGGGCATTTCCAAAAATTTCATAGTCCCTTTCTAAACTGGCTATATTGGCTGTTGTTGTTTTGTTTAAGCAGGACAAGAAGAGAGACACTGGCTTGCTTGCTTTCTACCCCCTTTACTCTGCATTGACATGCAGTCTTGCCAACTTTGAGACACACAGAACTAAACTCTAGCTGAAATAGTTTCTCTATTTAGTTCAGTATTTTCCAAAGGAGTCAATATTGCTCCCACCTGGAGGTTCTGGAAAGATTCAGGAAGGTGGTAGAAGCATTAGGTACAACTAAGGAACATTTTCTGTCTCTTTAAAGAAGGCTGATATTCAGGGGAATGCTAAGTAGTTTCTCTTTTCTGAAAAGGGATCAATAAGTCAGCTAAGTTTGGGAACCTTTTGATTCGGTCCCATCCTCAAGAATACCATTGCAATACTTACATTTCTCATTTGCCTAAAAGTTTCAGTAATTAAAATTTCCTTCCCATACTCTACCATTACTGGAAGCCTGAAACACTTGCTTTTATTCTTGTGTTCTCAAAGGATACAATGATGTTCCAGGGTCCAAGTCGAAGCCAGTTTGGCCAAAATCCTTTATAGAGAGCAAAAAATCCCTCATGTTTCCACATCTGAAAGATAAAATAAAAACAGTAAGCTCCCCTTTCTTTTTTATGCCTGACAATTACTTTTGCTTTAGTATGTATCCCTTTTTTCTTTTTTTGGGTCACACAGTGATGCTCAGAGGTGACTCCTGGCTTTGCACTAAGAAATTACTCTTGGTGGTGCTTGGGGGAACATATGGGATGCAGGGATCGAACCCAGATTAGCTGCATGCAAGGCAAACACCCTACCCACTGTACTATCGCTCTAGCCCCTTAGTATGTATCTTCCATGCCCCACAGCAACATAGGGCTCCATGAATAATTTTTTTTCTAAATGCATACATTTTAAGGCATATTTAGTCTAAGTCCATCCATTCGTCCTTTAACATTTACAAAGCGTGTAGTATGTGCAAGATACTGTAGCACTGTAGCACTGTCCTCTCAAGCGGGCCCAGTAACGTCTCCATTGCAAGACTTGTTGTTACTGTGTTTGGCATATCGAATATGTCACAGGTAGCTTCCAGGCTTTGCCGTGAGGGCAAGATACTCTTGGTAGCATGCCGGGCTCTCCGAGAAGAGTGGAGGAATCGAACATGGGTTGCCCGGGTTGGCCACATGCAAGGCAAATGCCTTACTGGCTGTGCTATCGCTCCAGCCCATGTGCAAGATACATTAAAAATAATTGTTTCCTCACTTGATATTAGCCAAAAGGCCTACCTGTATATTGGAAGTCATAATGCCCAAAAGGAAAAAGAGAGAGAGACAGAGAGAGAGAGAGAGGAAGAGAGAAAGAGAAGTGCCTTCAATGAAGGCAAGCCAGGGGGGAGGGTTGAGGGCAATCAGTGGCGAGAGGGAGACTGAGGATATTGTTGGTGGGAAATGTCCACTGATGCAAAGATGGGTATTCGAACATTGAATGACTGAAACCAAATCATAAACAACTTTGCAACTGTGTATCTCAAGTTGACTGAACAAAAAGTAAAAACTTACTTTAAAAAAATTGGTTTCAGGGGGCATGGTGCCACCAGCAGGTCAATCTGTACCTGTGAGGCGAGTGCATCAGCAGCCTGATGTCACCTTCAGACTTCCAGATACCCCAAAATTGCTGCTTTGCCTTTGGCCAGACCCCAAAAACTTGGGGCAAAGTTTACCAAGAAAGTAAATGGCCAAAAGTTAGGTATGTGGGAAACACACCCACAAACCACCTCCAGCTCAGCTATATAATTGGAGGCATGGTTTCTCTGGTTCCTGATTGAACTGCTTAATGGCCATGATCCCAGAGACTCAGAAACAAATCTAGAAACCCAGCGGCTTTTGGCAGAAATGTGTCCGGTTCCTGCAGTAGGTTACGGATGCTGGGCCAACCCAGGTGGGAATAGGTTTCATGCCTTGGCCTGTTCCCCCGGGCGGCCCAGTGGCCACCATCCTTCAGAGGCTACTGGACAGTCAGGTTTGGGCCCCCAGTGATGAGACATGCAGGGCCTCACGGGATGGGGGTGGAGCCAGTTCTGTCCTCCCCACCCCAACGAGACCCCAAGTCATCGCTCACGAATGGCCTCTCTGGCTCCTGATCAAGCTGCTTAACGGCCATGATCTCAGAGACTCAGAAACAAATCTCAAACCCCAGCGGCTTTTGGAAGAAACGCGTCCGGACCCTGCAGTAGGTTACTGTCACCAGGCCACCACAGGGGGGAAAGGGTGTTGTCCCTTCACCTGCTCCCCCTTGACGGCTCGGTGATCATCATCCTCCAGGGGCCATTGAACAGTCAGGTCTGGGCCCGCAGTGAGGAAACTTGTTGGGCCTCACAGGATGGAGGTGGAGCCGGTCCTGGTTTCCCCGTCCCAACGAGACCCCAAGTCATCGCCCACGAATGGCCTCTCTGGCTCCTGATCAATCTACTCAATGGCCATGATCCCAGAGACTCAGGAGCAAATCTCAAAACCCAGTGGCTTTTGGCAGAAATCCCTCCAGATTTAAGTGTAAAAATTTCGGAATTTCAAAATCACATGGCCCTACTGCAGCCACGCGACATCATATGTTATTCATAGCCAGCAATAGAACACAAATTGTCTACTGTTGCCTTTTCAGCAGATCTGAGTGTTGGGGTAAAATCTCAAATAAAAATGGTGGGTCTGGTGTCAAAATATTGAATGTGATCAAAGTAGAGAGAGAGTAATGTGGATATCATCTGCCCCACGGGTAGGGGGAGGGTTTGTGATGGGGGTATACTGGGGTTTTTGGTGGTGGAGAATGGGCACTGGTGAAGGTACAGGTGTTTCATTCTATGACCGAGACTTAGACCCAAAAGCTTTGTAACTGCTTTCACGGTGATTCAATAAATAAAATTATAAAAAATGAAAAAAAGTAAGGTGGAGTTCATGCCCAATTCAATCAGCTAATCAGTGGCCGAATAAATAGCAGTACTACTACATTAAAAAAAATTTGGTTTCAAGGGATTGGGAAAATAGCTCAATAGTCTGAATGCATACTTTTTTTTGCTTTTGGGGTCACACCCAGCGATGCTCAGGGGTTACTCCTGGCTCTGCACTCAGGAATTACTCCTGGCAGTGTTGGGGGGACCATATGGGATGCTGGGAATTGAACCCGGGTCGGCCAGGTGCAAGGCAAACACCCTAACTTCTGTACTATCGCTCCAGCCCCTGAATGCATACTTTGCATACTGGAGGTCCATGTTGGATCCCAGGCACCCACATGGTCCCCTGAGCAATGCCAGTAGTTGTCCCTGAGCACTGCTGAATTTGTTCTCGAAACCAGAATAAAATGAGTCTGAGACCACAATCATCAAGTCATGCTAAGACTTATGAATAAACACCTTGCAAAAAGCAGCTGTTTTTTAAAAAACTACCAAAACTTATCTGGTTATGTTTTATATTTTACTTTGCCCATTGGTCATATAACCTTATATTGCAGACATTGGTGAGATCATCTTCTAATATTTGCCTTATTTCTTCTTACTTCTCTTCACATCTCAAGGCCGACCTAGGCTGCCACAACGAAGGAAGAAAAAAATGATCGTCTGTACTTTCAATGCACGTACGCTAGCATCAGATGCATCCATTGAGGACCTGATGATACAAGCGCGAATGATCAAGTACGACATCATTGGTCTGACCGAGACAAGAAGGCACGAATCTCACCATGCCATTTTCGACACTGGAGAAGAATTGTTCCTCGGAACATGCGATAAAAGAGGTGTTGGAGGTGTCGGTGTCCTTGTCAACACAAACTTGGCCAAGAGCATTGATTCATTCGAATGCCTAACAACCCGAATCGGACGTTTACATTTGAATAGATGTGGCTCACTGCCTGCAGTTTCTATCTTCGTTGTCTACGCACCAACATCTCATTATGATGAAGGAAAAATCGAGAAGTTCTACATGGAGCTAGAGAAGTTCTATAAAGAAGACCACACCTTCTACAAGATCATTGTGGGTGATTTTAATGCCAAGATAGGACCAAGAAGATCAGCTGAAGAACTTCACATCGGGACCCATGGCCTAGAATGGAACGAACAGGGTGAGAGACTGTCTGAGTTCATCATGTCGACCAAGACCATTCATGGTAACTCACAGTTCCAGAAGGCAGAATCTAAACGATGGACATGGGAGTCTCCTGGTGGACGATTCCACAACGAAATAGACCACATCATATTCAATCGACGGTTTTGCCTGGCTGATGTCGCTGTTGTCCCAAAATTTCGAACGGGCTCGAACCATCGTCTCCTTCGTGCAAAATTCTACTTCACAGAGCAGGGAGAAAGGGCTGCAAAGTTCAAAAAGAGAACTCCCAGAATGACCACCAACTGGGAACTCTTTGGTACTATTGCGGCAACATGGGAAGATGCCATTGTTGACAACATTGACGAGGAATACGATCGACTGGTTCAGCACCTCCATGAATGTGCGAGGAACGCCAAGAGAGAGATAGCCACAAAAAATCGCCTATCTTTGAAAACTCTTGAGCTAATTCGCCAGCGTGGTTTGGCGCATGCCTCAGGCAACCTCAAGCTAACGTCCGAGCTCGCAAAGCAGTGCAGAGATGCGATCAAGGAAGACCTCAAAGAGAGAAGAGCAGAAGTACTGGTAGATGCGGCAGAAGCCGGGAAAAGTATTTGTAACGCCCGCCTGTCCTTTGCCAACTACAAGACCAAGATGACTGCCCTCCGACGTCCTGATGGATCGAACACATCCCCCAGAACGGCAATGGAGAAGATTATCCATGACTTCTACTCAAATCTCTTCGATAGCCATGTCCATTTGCCGACATACCAAATTCCACAGGATGGATATGTTGTTCCCCACGTTCTCCCTTCCGAAATCCGACACACCAATTCGTCAGTAAAGAAACAAACAGCACCCGGCCCAGACAAGGTCAGACCTGAACACCTGAAGAACCTGCCGTCAGTACTCATCAATACACTGGCTCGGCTCTTCACTCGCTACCTGTCTGAATGCAAGGTTCCGTCCCAATGGAAAACCAGCAGGACCGTGCTACTGTTCAAGAAGGGAGACATCCATGACATTGGCAACTATCGCCCGATCTGCCTATTGTCTGTCATCTACAAGTTGTTCACTCGAGTCATCCTAAATAGGATTGGCAGAACACTAGATGAAGGACAACCATGCGAGCGAGCCGGGTTCCACAAAGGATTCAGCACTGTCGACCATATCCACACGATAACCAAACTCATTGAGGTTTCTCGGGAGTTCAAGATGCTGCTCTGTTTAACGTTCATTGATTTAAAGAAGGCCTTTGATTCTGTTGAGACGGAAGCGGTCATTGAAGCCCTAGCCAATCAGGGCATTCAAGCCCAATACATCAGGATCCTCCGTGAGCTCTATTGCGGATTCACTACCAGGATCTCACCATTCTACAAAGAAGTGATCGTTGATGTCAAGAGAGGGGTGCGGCAAGGTGATACCATTTCACCGAAACTCTTCAGTGCCACCCTCGAGAACGTCATGCGACGACTGGAATGGGAAGGAATGGGAGTGAAGATAGATGGTCGGCAACTACACCACCTCCGCTTTGCTGATGACATCGTTTTAATAACACCAAACATCAGCCAAGCGGCACAAATGCTGGCCAACTTTGACCATGAGTGTGGAAAGGTAGGACTACAGCTGAATCTTACAAAGACAATGTTTATGAGAAACAGCCTCGTTCCTGACGCCCCATTCGCTCTCAACGGAACGACCATCTCCGAATGCAACAGCTATGTGTACCTAGGTCGAGAGGTCAATATGACAAATGACCTGGCACCCGAGCTGCGCAGGAGGAAGAGAGCGGCTTGGAACGCCTTCAAGAACGTCGAAGAAATAGCTAAGAGGACGAAGAACCTCTGGCTCCGGGCACATCTCTTTGATTCCACTGTTCTTCCTGCATTAACATATGCCTCAGAGACCTGGGCCCTACGCAAACAAGATCAGAACGCTATTCAGGTCTCCCAAAGAAGAATAGAAAGAGTTATGCTTGGAATATCACGTTTCACTCAAATGAGAGAAAGAATCCGGAGTTCTGACATCCGTCGATGATCAAGAATCAGGGACGCTGTCTCATTTGCCAAGGTGTCGAAAATCAGATGGGCTGGTCACGTAATGAGATTTAAAGATGACCGCTGGACTAGAGCTGTTACCGACTGGATTCCACGGGATGTCAAAAGACTGCGTGGCCGCCCACCTACCAGATGGTCAGACTTCTTCGTCAAGATCATGAACGATCGGTTTGAGGCCCTTCATGTTCCCGGAGCGAACAGATGCCATTGGGCTACACTAGCACGCGACAGGGACAAATGGAGACGTTACTGGCGCCCGCTCGAGCAAATCGACGACTAACGGGAAGTTAAGTGATTAAGTGATTAAGTGATCTCTTCACATAATTCTTTCCATTTTTTAATTTAGTTTTTTATTTTGGGGGTCACACCCAGTGATGCTCAGGGGTTACTACTGGCTCGGCACTCAGGAATTACTCCTGGCAGTGCTTGGGGGACCATATGGGATGCCAGGGATTGAAATGGGTCAGCTGCATGCAAGGCAAACACCCTCCCTGCTGTACTATCGTTTCGGCCCCCTCTTTCCATTTTGTTGCAAGTAAAAAAATTCCTTCTTTCATTGTGTAAATGTATCATGTTACCTTTGCCTGGGGTGGCAGCACTCCCAGCAATACTCAGTCCAGTGGTGAGCGCCTCACAGTTCACCACTCTGCCTGGTAAAACTGGGAATGACCAGGGTCACACAGGCAGAGCTTAGGGGGCCATGTGATTCAGGGGATCAAATTGGGGCTTTTCGAATATCAGACATATGCTTTTTTGAATATCAGATATATGCTCTTCCCCTCCACATTATCTCCTGGCCCCTGTACCACATCATCTCTAGAGAATCATTTATCAATAGACACTTCCATTTTATCAACTGTAATTCACAATCACGATCATCCTGTTGTTCGTTGATTGCCTCGAGCAGGCACCAGTAACGTCTCCATCGCCCTAGCCCTGAGATTTTAAAAAGTGCCATATTCAAGGCTCTTTCAGGGTTAGGAGAATGAGACCTATCATTGTTACTGGTGTTTGGCATATTGGGAACACAATGGGGAGTTTGCCAGTCTCTGCCGTGTGGACAGGTTACATTCTGTAGCCTGCCAGGTTTTCGAAAGTAAGAATGAGATAATAAGATGTCGCGTTATTTATCAACTGTAATTAATGCTTCAATAAACATCAGGGTGTATATAACTTTGTGTTATTGTTCTTATTCTTCAGACAAATATCAAAAAGTGGGGCTGCTGAAACAAATGTCAAAAAGCGGGGCTGTTCAAGAAGCCTCACAGTGTTTTCTAGTACTATTGTACCAATTTACATTCCCATCAACAGAATGTAGCTATGAGTTCCTTTCTCACCAAACTCTCCAACGTTTGTTATTGGTGCTTTTGTGTTTTTTTGGTTTGGGGGCCATACCTAGCAGTGTTCAGGCACTATTCCTAGAATAGTGCTAAGGGGACCATGTCATGCTAGGAATCAAACTCTGATGCAAAGCATGCACTCCAGTCCTTTGAATATTCTCTCTGGCCTTATTGCTGTTTGTTGGTTTGGGGGCAACGTCCAGCTATATCAGGGCTTACTCCTGGCTCTGTGCTCAGGAATCATTCCTGGAACTGCTCAGGGGACGATATGGGGCATTAGGGCAAGAACCTGGGTTTGATGCATGCATGGCAAGAGCCGTACCTGCTATACTATCATTCCAGCCCCTATTACTGCTGTTCATGTAAGTGATCTCATGGGTACAGTGTCTCATTTTGGTCTTAATTTGCATTTCCTGATGAGAACCTTTTCATATACCTTCATGCAATCTATATGTGCTCTTTGGAGTTGTGTCTATTCAAATTATTATGTCCATTTTTATTGGTTTTTTTTGTTGGTAAATTTTATGAGTTCATGTGGATCTTGGATATAAACACTTTATATCTAAACAGCCTACTGAATGGTGGAAGATATATGCATGTCATACAAATATCTTTCTCCATTTAGTAGCCTGTTTCTTCCCCTTTTACTGAATAAAATCCTTTTGCTTTAATGAATCCCAAGTGTTTCTATTTACTTTCATTTCCTACAAGGTACTTTCCTGTTACTGGGAATATAATAACACATAGAGAAAATGCTTATGCTAGGCAGCCTCCAATATGGCCCGCAATGTCCTCAATGAAAGCCAACACTAGTTACACGTTTGTGTATCTCTTCCCATAATGCGTCATGGTTGTCCTGTACTACGAATACAGAAGTAGTGGACATGTCATTTGTTTTTGTTTGTTTTGGGGCCACAACTAGCAGTGCCCAGGGGTTACTCTTGACTCTGCACTCAAGGATCTCTCATGGCAATGCTCAGGGAACCATATGGGGTACTGGGGATCAAACCAGGATTGGCCATGTGCAAGGCAGATACCCTACCCACTGTCCTACTTGCTCAGGTCCCAATACACATCATTTTTAACGCTTTGCTATAAAACTCCCTTTATATATCAGTCCTTGTTCTTTCTTGCATCATGCAGGAAGAGCCATGTCAGGAAGAAAGAGACCCACATGAAGAGAAACTAAGAACTCTGCCAACAGTCCCAGAGGAACTGAGATGTCCTACAAATAGTCACATCAGTGATCTTTGAAACAGATGTCCCCTCTCTATTCAAGTCTTTAGATGAACGCAGCCCTAGCTGACAATTGTTCTATAACCACCTGAAAGAATCTAAGCAGAAAACACAGTTAAGCTGCTACTGAATTTTTTTTGGCTTTTTTGGGGTTACACCCAGCTATTTCAGGGGTTACTCCTGTCCTTGCACTCGGGAATGACTCCTGGCAGTGCTCAGGGGACCATGTGAGATGCTAGGGATCGAACCCGGGTTGGCCGCATGCAAGGCAAATGCTCTCCCCACTATACTGTTGCTCTGCCCCCTGCTACTGAATTCTTGACTCATAAAAACTGCAAGATAATGGAAGTTTGCTCTTTTAGGCACTGAATTTTGGGGTAATCTGTTACACAGTAAAAGGTAGCCTTTACAGATCTTACCTTCATGGAACGTACAGTCTAATGGTGCTGAACTAATTGATATGTTATCTCCAGAAATGATCAATTCCAATAATTAAGTCAAAACAGAGTAAGGGATTAAGGAATTAAATAAGGAGCAGTCCTTATGAGTTCATATTTATAACCTGTCAGTTTTTTCCTACTTTAGGAGAGAGATTTGAGGATTACATTAATAATGTGAATTTCTGTGTTTGGGTTTCTTGTTTACAACAATGAGGATTCTGCACACAACTCAGTGGTTAAGGGAATCAAATGACCAATTATGCATACCACAGGACATAAACTACTGGTATGTACTGAATTCAACCAATATAAACAGTTCACATTTTTTGTTTTGGTCCAAACTCAGTGGTGTTCAGGGTCCCAACATTGCTGAGGGAACCATGTGGTGCCGGGGATTGAATAAACAGTTCATATTTAATTTAAAAAAATCTATTACGTAAAATCTTCTCTGTTAAGCATGTAGTTTGACATTGGGAAATGTTAGTTTTCTTTTCCATTGGTGAAGTGAAATGGCTACTATACAAAAGATATATTTAAGAGGCAGAGACAGTAAGGAGTTAAGGTACTTTTCCTTCATATGAATGACCCAGGGTCAATCCCTGGCACTGCACATGGTCCCTCAAGCACCATTAGAAATGATCCCTGTTGTAGGTCAAACACCGCTCCCTCCGCAAAAGGATATATTTTAGACAGGACAATAACATGAGAATCCAAACTTGTAAATATCTCTTATCCCATCCTGTATATTAAGATACTCAAGGGGTCGGGAGAGAGCTCAAAGATCTGGAATGTTTTACATGTTAGATCACTGGCACTGCATAATCCCCTGAGGACCACTGGGTATATATCCCCTAAAAATACAAACAAAAAAACATTCAAGAAAATCAGCCTTACTAACCATTTGGGCGAAGCTTCCCCAGTGATACTTGGCTGGTGGTATGGCCTGATAGTCCAGCACAGATTCAGTGATGAGGCTCAGTGGTGGTGGAGCCCACTAAGAATGCCCTGATGACACTCAGGGGCCACCATGCTACATCCACCAATGCTTGGCAAGGGGGCATGCAATGTGAGAAATCAAATGTGCGGGGGGCAGAGTGCCAGTGTGGGTAGGGTGTTTTCCTTGCATGCGGCCAACCCGGGTTTGATCCCCAGCATCCCATATGGTCCCCGAGCACTGCCAGTAGTAATTCCTCAGTGCAGAGCCAGGAAAACCCCTGAGCATCGCTGCGTGTAACCCAAAAAGCAAAAATAAAATAAAATAAAATAAATAAAAAATAATTTTTAAAAATATCAAATGCAGGGTCTCATGTATGCAAGGAGGGACACAAATAGCTATCCCTCTAGTCCCAGTTTTAACTAATTTTAGAAACAAAACAAACTGGATTCCACAGAACGTCAAAAGAACACGCGGTCGCCCACCTAGGAGATGGTCGGATTTCTTCGTTAAGACCCTGAACGAACTGTTTGATGCTCTTTGTGCTCCTGGAACAAGCAGACGCCATTGGGCTACACTAGCATGCGACAGGGATGGATGGAGATGTTACTGGCACCCACTTGAGCAAATCGATGAACAATGGGATGACAATATGCTTCCCCCAATAGATTCTCAGCAAATGCTGAAGCTATCACACCAAAATTAATGTCAGAAAATCGTGAAAATCAGTCAAAATAAGGGCTAGATACAGATAACCTACAATCACAGACTGCAAGAATGGCAAGAGACCTTAAAGATACAATTTAAGCTGCACAGCGGTAGGGCATTTGCCTTGCGTGCAGCATGCCCGGCCAAGCCGGGTTCAATTCCTCTGCCCCTCTCGGAGAGCCTGGCAAGCTACCGAGAGTATCTCGCCCATATGGCAAAGCCTGGTAAGCTACCCATGATGTATTCAATATGCCAAACACAGTAACAACAAGTCTCAAAATGGAGATGTTACTGGGCCCGCTCAAGCTAATTGATGAACAACGGGAGGACAGTGTTTGTTTGTTTTAAGCCTATCACTTCTTGCCTAGGTTACCACAATAAGTCTTTTAAATGGTATACAATTTTCATCTAGAAGCCAAAACCATAATTTGAAATGATAAATGAAGGACTTTATCAGTAGTACAGCAGGTACAAGGCTTGCCTTGTACACAACCAACCCAGATTTGATCTCTGACACCCCACATAGTCCACCAAGACCTAAACCCTGAGCACCACCTGGTGTGACCCCCCAAAAAATAAAATAAAATTATAAATGAGATTGTGTCACTTCCCATTTAAACTCTCCAATGGCTTCCCTGAGTTGAGACTACACTATCCAAATCTATCTACTGGGTACTTTGTAAAATTTCAAACTGAGTGTCCAAAACTGGAAAATTTCCCATAAAACTCAATCCTCTTTCTAAGATGCCTGGCTCAATGAATGGGACCACATGGTCACCAAAACCCCAAACTGGGAAGTTATCTTTGACACATCCTTTATCCCATAACTCTTTACACAGTCAACCAAATCCTGCCCAGCTATGAACTATTCTCAACCATAGCCCATCTCCGACATTCCCACAATCATGTTAGACCCAGACACACATCAGTGCTTGCTAGGAGGCCTTCTAATCAATAATCGTATTCGCTAGGTAAGGACTCCAAAGTAGGTCTCCAGACCAGCAGCATAAATATTGCTGAGAACTTGTTATAAATGCAGATTCTCAGGGAAGGAGAGATAGTATAAGAAGTAAGGCACCTGCCTTGCATGTGCTGGATCCAATTCCATCCTTGGCATTGCATATTGTCCCCCAGGTGAGTTCTGCAAATAGACCCTGAGTATTGTAGGGTATTCCCCCTCAAATGCAAATTCACAGACCCAACCCCGAACGTACCGCATCAATCCAGTGTTGGAGTCCAATCAGCTGCATTTCAATGAGCCCTCCAAGTGATTTAATCTACCTTAAAGTTTTAACAATCACTAGAATAATTTTAAAAATAAGTGCCACTGGAGCAGGCTTATCACCTTAGCTGAATGGTCTGCAACATTGAATGAGCAACATTGAGAGAGCGCTGCAGATTCGAATTCTTATTTTTTTCTTTTTGGGTTATGCCCAGCAATGATCAGTGGTTACTCCTGGCTCTGCACTCAGGAGGTACTCCTGGCGGTGTTTGGGGGACCATATGGGATGTCGGGGATCGAACCTGGGTCGGCCGTGTGCAAGGCAAACGTCCTACCCGTTGTATTCCAGCGTACTCCAGTACCCACTGTACTGCAGTGTACTCCAGTACGCTGTATTCCAGTGTACTCCAGTACCCGCTGTACTGCAGTGTACTCCAGTACACTGTACTCCAGCATATTCCAGTATCCGCTGTACTACAGTGAGGGGCTATACTCCAGCCCCTCGAATTCATTTTTTGAATATACAAATCACAATAACTGATAATTTGAAAATACTGATGCCTAGGGGCAGAGAGATAGTACAGGGCTTAAGGGATTGCCTTGCATGCAGCCAAACCTGGTTCGATACCTGGCACTGTATATAGTCCTCCTTAACACAGAGCCAGAACTAGCCCCTGAGAACAACCAAACGTGGTTAAAAAATAAAGAAAAAAACACTGACATCTGTGTTCTATCCTCCTTACCTTCATGAAGGTTCTGTGTTCACCAGTTTAAGGTAGACAAGAAGATGTGAAAGTTCACTAGTGATTCTAATGAATACCTAGAATGAAAAATCACTGTCCAGCCCCCACAAAATCAAAGCTATCTATTCAAAGGGACAGACAGACAGTACAGAGGGCAAGGCACTTGCCTTGCATACGGCTGACTCAGGTTCAATTTCCGGCATCCCATATGGTCCTCCAAGCCCACTGGGAGTGACCCCTGAACACAGAACCAGGAGTAAGTCCTGAGCACTGCTGAGTATGGCCCCAGAATGAAAAACAGAGGGATCAATGCAAACCTGGGAATCAAAGATACAGCACGGGGGTAACATGCTTGCCTTGTATGTCACTAACCCCGGTTTAATACCTGTCACTACATATTGTTCATGAGCACTGTCAGAAGTAACCCCTGAGCAGAGCCGGGGAGCACCACCAGATGTGACCAAAAATATAGTTAATCAAATGCAAATCAATCCTTATGAAAATCTCTTAATAGTTCCCCATCAAGTATTTAAGTGCAAGCAAGCACCTCAGTATAGCATTCAGTATCCTTTTAAACCTAATTAAGCCACAAACTTAGGCAGACATCAAGGCTTCAGAATGTCCACTTTTCAATAAAAAAGAGGGGAAAAAAGAAATGTTGGCTTTAGGGCCAAAGAGACAGTACAGTGGTAGGCACTTGTGTTGCATATGGCCATCCCAGTTAAATCCCCAGCAACCCATATGGTCCATGAAAACTGGCAGGACTAATTCCTGAGTGCACAGCCAGGAGTAATCCCTGAACATCTCCAGGTGTGCTTCCTGGAACCCCAAAAAATAATACTTGCTTAACGTTAAATTGTTTGAGTTGAAACCTGAGCTCCCCACTTATTAGCTATAAAACTTTGGACAGGGGGCTGGAGCGATAGCACAGCGGGTAGGGCATTTGCCTTGCACACGGTTGACTCAGGTTCAATTTGCAGCATGCCACATGTGCCACATGGTTCCTGGAGCACCGTCAGAGTAATTCCTAGTGCATGAGCCAGGAGTAACCCTTGTGCATTACCAGGTGTGACCACCACCCTCAAATAAAAGAAAAAAAAACTTTGGACAGGTTGATCTCTCAGTGCTTCAGAATCTACCTCAATTGTGAGGAGACTAAATAAATAAATGCATGTAAGTCCCATTAAAACACTTCCTAATACATACACAGTACAGTACTCAGTGTGAATTATTAGGTTTCCCTCTTTCCTTCCTTTTGCTATCACTGTGATGCCTGCAGGTGACTCACACAGTTGTTCTGAGACCCCTGTGGTAACTGCCACAGTCTCATTCTGGTTGTGGTGCTCAAGCACAAACTGTGATGTGCGCTCGGGGTCACACTCTTTAGCTGTGATGCTCCCACACATTCTGTCTACAGTGCTCACAGGTAGTTGCACTCCTGTATTAGCATTTGCACTTTACTTTAAATTCCTATACTTGCTGGGAGGGTGGTCACATACTTGACTTGCATTGTTTGGATATTCCTGGCTGCAATGTACCAGAAATCACATACTTTTCCAGGGTAAAGAAGGTCCCAAGAAGCAGTGTTACCAGGACCACACTCAGTGCATGTGGGTAGCACAGGGATCAAACTTGAAGCCTTATGTTAATAAGGTAGGTTGCTTTGTCAGGAGCCAATCCCAGGACCAAGATAAATTATTAAAGACGTCAACACTTACAGGCAGGCTAACCTATAGTTCCAAATGGAAGTGAAATTTCCTTCCATAGATTAATGAGTTTATCATTTACCAAGTTGTGCTGATTATGTTTAATATCTGTGATATGCTACTCTGTACCTAAATGGCCCTATGAGCCATTTCAATGGTCCCTAGAAACTTAAAAAAAAAGAGATATCCTTCAACAGCTGTTAAACAAAATATCTAGTAGTAGAAAACCTAAAAGCTTCCTTTTATTATATCCTAACCCAAATTTTTGTAATATTATCATGAGATTACATATTACATTTACAAAAGCTTCCTAGAAACCTAACATAGCAGAAACTTTTAAAACCAATGCACAGTGTTGAACACTGAGTGCCAGATTTTCCATTACGTGATCTCAATCTTTTCTGAAGTGGGCAAATGTGGGATGCTAAATTTTTTCTTTCAATTACATATATTGCTATTAATAAAAGCATCCTGCATTCTCAAGTACTCAAGCTGGAATAATACTAAGGACCAGCATGCATCAGCAGATTGCCAAGGAGACAGTTTTTCTATCTGAGAATGACTCTGACAGACTATAAAAATAGATAAAATGATTATTCCCCATCTACCTTCAAAATTCTCTGAGGGAATCAAAAATAATGACTTAACAAAGGTCTGAAGCATCAAAGAAAAATTAAAATGCAGGGGTTGTGGTGCTGCCAGCTGGTCAATCTGTACCCATGGGACAAGTGCATCAGCAGCCTGATAGTGCCTTCATGCTTCCTGACACCCCAAAATTGCCCCTGTGCCTTTGACTGGACTCCAACAACTTGGGACCAAGTTTTCCGAGAAATTAAATGGCCACAAGTTAGGTACGTGAGACCCACACCCACAACCATCTTCAGCTCAGCTATATAAATTCAATTATCACTCTTGCTTCAGAGACCCATAAATAAATCTCAAAAGAGATCAAAAGCCACAGTTAATCTTGTACCTGTGCAAAACTGAACAAACACACCAGAGTAAATTGGAATGAGTGGGTTAGCCTAGTAGTGCCTGCTCAAGCAGAACAATTTGCAGCCGTTTGTTCCCACAATCCGTACCCCTGGCCGGATTCTACCATCACAGGATGAACCGCACCAAGATATTAACCTGTAGAAAATTTGGATATGTGGGTTTTGTGACTGAAATCTCCAGGCTTTCTCAGAGTTGGAAGTGGCTTCCTCACCCCACTTCCCCATACTCCTGGAAGCACTGGCAGTCACCCCCAAGAACCAACTCCAGTGCCACCATGTAAGCTCATCTACCACCCCTGCTTCAGAGACCCATAAATAAATATTGAAAAAGATCGAAAGCTGCCGTTAATCTCAGACCCACGCAAGGCTGAACACACCAGAGTAAACCGGAATGGGGAAAGTCAGTCTGGTGCCTGCCCAAGCAGAGCCCCCAGTAGTCGTTTGTTCCCACAATCCAAAACTGCCACCATGGGGTGGAGCAATAGTTCGACAGGTAGGGCATTTGCCTTGCACACAGCCGACCCTGGTTCGATTCTTAGTATTCCATATGGTCCCCTGAATACCGCCAGGAGTGATTCCTGAATGCAGAGCCAAGAATAACCCCTGAGCATCACCATATTGACCCAAAAAGAAAAAAAAATCACCACCATATTCCTGGCTGTACTCTATCTCAGGACAGACCTCACTGAGTATAATTTGCTGAAAATCTGGGTACACGGGTTTTGTGACGGAAATCTCCAGTCTTTCTCAGGGTCGGGATGGGCTACCTCCCCCCACCTCCCCATACTTCCAGAAGCTTCAGCAGTAACGTCCACACCGCAAGCTCCCACCCACTTAAAAAAGCTACTCCAGTCTTATCTTCCAAGTAAAAATTCTGAATGCCCTGAACAAACATAATGACCTCTTAGTACCTTCATTGTAAACCATAGCACTGTAGCACTGTCCTCCCATTATTCATCAATTTGCCTGAGTGTGTACCAGTAACATCTCCATTGTGAGACTTGTTACGGTTTTTGGCATATTGAATATACCACAGGGAGCTTTCCAGGCTTTGCCATGCGGGCAGAATACTCTCGGTAGCTTGCCAGGCTCTCAGAGAGGGGCAGAGGAATCGAACCCGGGTCAGCTGCATGCAAGGCAAACGCCCTACCCACTATGCTACTGCTCTGGCCCCCACTGTAAACCATAATTCACAAAAGAAGAGACAGAGAGAGAGGAGGAGGAGTTCCTGCCATAGAGGCAGGCTGGTGGGGGATGGTGTTGGGGGATGGTAGAGGGCCATGGGGGACATTATTGGTGGGAGGTGTGCACTGGTGGTGGGATGGGTGTTGGATCATTGTGTGAATGAAACCCCATCATGAACAGCTTTGTAATAGTCTATCTCACGAATATTCAACAAAAAATTTTTTAATCCATGGTGTACGTACCTTTAAAATGCCATCCAAAGTACCCTTGTACAAATCCACATGTCCCACAATTGCTCTCTGGTTCATCATACGAGTTCGAACAACATCAACTGGATTGGAGGCCAGAGCCCCAGCCAAGCCACATGTAAAGCTGGAACTAAAGATGAAAACTTTAAGAAGGCTTACAGATGGAATTTCATCACTGCCCACTAAATAGAAATTAGGTTAAATACAAATGTATAGTGAGGCAAACACACTAGTAAAAACTGACACTTACACTTTCCTTAAAACATAAAGGGAAAGAACACTTTTTTTCACTATATCTATCTTTGGAAGCGGCACACTTGATAATACTTAGAAGACCATGTGGTGGTGGAGATTGAATGTGTTCCAGACCTTTAAGCCATTTCCCTGTCCTTAGAAACTTTTTTAAAAACGAGATAAGGAAGGAAGGAAGGAAGGGAGGAAGGGAAGGGAAGGAGGGAGGGAGGGAGGGAGGGAGGGGGGAAGGGAGGGAGGGGGGAGGGAGGGAGGGAGGAAAAAAAGAAGCCTTACACCTAGTTATCCAATTTTCCCAGAACCATTTGTTGAAGAGGCTACCTTTACTGCATTTCATGTTCTCAGTCCCTTTATCAAAAATTAACTGCCCATGGGGGCGGAGCGATAACACAGTAGGTAGGGAGTTTTTCCTTGCACGCAGCTGACCCGGGTTCAATCTCCAGCATCCCATATGGTCCCCCAAGTACTGCCAGGAGTGTAACTCTTGAGTGCAGAGCCAGGAGTAACCCTGAGCATCGCTGGGTGTGACCCAAAAGGAAAAAATCATTAACTGCCCATATATAGAGTTCTGTCATAGGGTATTCAATTCTAATCTCACTTATCTGTGGCATATAGAATACTGGATGAGGAAAAGTACTGTAGTAAAAGGGGGATGTTTAGATCACATTTGACCCCAGTGTTTAGAGAGGAGGAAAGAAATCAAGCGGAGAACAGGAAATATTGAGTGAACAGGCATCAGGACTTCAGTTATACTGGTGATGTGGGTGTAGAATAGCCATATATCTCAAACACAGGCTCAATAACACTGAAATCATGAGATCTAAGCTGCGACTACTGAAACTTTGTAATGTGCCTATCAAGTTGACAGGTGGGGATGGGGTGGGGGTGGGAGTTGGGGTGGGAGGGAAAAAGGGAACACTGATAGAGGAAAGTTGACAGTGGTGGTGGGACTAGTATTAAAATATTATATGCCAAAAGCTCAACTATCGGTAACTTTGTAAATCACAGTACTTTAACAGAAAGTTTTAAAAAACAGACAGCAAAAGAGTAAAAATGTTTATATACAATTAGAAAACCAAAACAGAAAAAGAGAGATATCCTTTGGGGCTGGAGAGCTAGAACAGTGGACAAAGTGCTTGCCTTGCATCTCCCAAACCAGGTTTGATCTCTGGCATCCCATATGGTCCCCCAAGCACTCACAGGAGTAATTACTGAATGCAGACCTAGGAGAAACCACTGAGCATTGCCATGTGCAGCCCAAAAACCGAAAGAGAGAGAGAGAGACAGAGAGAGAGAGAGACAGAGAGACAGAGAGAGACAGAGAGAGACAGAGAGAGATACCTGGAGGTCCCTTGGTGGGAGGATTAGTACCGGAACACTGTATGTTTAAATCTCAACTATGAAAAACTTTGTAAATCATGGTGCTTTAATAAAAAATATTAAATAAAAGAGATGTCCTTCAGATGTTGTCCCTCAACCGGAGAAACAGTAAAGGGCTTAAGAAGGGATTAAAGGGGCCGGAGCGATAGCACAGCAGGTAGGGCGTTTTCCTTGCACACGGCTGACCTGGGTTCGATCCCCAGCATGCCATATGGCCCCCAAGCACCGCCAGGAGTAATTCCTGAGAGCAGAGCCAGGAATAACCCCTGAGCATCGCTGGGTGTGACCCAAAAAATGTATAAAAAAAAGAAGGGATTAAGGTGCTTGCTTGCATGCAACCAACCCAGGTTTGATTTCTGGCAATACATGGTCCCCCAAGTACCACCAGGAGAAACCCCTGAGAATGGTGCCAGTAGGAAGCTCCAAATAATACTGGTATTATCTCAAATCCCTATCCCTCAAAAACACTCATCCTTATAACTTTATAATCTGAAACTCAAATAGCAGTTTTTTAAAAAAGAAGTCACTTTATAAGTCTACCAAGATCCCTAAGTAGAAAGCAAAGATACAGCACAAAGACTGAAGTGCTTGCAATATATACACATGAGCCCAGTTTGATCCCTGGCATTACAAATGGTCCCTGAAGCATTGCCTGGAGTGACCCTGAGCAGAGATCCAGGAGTAGCCCCGTGCACTGCACCAAGCATGACCCCAGTTCTCTCCCCTGTAAAAATTTTAAATCCCTAAGTGGCAAGTATCATTCATCATCTGTAATTTATGTAAAACTGCAAACCATGGCATATCACATGCACTTAGGTAACAAAATAGCATAAATGTTACAAGAGAAAGAAAATATAGAGAAGATTAGCAACAGTTATCAATCCCAAACTAGTTTTGTTTCACAGGCCAGATAAAATGTCATCTTTTATTTGATTCTCCCTGAGAAGAGTTTGCTTTCTTAGCTAAACCAAAGCAAATGAAGGTAACTAGAGAGTGAGGGCTAGAGTGATAGCACAGCAGGTAGGGTGTTTGCCTTGAACGCGGCCCAACCCGGGTTCAATTCTCAGCATCCAATATGGTCCCCCGAGCATGGCCAGGAGTAATTCCTGAGTGCATAAACCAGGATTAACCCCTATGCATCGCTGGGTGTGACCCAAAAAGCAAAAGAGAGAGAGAGAGGGGGAGAGAGAGAGAGAGAGAGAGAGAGAGAGAGAGAGAGAGAGAGAGAGAGAGAGAGAGAGAACGGTAGAGATTACATGTGAACAAACATAAATTGATGGCTGGGAAACTGCTGTTAGATACTGCCCCCAAGTTCCAAAGTAGTTAAGATGTCTATACACATATCAGAAAATCGAAAGTTTTCTAAGAGAGATAAGGGTAGTTAGGCCAGATGTATCTGTTATCGACTCTAATGAGGTCTTAAGTGAAAGATGCTCCCTGTGTTCAAGGTATTAAAAATGAAGAACGAGCATAACCTGCCATACTTACATAAAATGGGTTAATATTGTGTCTCCCATCATTCCCGACATTATCAAATGCTTCTTGGTAATATCATAGACTGGTAGCTCTACTCCCACTACGATGGCAGCCCTTTGAGCAGTTGGCACAACACCCTGCAGGAGATAAGTGACATAAGACACACCAAGGAAATAAATAGGTAGTAACCTAAATCTAAAAATGAACAAAATGGGAACTGGAAAGAAATTTTAGGTGTACGGTGCTTGCCTTGCATACAGTCAACCCTGACTCTATCCCCTTCACTGCATATGGTCTCCCCAGCACTGCCAAGAGTAACTCCTCAGTAATGAATCAGGAATAGTTCCTGGGCATTACTGGGAGTAGCCCCAATCCCCCTATGTAAATAAATATTTATATTTATAAACAAAATGGGATGGGGGCAGAGAAACAGTACTTAGATGTGGTCAACTCTCGTTTGATCTCTGGGACCACATATGGCTCGTGAGTACCACCTGGTACTTGAGCGCAGAGCTAGGAGAAAGTCCTGCACACCGCCAGGTGTCACACAAATTTTTTTTAAAAAGGGGCTAGGAGATAAAAAGAAACAAAAAATCCAGTATGGATTATAGAGGTCACTCTTGAAAGTTGATGGCTGATGTATAGCACTAATAAATCTCCAATTCATTTGCTGTACATGGAATAAAATCATTGACACTCAAATTACAAGTAACAAAGTAATAAACTGAACTTAACAATTTTTGTTATTCAATGAGTACCATCAAGAAAGTGAAAGATGACACCAACAGTGCAAGAAAACACATGCATATCACAGAGACTAGTATCCAAAATTTATGAATAACTCTTAAAACACAATAAATAATCCAATTTTAAAACAAGCAAAAGATCTGAACAGACATTTTCCAAAAAATATACACAAATATCCAACAAGCACGTGAAAAGATGCTTAACACTGTTAATGAAGATCAATCAAAACTACAATGATATACCACTACAAACCACTAGGACAGCTTTAAGAGGGAAATAAGCAAACAAATACAGATTGTAGATGAGGATGTGAAGAAATTGGAAACTCTTACAAACTGCTGGCACAAATGTAAATTGGAATAATCACTTTAGAACCTCGTTGATAATTTCTCAAAAAGGTAAAACAGAATTAACACGTGACTCAGCAATTTCATACCTAAATACATACCCAAGAAAACTAAAAACATGTAATCATCCAAAGTCTTATACACATAGAAATATATTATCAATATCCCTAATAGCCAAGCAGTATAAACAACCAAAATGCCAAGTGAAACTATCAACAGGATGTGATGTGTAAATATAATATTCTATCATAAATTGGCAAATTAATAGAGAAGAGATAGAAAGCACATTAAACATTATCTAGGGCTAGGAGATTTAGGGCACATGGAAAGTGATAATTAGATATGGGGGTTTCTTTTTATATTGATGAAAATGTTCTAAAAGTGCTAATTACACAAGTCTGATATAGTAAAAAATTGTATTTTATACTTTTAAGATGAGATGAGACAGGTTGGAGAGATAGCACTGCAGGTAGGGCATTTGCCTTGCATGCAGCTGACCCGGATTCGATTCCTCTGACCCTCTCGGAGAGCCCGGCAAGGTACAGAGAGTATCCTGCCCGTATGGCAGAGCCTGGCAAGCTACCCATGGTGTATTTGATATTCCAAAAATAGTAACAAGTCTCACAATGGAGATGTTACTGGTACCCGCTCGAGCAAATCAATGAACAACGGGAGGACAGTGCTACAGTGCTACTTTAAGATGAGATATGTTATAATTTCAAAGCATATGCATTGCTTCAAATATACAGCCAACAACTATTAAGTAGAATAGGCGATAAGGAGCTCTTTTGTTATGTTACCATGTCACTTACAATATTATGACAATTCATAATTTTATGGCTTTTCATAAAAAATGTATTTTGCTAATTCTAGGAACCGATAATACAGAATAATTCTAGTAATAAACTACTTACTCTCCAGAGACCCTTGGTACCTTCTTGTTGGTATATATCAATGAAGCTTCCAATCATGCTGCCTTGGAACAAGCTTCCTTGAGCCTGCATTCGAATCTAAAACAAGAGAAAAAATTTTGTATCAACAGAGAGAATCAAAAGGAGATGCTCCACCCCTTTGAAATTAAGAAAAATCTAAAATCTCATAACAGATAACCTTGCTATCTCTATGGTTTCTTGATAGGGCTGGTGACAAGGGGTTGGAAATAAGAGCACATGTAAGCATGGAAGTTACTCTTTAATTATCTCATGTTGTACAGAATAAAGGCAAATAAGGCTGCACCAGTGGTCAGAGACAACTTTGTCAGTGTCACATCCACCAAAATCCTTCCCACTGGGGCCAGAGTATAGTGGGTAGGGCACTTACCCTGCATATGGTCAATCTGGATTCTATCTTGGCACCCTATATGATTCCTTGAGCCCACCAGAGATCCCCAAGCAGAGCCAGGAGTTAGTTCTGAGCACAGCCAAGTGTGGCCCAAAAACTGGGGAAAAGGGGCTTGGTGGGTATGGTGTTTGCCTTGCACACTGCTGACCCGAGTTCGATTCTCAGCATCCCATATGGTACCCGAGCACCGCCAGGAGTAATTTCTGAGTGCATGAGCCAGGAGTAACCTCTGTGTATCGCCAGGTATAACCCAAAAAGCAAAAAAAAAAAAAAAAACTGGGGGAAAAATCCATCCCATTCACCTCGGATTACAAACTAAATACACAGATGACAGATGACAAGCTTATCTAACTCTTCCTCAGCCCTTCTTGCTTCATCTCCTCTGTTCTAATCTTGCATATGAAAAAAAAATCTTGCATATGAGTCCTTTTTTATCTTCATTTTCTACAATTCAAAGAACATTGACTTTTTTTTAACGAACACACAAGTCCAGAAGTTGACTTTTATCTCATGCAGCACAAATTTACAAACATAGTAGGACATCATCACTGTCAATCTCTAAAAATCTTGATTCAGCTTAGAAAGTCCTTCTCAAGGGGCCCAAGAGATAATATAGATGTTAGTATACTTGCCTTGCACGCAGCCCACCCATGTTTGAGCCCCAGAAGTGATCCCTGGAGCAGAGAGCCAGAAGTAAGCCCTGAGCACTGCCGGGTGCGATCCAAAAACAAAATCACAAATCACACACACACAAAAGGAAGAGCTTCTCTGAGCACTGGCCTTGGCATTCAGATAGGGACTAATGAAACACTGGATTAGAGGACTGGAGCGGTAGTACTGCAGGTAGGGCCTTTATTTGCCTTGCATATGGCTGACCTGGGTTCAATTCCCAGCATTCCATATGGTCCCCCGAGCACCAGCAGGAGTAATTCCCGAGTGCAGAGCCAGGAGTAACCCCTGTGCATCGCTGGGTGTGACCGAAAAAAAGAAAAATAAGAAACATTGGATTGAGACCATGACATCTTCTCGGGCTTTCTTTGCTTCCATACTTGACTGGGTGCTTCAAGCCTGGCTTAACATGGTCTTCCTGTTCACATTTCCAAAAAGACTCTTGGCATTTTTAGGCAAACTCATTTTATTGATTTTTAAGTGAAAGTATGGCTATTTAACACCTTTATGAAGATAATTTTGGATCTACCACCCATGGTCTATCACCTTATGCTGATTCCTCACAAGTACCTTGCTGATTCTCGTGTACTTAGTCACTGGTTTTAATGCTGGTATCTCACTGATCCTATCCCTCTAAGTTCTAGTCAAAATTCTGACAGTGCAAATGGAATATCTGTCATGACTTTAATTGCTTTAAGATGAGAAATCTCCCCCATCCCTGTCCAAATAGCTGTGAATAGAAAGAGCTATAAAAGCCAGCTCTGCGCAACATCTTATTATCTCATTCTTACTTTGGACAACCTGGCAGGCTACCGAATGTAACCTACCCACACGGCAGAGTCTGGCAAACTCCCCGTGGCGTACCCAATATGCCAAATACAAGTAACAATGATGGGTCTCATTCTCCTAACCCTGAAAGAGCCTTGAATAGGGCACTTTTTAAAATCTCAGGGCTAGGACAAAGGAGACGTTACTGGTGCCTGCTCGAGACAATCAACGAACGACAGGATGATTGTAATCATGAGAAAGAGCTAGAGGGGAGGAAAGTTCTCAAGAAGGGATATGTGAGTAGAGAAACAGATTTCTGTATAATCTCCCACTCTATCCTGGTTTTTATGAATAATGAATATAATCTTGTTTCTTTTTTGTTTGTGGCCACACATGGTGGTGCTTAGAGATCACTCTTAGCAGGAATCAGGGAACCATATGAGTTCTGGGGATGGAACATGGGTCATCTCATGCAAAGTTAGCACACCATCCACTGAATGACCTCTACGACCCCCATTCTTATTTTTCACCTTAAAGTTTTAGCCTTAACAATGCATGCAATTATCCGCAAAATTAGTTACCAAACAGATTCTGTAAGAATTAACCTCTGATTTTTCTATGTTCTTCTATAAAAAGATGAATTATGGGGGCTGAAATGATAGTACATTGGATAGGGTACTTGCCTTGCATGCAGCCGACCCAGATTCTATCTTGACATCCCACATGGTCCCCTGAGCACCGGCAGGAGTAGTTCCTGAGTGCAGAGCCAAGAGTAATAATTGTGCATTGCTAAGTGTGCCTGCCCCTCGCTTCTATAAAAAAGAGATGAATTATGGGAATACCTTTAGGGTTAATTCCTTTTCTTTTTATTTGGGGCGGGGGAGGAGGAGTGTTGAAGGGCCCTAGCCAGCTGGTATTATGGTCTATTCCTGGTTCTGTGCTCAGGAGTGACCCCTGGTGGTGCTCAAGGGACCATATTTCAATACCAGGGATAAACCCACGTCCAGCCTGTGTAAGGCAATGGTTCAGTCTGTGTAAGGCAAGAACCTTAACCAATGTACTATTTCTACCTGGCCTTGTGGTTAATTCTTTGAAAGTTTAACACAGGGATGCACATACAATGACAGAGCCAAATTGCATCTGTAGTGATTTCTAAGTGTAATCTCTTAAGATTGGCCTGAGGAAAATATTGGAAATGGTGAAGCATATGTTGTCCTTTTGGGACTTCTACTGCACCTCTACAAGTTATTATAATAACTAAAGAATCCAGAGTAACCCCAGTGTGGCCACAAAACACAACAAAAAATCACATTCTCCCTATTTTTGGGGGGTCGTACCCGGCAATGCTCAAGGGTTATTCCTGGCTTTGCACTCAGAAAGTACTCCTGGCAGTAATCAGGGGAACATGTGGGATGCTGGGAATCAAACCCGGGTCAGCCCTGTGCAAGGCAAATGCCCTACCTGATGTACTATCTTTCCAGTCCCCTCCCTAAATTTTTAGAACTTAGAACTCACATGTTTAATCATATATTTATTGATACCTCTTAAGAAAAAGAAAAGACATGGGGCCACAGCAATCGTACAGTAGGTAGGATGTTTGCTTTGCACATGGCTGAGTCAGGTTCAATCCATGGTACCCCACATGCTCTCCTGAGTCGGCCAGGAGTGATCCCTGAGTGCAGAGCAAGTAATAAGCCCTAAGCACCACCAGGTGTGATTCAAAAACAAACAAACACAAAACAAACAAGGAAAGCTAAGACAGCAGCATTTTAGACTTAAGGTACCTTAAAATGAGAATTTTCTTAAGAACTTTTTTCATTTTTGTTGTGGGGGGAGACACATCTAACAATGCTCTGGGCTTACTCATGGCTCTGCACTCAGGAATCACTTCTGGCAAGGCTCAGAAGACCATATGTGGTACCAGGGATCAAACTCAGGTCAGTGGGTTGCCTGCAAGGAAAGTGCCCTACCCCCTATCTCTCTGGCCCTACTAAATACCATTTTAGTCATCTTTGTTACCTTGAATTATGACACAGGTCAATCGACCATACTATGATGAGTGATGATTACAGAATCTATCTTGTTTTGTTTTGTAACCACAACCAGTGGTGCTCAGGGGTAAGTTAGTCTTGGCTCTGTGCTCATGGATCATTCCTGCCAGGGCTCAGGGGACCATATGGGGTGGCAGGGATTGAACACGGGTTGGCAAGGCAAGTGCTCTACCCACTGTACTATCACTACAGCCCCCCAGAATATATCTTTCTTTTGTAAAATGGGAAAAGGATTATTAACAAACACAAGTTTAATCTTTGATGAGTTTTAGAAAGGAATACAAATAGAATCTAGAAACTGATAGCCTTAGTTAGCAACAAATTAATGCATATCATATATACTATTATTTACTGAGTATCTATCATCTACCAGGCAGAATGACATGCAGTTTACATTAACCATTTCTAATCTCTAGCAACCTCTCCAATAAGCACTATATTATTTTAACTTTACATTTTCTATATATATATTAAGAAAATATAGACATAAATGATTCTGTGATTTGACCTCAGTTTTATAGTTAACATGTGACAGATTAGGAATCTGAGTTTAAATCTTCACATTTGTGCTCTTTTCGCATCACATCGCACACATCCAATACCACCAGATCTCTTACCTTCAATACATCAGTGGGATTGGCTATTGCGGAAGATATCACTCCCGACACTACCCCACAGATCATATTAATCAGGAGAGTTTCATCTGTATAAAAGGGAAAAAAGAAACATTTGCTTATATTATATAACAGTTTCTCAGAATGGCGTACTGAGTTATCAGAGAAAGGGAGTCCCAATCAGAGAATGGACTACAGAAATGTACTGCAAATGTTATGAAAGATAAGCAGGTATCTCTAGATTCCAAATTACTGCTTAGACATATAAAAATTGGGAAACATTAAAAAATAGGGCTGGAGAGATAGTATGGGAGGTAAGGCTCTTGTATTGCATGCAGCCTACCCTGCTTTGAATCCCTGGCATCATATATGGTCTCCCGCGAACCAGCAGGGCTCATTCCTAAGCAAGGAGCCAATAATCACCCCTGCAGCACTGTGCTTTATGGTCCCAATTTCCAAAAAAAAAAAAATTGGGGGGGGTTCCCAAGTGATATTCAGGAGGCTCTGGACGATCCCTAGTAATACTCAGCCAAACAACTACTCAGTGCTTGAGGAATCAGTGCTACCTGGGTCCTGCAGGGCCAAGGATTACGCAAGTCACCCAGCTTCCAAGCTGTGCTCAGGAGCCTTCAGGGTCATACCCAGTGATGCTCCAGGAACCATGGAGTACTGGGACTTCAAACCAGGTTGGGCCCATGCAATGTGCCCTAACTGCTGAATCACCTTTTTTGGTTTTGGTTGATTAGGGGCCACATCTGGCAGTATTCAGGGCTTCCTCCTGGCTCTGTGCTCAGGTATCACTTCTGGTGGTGCTCAGAGAACTGGGGTACTGGTAATCAATCCCAGGTAGATGCCAGGCAAGGGAAGGGACTTACCTGCTTTACTCTCTCTCCAGTCCTGGACTATTTTCCTACCCCATAAATCATATTTTTATTTTTTAAAAAAGGTATTTCTAAAGAATATTGGGAAATGCCCTCTAAAAACTCGGATAACCACATCAATTCAGCATTAAATCCTTCTCTGGAGAATTGATTTTAGAGACTCACGAGAGAACAGTGGGTAAGGTACTTGTTTTGCACACGGCTAATCAATTCCTGGCACTGCACATGGTCCCCCAAGCACTGCCAGAAATGCTCCACAAGCACGGAGCCAGGAGTAAGCCCTGAGCACAACCAGGCGTAGTCCAACCCCCCACCCACTAAAGAATCTAAATATGTAAGAACCGAAATTAAAAGATAAAAATCCTATGTTGAATAAGAAAACATTATCTAATTACTAATTTTGAGTGGCCTTGGTATCCATAAAATCAAATACCAGTCTGAAATAAGACGTTTTAGTCATTTAGAACTTATCTTCTTTGCTAGAAAGAGACCATAGAATCTATTGTCATAAAATGAAATTTAATCTCCACCTTGCTTTCCCAAGAAAGTGAAACAAGGTAAATGCAAGTGAAGATTCTAAGAAAGGAAAACTATTTTAGGAAGAGTTACAAGAGAACCCTTCAAATTTCTCAAAGAAGATGTTTCAAAAATTCTGATTTATGAAAATAAGGTTATGCAAAGGACATTACTAACCAAAAGGTTCTCTAATCTCTAAATAACCTTTTAATATAGGATCAAGGTACAAAGCAGTAGCAGACAGATGATAATGCTAAATGTGGGAAAGGTGGCATTTGAAATAAGAATAATCTAATATTAAATAACCTAAAGGAAGTTTAACAAAATTTACAGCTAGCTGTGGGGAGATGAAGAAACAGTGCAAGAGTTAAGGCACTTGCACTGCATCCTGCTGACCCAGGTTCAAGTACCCAGTTCCACATAGCTCCCCTAATCACCACCAGGGATCACGTCTGAACACCAGTGGATGTGGACCAAACCCCACCTCTCCCCAAACTGACAGCTAGAGAATATATTTGGTTTGAAGTTCTCCTGGTGAAGAGAATATTAACTTCTAATAAATTAGAATAACAATAAAATTAATGTTTGAGACAAAACTGTTTCGTGCTCCTTCTCTAATGACCAGCCAGTGGTGTCTTTTTCTGATTTTTCATTGGTTTTCTTTTCTGGAGGGAGCCACACCCAGCTGTGCTCAAGGTTTACTTCTAGCTCTATGTTCAGGAATCACACCTGGTGATGACAACAGGACCATATGGGGTAACAGGGATTGAATTTGAGTCAGCCACGTACTATCCACTGTAATATCTTTTCCAGCTCCCTATGACAGAAAAAAAAGAACACTAGAAGAGTAGATCCCTCTAATCTGGCATTCTTCAACTTTTTTTTTCATTGAATCACCATTTCATAGACCATTACAAAGCTGGTCACGATTAGGTTTTAGTCATACAGTGTTCAGACACCCATACCTCTACCAGTATACATTTCCCAACACCAATGTCCCCAGTTTCCCTCCCACCACCCCTAACTCCTCACTCCCCAGGCTGCCTCTATAACAGGCTCTCTCTCTCTCTCTCTCGCTCGCTCTCTCTCACCAACCCCCCATTTACAATACAGATACTGAAAGGTATCATGTATATCCCTTTACCTACTTTCAACACTCAGTTCTTGCCCAGCATGACCATTTCAACGATTATTGTCATAGTGGTCCCTTCTATATTTTACCTACCCTCCACTCCACACACACTTGTGGTAGATTCCAACCAGTGACCAGTCCTCCTGGCTCCTGTTTTCCTGGGCCTTGGCTATTAGTCTCATACTAATTTTATATAACACAAATGAATGCAGTTGTTCAGTATCTGTCCCTCTCCTTCTGACTCAGTTCACTCAGCATACTCTCCATGTCCATCCATTTATAGGCAAATATCATGACTTCATTTTTCCTAACATCTGCATAGTACTCCACTATATAGCTATATCATAGTTTCTATATCCAGTTTTCTGTTCTCAGACTCTTCCACTTTTTTAATACCTGTGGACTAGCCCCAATCCTGCATACCAGTCCGTGGACCACAGTTAGAACCAAAGTAGTTGACCAGTGATTGAAGATCACCCCTGTAACCCACATTCACTATTTATGCAAGGATTTATCCCATCAGTATAAGCTAGCTTTGTCCTTGCAGTGACTGTCACTCATTTTCAGGCATCCCATGACGAACACTTCTTTAATCAAGCATAATTTCAATAATTCCTTTGAGTACTACCACAAAGAGAGTAAGATATCTATACTGACCTTCCAAACGTTCTACAAATAATCGCTTCAAGCTCTGGTAAATGCCAATTTTAATGGTGCCATATGATGCCTGTCTTAGTAAAGCAGGAGCAATTCTACCAAAAAAAGAAAGAAAACATGGACTTGCAAATTTGCACTACCTCCCTCCCTCCTCTTAACCACAAAGACTTCTCCCCAACCCCTCCAAGCACTCATGAAACTTTCACCAAGAGAAACACATCTTAGATCATAAAAAAGTCAACAAATTTAATTGAAATCATATAGAATATTTTCTCTAAACATAATAGAAGTAAAATTAAAATCAATAAAGACCTACTAAAACATGTGAATTAAATATTATATTTCTGAACAATCCATGGTTCACAGGATATCTCAGTGAATTTAAAAAACAAACTGAATGAAAATTAAAATTCAACATATGAAAATATGCAGGAAAAGAGCCAGAAGACAGTACATTAGGGAGGGAACAGCCTAACATGCGTCTGAACTGGGTTCAATCCCTGGCATCACTTGATCCTCCCCCCAAACAACTCTGATGGTCCCCAAACACGGCTGGGGTGGCCCAGGTAATCCCTGGCATCGCGGGATCTGAGCAGTGTGGCATCCTTGGGCCTTTGCATTGCACCCCTAGCCCAGCTGGCTGAGAACTGCATGTGAGGCACCCAGTCCTCCTGACCACCACTTGGGAGGTCCCCCCAAATATGCAGGATACAGTTGAAGCAGGGCTGGAAGAAAATTTATTATACAAAATACTTAGGAAAGAGGCAACATCTCAAATGAATAATCTAAATTCCTACCTCAAGAAACTAGAAAAAGAGTAAAATAAACCCAAGGCAAGCAAAAGGAGGCTGAGAAGATAGCTAGCTCAAAGCTAGCACACCTGCTCTGTATGCAGAGGCCCAGGTTTGATCCCCAGCAAGAATGGTTCCCTGGGCAACACTGAGATCGACCCCCAAGCACCACTAGGTCTGACCCCCAAACCAAACCAAACCAAACCAAAACCAAAAGAAAGAAAATAGAGCATCAATCAAGGAAACTGAAAACAGAAAAATCAAGAAAAACTGCACTGTAGCACTGTAGCACTGTCCTCCCGTTGTTCATCGATTTGCTCGAGAGGGCCCAGTAACATCTCCATTGTGAGACTTGTTGCTACTGTGTTTGGCATGTCAAATACGTCATGGATCGCTTGCCAGGCTTTGCCATGCGGGCAAGATACTCTCGGTAGCTTGCCAGGATCTCTGAGAGGGGCAGAAGAATCGAACCCAGGTCGACCAAGTGGGTTGCATGCAAGGCAAATGCCTTACTGTGCTATCACTCCAGCCCAGAGAGAAAAACTAATGAAACAAAAATTTCTTTGGGAAAATTAACAGTGAAGTTGATAAATTCTAACATGGCTCACAAAAAACAGAGCACTGATATCAGAAATGAGACAAAGAATAACATCACAAATTTTGTAGCACTAAACATTAATAGGAGGCTGGAGAGGCAGTACAGCAGGTAGGGCGTTTGCCTTCCATGTAGCCAACCCGGGTTCGATGCCCGGCAGCCTAATGGTCCCCTAAACACTGCCAGTAGTAATTCCTGAGTGCAGAGTCAGAGGTAAAACCTGAGCATTGTGGGTGTGACCCAAAAATAAGCAATAAATTAATTAATTAAATATACTAACAAAAATAAAGAGGTGCTAGAGAGACAGTGTGTGGGGTACCTGCATTGCACACAACTGAGCTGAGTTCGATCCAGCGCACCATATGGTTCCCCAGGCACTGTAGGGAATAATTCCTGGACACCATGGGATGTGGTCGCAAAACCAAAAATAAAGGAAATACTGGCTGGAGAAACATACAGAGGTTAAGGCACTTGCCACTTGCCTTGCATGTGGCTAACTCTTCATTTCCTGTTACTGCTAGGAGTAACCCCTGCACACCACTGAGTGTGGCTCCCAAATCCAAATTAATGATTTCTTTTATACCACAACTACCAAGTTCCATTTATATAATGTTTTTTTTTAAATTTCTTCAGGGGCCGGAGCAATAGTACAGCAGCTAGGGCATTTGCTTTGCATGGGCCGACCCAAGTTCAATCCTCGACATCCCATATGGTCTCCCAAGCACCGCCAGGAGTAATTCCTGAGTGCAGTGTCAGAAATAATCACTGAGCATTACTGGGTGTGACTCAAAAAAAGCAAAAAATAAAATAAAATTTCTTCACAGTTGTATTGTTTTTAAGAGATCACAGTGCTTCAAAAAATAAAACATAAATAAACCTATAATTTAAATGAACAACTTTTTAAAGGGAGAGAATGACTCTTCACAAGGGACAAGGTGGAGGTTTCTTTTCATTTTTTCATTATTGGAGGCCATACCCAGCAGTGCTCAGGGTTTATTCCTAGCACTGTGCTTAGGGATAACTCCTGGTGGGCTCGGGGACCATATGAGGTGCTGGGAACCGAACCACATTAGCCACGTGTAAGGCAAACACCCTACCCGCTGTCCTATCACTCGATTCCCTGGAAGTTTCTTCTGCCAAATTCTGGGATCTACACTTCTGTTTCATAGAGGATAGCCAGCATTCATCCACACCACTGAATGAAAACATTCTGTCAATATTCTGATAAATGTATTCTGTGTGGAACCTGGCAGGCTACCAAAAGTATCCTGCCCACACAGCAGAGTCTGGCAAACTCCCCGTGGTGTATTCAATATTCCAAAAACCAGTAACAATGATGGGTCTCATTCTCCTGATCCTGAAAGAGCCTAGAATGTGGCACTTTCTAGAATCTCAGGGCTAGGACAAAGGAGCTGTTACTGGTGCCTGCTCGAGGAAATCGATGAACAAAAGGATGACAGGATGACAGTGATAGAGTGACAGTGGATAAAGTCTGGATAATTTGAGCTGTAGGTTGAAAAACATTTCTCTTCTTCTCATGAATCAAAATGCTCCTGTTATCAATGCTTATGTCACACATTTATTTACATATCTCTAGAGGGTAGAGATGTAATTTCAGTGGTAATACATTTGCTTTGCATGTTCTGTGAGGTCTACAGTATAATCCCTAGAACAAAAAAAGGTGGGCTTTCATCTCCCTTATTCTGCACTGAACATTTATCATTCCAATTTTAGTATATATGCTACAGAAGTGAGCACTACATTATATTTGAACTACCAGAATAGTACTTTTTAAGGAGGAAAATTTTCAGTAACTAGAAACTCGGAAAGAATAGCACAAAAATACATAGTTAATGGGGCTGTTACTCAGAGTGGCTTCAATGACTCTGGAAATAGCGTGTTAATTGGTAATGTAAAACTAAAAAAAGGACGGGGGGGGGGGAAACCCATGAATAACCAAAACTCCATCGAGATGAAATAGATAATGTAAAGAGTCTCATAACCATTGAAGAATTTTAATTCATGTTTTAAAATTCCCCCAAAGACTGTCTCCCATTCCAGATAATTTCACAAAGGAATCCTACCAAACATATAAAAATTCATATCAAGGAGTCAAGGATCTAGTTCACAGAAAGAGAACTTGTCTTGCATGTATGAAGCCCTAGGTTCTGTCTCCAGCACCATGAACATACAAGCGAGCATGTGCTGTCACACACACACAAACACAACTTCTACATATAAATTAACAAAAATAAATCACAAAATCTCTTCCAGAAAAAAAGAGGAAATAGTCCCTAAGTCACTTCATGAAAACTAGCATTATTAAAATCATGATATTAAAATCAGACAGATATTAAAATCAGACAGACTTCCCAAAAACAAAAGCCCAGACTGAGAAGGATTCACTAGTAAATTTTTCCAAACCTTTAATGAGGACTACTGCCAATCCTTTTCAAGATTTTCCAGAAGAGTAAAGAAACAGAAACACTCCCAAACAGTTTCTACAAGACAAATATCACCCTGATACCAAAAGCAGACAGAGACACCACAAAAAAAGAGAATTATAGGCCGATATCTCTAATGAACACAGATGAAATGATCCTCAACAAAATTCTAGCAAATAGAATGAAACAATTCATCAGAAAGATCATATACCATAACCAAGTACAATTCATCTCAGAAACGCAAGGATGATTTAACATTTGCAAGTCAACCAACAAAATATAGCATATCAATACAAGAAAAAAACAAAAACCATATGATCATATCAATAGATGCAGAGAAAGCACTTGACAGGCTCCAGCAACCATTCATATAAGAAAATTTCTCATCAAAATGGGAGTTGAAGAACTTTCCTCAGTATAGTCAAAGCCATCTACCGCAAGCACTATTCTCAATGGGGGAAAAACTAAAAGCCTTCCCTCTAAGACCAGGCACAAGACAAGGTTGCCCACTCTCACCACTTCTACTCAAAATAGTACTGGAAGTACTTCCCACAGCAGTTAGGAAAGAAAAAGATATCAAGGGCATCCAGATAGGAAAGGAAGAAGTCAAGCTTCAACTATTAACAGATGATAAGATACTGCACTGCGCTGTCTGCACTGCACTGTCCTCCCATTGTTCATCGATTTGCTCGAACAGGCCCAGTAACATCTCCATCGTGAGACTTGTTGTTACTGTGTTTTGCATATCCAATATGTCATGGGTAGCTTGCCAGGCTTTGCCATGCGGGCGAGATACTCTTGGTAGCTTGCCAGGCTCTCCAAGAGGAGCGATAGCAGAGCGGGTAGGGCATTTGCCTTGCATGCAGCCCATGTGGCCGACCCGAGTTCGATATGATACTAAGAAAATCCTAAAGACTCTATAAAAAAGCTCCTAGAGTGGCTGGAGCGATAGCACAGCGGGTAAGGCCTTGCACACGACCAACCCGAGTTTGATTCCCAGCATCCCATATGGTCCCCCAAGCACTTCCAGGAGTAATTCCTGAGTGCAGAGCCAAGAGTAACCCCTGTGCATCACCGGGTATGACCCAAATAGAAAAAAAGCTCCTAGAAACAGTAGATTTGTATAGTAAAGTGGCCAGCGACAAAATCAATACCACAAACTCTATGGCTTTCCTATATACAAGTAATAAAAAAGAAAGAGATATTAAAAACCAGCACTGTTCACAACTGTGCCTCAGAAAATCAAGTACATTGGACTCAGTTTAACTAAAGAGGCAAAGGACCTATATCAAAAGAAAACTACAGAACACTACTTCAAGAAATAAAAGAGGACATGAGGAAATGGAGACACATCCCGTACTCATGGATTCAGAGGATTACCATCACAAAAATGGCAATACTCCCCAAAACATAATACAGATCGAAGCAGTCCCTCTAATGATACCCATGACCTTTTTCAAAGAAACATATCAAACACTCCTGAAGTTCATATGGAACACTAATCCCCCATGAAAAGCTAAAGGAATCCCTGGGAAAAAGAAGATGGGAGGCATCACCTTCCCCAACTTCAAACTGTACTACAAAGAGGTAGAAATTAAAACTGCATGGTATTGCAGCGGGTCAGGCGCTTGCCTTGCATGCGGCCAACCCAGGTTCGATTCCCAGCATCCCATATGATCCCCTGAGCACCGCCAGGGGTGATTCCTGAGTGCAGAGCCAGGAGTAACCTCTATGCATCGCCTGGTGTGACCCAAAAAGCAAAAAATAAATAAAAAATTAAAAAAAAAATAAAATTGCATGGTATTGGAATAAAGACAGATCTGTAGATCAATGGAATAGAGTTGAATATCCTGAAAGAGACCCTCAAATATATAATTATTTAATCTTTGATAAAGAGTGAGAAATATGAAGTGGAGGAAGGAAAGTCTTTTCAACAAGTGGTGCTTGGAAAACTATGTAGCTAAATGCAAAAAACGAGCTCAAACCTCTTTCTAATGCCATGCACAAAAGTCATCAAAATGGATTAACGACCTCAATATTGGACCTGAATTCATAAGGTACATGCAAAAAACATAGGAACACCCCTCCACGACATTGAAGTTAAAAACAACTTGAAAGACAAAACGAACAGCAACTTGGGTTGGAGCCATAGTACAGTGGGTAGGGCATTTTCCTAGCATGCAGCTGACCTGGGTTCGATCCCCAGCATCCCTTATGGTCCCCCAAGCACTGCCAGGAGTAATTCCTGAGTGCAGAGCCAGGAGAAACCCCTGAGCATTGCTGGGTGTGACCCAAAAAGCCACAAAAAAAAAAAGCAAACGGCAGGGCCGGAGAGATAGCACAGTGGGTAGGGCGTTTGCCTTGCATGCGGCCGACCCGAGTTCAATCCCCGGCATCCCATATGGTCCCCCAAGCACCGCCGGGAGTAATTCCTGAGTGCAAAGCCAGGAGTAATCCCTGAACATTGCTGGGTGTGACCCAAAAAGCAAAAAAAAAAAAAAAAGCAAACGGCAAACAAGATACAAAAACATCCATAAAATGGGAAAAAAATATTTACCCATTCTCATCTGATAAGGGCTTACTATCAAAGACAAAGACATATATGGCACTGGTAGAACTTTACAAGAAAAAAATCCAATCCCATCAAGAGATGGGGAGAAGAAATGAACAGAACCTTCCACAAAGAAGAAATACAAATGCCCAAAAGGCACATGAAAAAATGCTCTACATCACTAATTATCACTGTCACTGTCCTCCCGTTGTTCATATTTGCTCGAGCGGGCCCAGTAACATCTCCATTGTGACAATTGTTACTGTGTTTGGCATATCAAATATGCCAGGGTAGCTTAACAGGCTTTGCCAAGTGGGCGAGATACTCTCGGTAGCTTGCCAGGCTCTCCGAGAAGGGCGGAGGAATCCAACTCAGGTCGGCCACGTTGGTCGCTTGCAAGGCAAACACACTACCCACTGTGCTATTGCTCTAGCCCACTAATTATCAGGGAGATACAAATCAGAACAATGAGATATCATCTCACACTACAGAGAATGGCACACATCAAAAAGAAGAATAAACTAGTGCTGGCATGAATGCCAGGAGAAAGGGACTCTCATTCATTGTTGGTGGGAATGCTGACTGATCCAGCCGTTTTGGAAAACAATATGGGCATTCTTCAAAAAACAAGAAACTGAGCTTCCATATAACCCAGCAGTACTACTTCAGGGAATATACCTTAGGGGCCTAAAAACACACAACAGAAACACCATCTGTACTTCTGTGTTCATTGAGGAACTATTCACAATTTGCAGCAATATTCACAACAGCCAGAATCTGAAAACTGCGTGAGTACTTGAGAACAAACAACTGGATAAAGGAACTATGGTATATCTATACAATGGAATACTACACAGCCACCAGGGGAAACAAAGTCATGAAATTTGCTCATAAATGGATGGACATGAAAAGTATCATGCTGAGTAAAATGAGTCAGAAGGAGAAGGACAGACATAGAATAACTGCACTAATTTGAAAAAAATATAGTATGTGACTAATACCCAATGACAGTAGAATCAAGGGCCAGGAGGACTGGTCCACAGTTGGAAACTTGCCACAAGTTGGAGGGGAAGGCAGTTAGGATAGAGAAAGGATCACTATGACAATGATAGTTGGAAATGGTCACCCTGGACAAGAACTGAACACTGAAAGGAGGTAAAAGAATATATATAATAACCTTTTACCACCTGTATTGCAAACCATAATGCCCAGAAGGAAAGGGAGAGAAAGACAGAGACAGAGACAGAGAGAGAAGTGCCTGCTATGGGAGCTAGAGTCATAGTATGGCGGGTAGGGTATTCACCTTGCATGTGGTCCATTTGGGTTCAATCCCCAACATCCCATGTGGGACCCCTGCCAGGAGTAATTCCCGAGTGCAGAGCCAGGTGTAACCCCTGAGCAATGCAGGGTGTGACCAAAAAAGCCAAAATATAGTGCCTGCTATATGGGGTAAGCTAGGAAGGTGGTTGGCAGGAGGGAAACTGGGGACACTGGTGATGGGAAATAGATGTTGGTGAAGATACAGGTATTGGAACACTGTATGTTTGAAACCCTATCATGAACAATTTTGTAACTGTGCATTTCATGGTGATTCAATTAAAAATGAATAAATAGAAATAAATAAAATCAGACAGAAACAGTATGAAAAAGCAAAACTGTACAGTCTCAAATACTTAGATGGAAAATCCTTAAAAGAACGCTAACAAATTGAATACAGTAAAATTAAAAAGAATACTTCATTACTCACCTTAGAGATTTGAAAACTTCAATTTCTACTTCCAAACCGTTGCAGGTATCTCTTTAATCTTATCAAGAAAGAAATACTGGAGCCAAGTGTACCCTATTTAATTTCTGTTATAAACTAGAAACATTTTCACTCATACTTCCTTTGAAGTTCTTCCAAATTGCAGAACTAAACTTTAGTAGTTATAAATAAAGACATCAGCAGCTCAGATGGTTAAGATTAAAAATATTATGACTAAATAAGGGTATGTGACTTTATTGTTTGTGATCCAGGAAAAAAATAATCCTGTGATCATCCATGGGGATGGAAGAACAAGGTGAAACAAATGATCCGTATCTCGTGTGTTTCAAGATGTAGTACTTAATTTTTCCCCATGAAAATTCTTTTTGTTTGGCCATACCAGGCAGTGCTCAGGACTTATTACTAGCTTGGCTCTCAGGGACCACTCCTGCAAGAGCTCTGGGGACCATATAGGGTGCCAGGGATTGAATCCAAGTTAGCTGCATGCAAGGTAAGTACCTTACCAATGCTGTCCAATCTCACAAGCCCCTAGGAAAATGACCTTTTTAAGTTCAAAGTTTAAAATTATATTAAGGGGCCAGAGAGAGTACAGGAGGTAAGGTATCTGCCTTGTATGCAGCTGACCTGAGTTCCACCCTGTTACCACATGTGTTCCCCTGAGGACAAAGCCTGGAATTACCTCTGAGCACCAGGATATGTGGCCCAACCCCTGACCCCCACCCAAAACTAAATCTCACATAAGCTAATAATAAAACATACCTCCATTCTCTAAGCAACTAACATGTACTCTGGAGGAAGGAGTGGCCGAGGAAATTGTCAAAGATAAACAAATTGGATGATAAACCACAAACCAATGGCTACTCAAAAGTTGACCCAAAAATGGGTTTCTCTGGGCCAGATATATAACTTGGGGGTGATATGGTTGTCTTGCATGTTATATAAGGCCCTTGATATGATCCCTAGCACAAAAAAGGTGGGTTTTCGCCTCTCTCATTCTATATTTAATGTTTAAACTGCCAGAATAGTGTTCCTTTAGAGAATGAAATTTTCAAAGATGTCAGTATATGGAAACTCAGGGAGAATAGCACTTAGTGGAGCTGCTATTCACAGTCACGTCAATGTCTCCGGGAAAGGATGCAATGAGGGGCTGGAACAATAGCACAGCGGGTAGAGCGTTTGCCTTGCACGCAACCAACCCAGGTTCGATTCCCAGCATCCCATATGGTCCCCTGAGCACTGTGAAGAGTAATTCCTGAAGTGCAGAGCCAGAGGAAACTCCTGAGCATCACCAGATGTGACCCAAAAGCAAAAAAAAAAAAAAAGGATGCAATGAGACATCCATATCAAAGTGTTTCACTTATAATCAGTTGGGTACATGATTCAAAGCTCAAGACTTACAAGCAAAGTTTCATTCCATTTGGGGCACCCCGGAGGACCCAGCCCTGGCAGCAGAAAACCTCCAGAACTCAACCACCATCATGCTCATGGCCGCTCTCCACACTTTTTGGGCTGAGACTCACCCACAAGTAAACCTATCCTTAATGCGGTCATGCGACATCTCTTACTTCACACCACTCATACTCCAAGAGTAGCACACCACATTTGATGGAATTTAAAGTAGAAGGCAACTAATCTTAGAGGGAAACATATATTTTACATATATATATATATACACATGCACACAAGGCTCAACCCTTAACAACATATTAGTAATCTCTTATAGAAGGACAAAAGGGCTTAAAGGCCCCTAGGTGAAATACAACAATCTTCACACACTTTACTCTAAGGAAAGTTTTTCAGAGCATTTTCAGCAGTTTATTCATAACAAACAATACAAAATAAATCATTTTGGTTCTGCTTTGGGGCAGGGGTTGGTGTTCGGGATAGAAACATCCAAATATGATGTGGGAATTTGTACTGGTGGTGGGATTGGTGTTCAAATATTAAATGTAATCAAATATTGTGAACTACTTTATAAAAATAAATTAAAATTTCAAAAAAGAGGGGCTGGAGAGATAGCACAGCGGGTAGGGCATTTGCCTTGCACGCGGCCAACCCGGGTTTGATTCCCAGCATCCCATATGGTCCCCTGAGCACCGCCAGGAGTAACTCCTGAGTGCAGAGCCAGGAGTAACCCCTGTGCATTGCCGGGTGTGACCCAAAAAGCAAAAAAAAAAATTTAAAAAAAAAGACTTACAAGCAAAGTAAAATATTACCTATTCATCAGAAGATAGGACGCAAGGCATGTGTGAGGCCTAAGTTTGATTCTTGGTACAACATGCCCCCCAAACCTCTGGTATAGTTCTGATGGCTCATGGAGCATCACTAAGACTGCAACCTCAATAAATTAATTAAAATTAAACTGGCACATCAATATGGAATTACAAGTTAAAATGGTGACTATGAAGAGTTGAGACCAGCAGAAAACTGAAAAACAAAGCTTCTTTAATAAAAAGTATTTCTATTTATGATCTAAGGAAAGAATCCAGTCTTACCCTGAATACAGAGCCAATACACCTTCTTCTTTATAGATTCGGAACAAGGCATGAAACATTCCTCGATATTTTATCTCTTTGAAGCGAACATCAATACTTTGGCCTTGAACCTGAAGTCTTGTTTTGGTGAGGTCCACAGGAAAAGTTCCTGTGAAAGAACACACTCATAAATTTTTCCAAGCGGCACAATTAAATTTTGCTGGATTTAAGCCAATGGTGATTTTTAAAACATAAGTCCTTTTATAATACATACAGGATCTCTACTAGAACACATAAAAGTTGTATGGAGTAAAATAAAATGTACTATACAGCATAGAGAAGGCAGGATTTGAACCACAGTTTAAGTGAAACTGACAAAGTATTTTGAGATGTTTCTCTTAACTCCAAGTGTAAAACAATTCAAATATTTTAATTTTACCAATAATACAGTCATCTCCTTCTACCCCTTCCCACCCCATGTCTCCCCATCTCTCTCTCATAAAATATTATCAAATTTTCATAAATAAGAACAGGATTCAGTTCTCTGAAGTATTACAAAGTTTAAGATTGTTCTCTTTTATCTTGACAGGAAATAAACATTTCCCTAATATGATATAAGGTAATGGTGAAGACCATAATGAGCTATTCACCCTGGAGTAATAATACCAGCAGATTGCCTGAAAAACATTTCCTTTAAACAAATGTCTTTCTATTATAATTTTCAACAAGATGGTGTCCATTACATTGACAAAATAGCTTTCAAGGAATATTCCAATGTACAAAAGTAACATGGGGGGCCGGAGTGATAGCACAGCGGGTAGGGCGTTTGCCTTGCACGCAGCCGACCCGGGTTCGATTCCCAGCATCCCATATGGTCCCCCGAGCACCGCCAGGAGTAATTCCTGAGTGCATGAGCCAGGAATAACCCCTGTGCATCGCCGGACGTGATCCAAAAAGCAAAATAAATAAATAAATAAATAAATAAATAAATAAAAGCAACATGGTAAAAATAGCACAGTAATTCTGCTTTTACTTATGAGCACATGTCAAGAAAGTAAATAAAGGTTAGATGATGGAGTAATTTACGAATACTTAAAAAAGGGAAAATTTGGGAAGATGATAAAACATACACTAAAACTAGTTAAAAATTAAAATTAAATAGAAAGTAATCTGGTTCGACTTTTTTTGTTTTGGGGCCATATCCAGTGGTGCTCAGGGCTTACTCCTGGCTCTGCACTCAGGAATCAATCCTAGTAGGCTCAGGGACCATATGGGATGCCAGGGATCAAACCCAGGTTGACTGCATAAAAGGCAAGCACCCTACCGACTGTACTGTCTTCAGTCCTTCTGATTTGAACTTGTCAGTAGGTTTGCTTATATAATGGAACAGATCTTTGAAGTAATAAAGTCTGGATACTAAGGAAACTTGGATACCAACAACTTGGCAAAAATGAAAAAGCATCAATAGAGAAATATAGCAGAAACCACTATAGTGTCTAACTCCCTCTGCATCTTCACAAGTATCTAAACCTAGTAAATTAACAAATTATCAAACTATACAAAAAGCTTTTGACGTTTGACCTAAATTTTCTTTTGACTAGGACAGAGAAACAATGGTCAGATTAAGGTGTGTCTTGTAAGCAGCTGACCCCAGTTTGATCTCCAGCACTGTACATGTTTCGCAAGAGTGATCCCTGGGTATAGAGTCAGAAGTAAGCCTTATGTAAACTACCTGGTGTGTCCAAAAAATTTTTAGAGGCTGGAGCAATAGTACAGCGGGTAGGGCATTTGCTTTGTACATGGGCTACCCGGATTTGATTCCCAGCATCCCATATGGTCACCTGAGCACCGCCAGGAGTAATTCCTGAGTGCATGAGCCAGGAGTAACGCCTGTGTAATGCCAGTTGTGAACCAAAAAGCAAAAAAAAATTTAAAAATTAATGTTTCACTAAAACAAAATTTTTGAGTAAAAAATTAGATGGGAGCACATTAGGTGGTGATTAGAGGCTACTTCAGATGGACTTTTTGTGGGGGTGCTCTTTGGGTTATACTCAGGGGTTACTCTGGGCTCTGCACTCAGGAATTACTCCTGGCAGTGCTTGGGGTCCATTCAGTGCTGGGGACTAAACTTTGAGCCACTTGCATACAAAGTACACACTCCACCTATTGAATTATCTCTCTGGTCCCAGTCTGACTTTTCTTAAATTCACTGCCACACCATTAGTAGTATTTTGTCATAAATTATTACTTGTTAACTTTGAAAAGCAAATACAGTGAGCTTTTATTACATTTTCTCTAATTTTACCAAAAATAACTGCTACTATATGTTACCATCTATACCATAAGGAACAGATTTCTGGGACCAGAGAGGTAGAGTGAGTAAGTTGCTCGCCTTACACACAGCTGACCTCATTTGATTCTCCAGCATCCCATATGGTCCCGAGCACACCAGGAATGACTCCTGAGTGCAGACCCAGGAGTCACTCCTGAGAACCACCGGGGTGGTCCAAAAAGAAAAAGACAGATTTGTCAGTTTTCACACTCCTTTAAAAATTAATATAAACCACTTTCATTTTTATGCATTATGATTTACAAAGCTATTAATAACAGAGTTTCGGACATTCAATGTTCCAACTCCAAACCTACCACCAGTGTCAGTGTCCCTCCACCAATGACTCAAGCTTCCCATCCCAGCCCCACCCCATAGTTTTCACATTCTTACCAAACTCAGCAACAATAGAGGCAAGGCCGCCATACACAAAGGGTTTCCAATTCAGACCAGACATCTCATGGCTTACAGTGGTACTTCTCTGGTGCTAAAAATAAACACAAATCAGATCAAGGCAAGAATGAGGAAGCAGATGTTAGTATCTGGTTATATTACTTTTATTGACTAAATTGCAAATAAAACACATGGAGAGGGAAAAATCGTACCAACTAGAATGCCACAAAATGGGGGATGCTGATTTATGTACTAGATGAATATGAATTCATTCTTTATTGCCATTATGTAGGGGTCAGGGTGATTCACTTGGAGCGAAAATTGTGCCCCTCATTCTCTAGTTTCCTTAATGATATCCCCAGCGCCACCCCAGTAATAGACTTCAGTCCATCCAGCATACCCAACATAGACATTCAACTAAACAATAACAAGTTAAGGAAAACTACTATTCAAATTATACAGGCTAAAGCAACTCACAAAAGCAGTTTATAGTATTTAGTTTGCTTGATTCAGGTGCAAAGCACACCCCAATACCACCACCCTTTCATACTCCTCTCATCTCTTCACCAAACATTTGAATTTTAGTTAATCTAGCTACTTCCAGCTGTATACAACTTATCCCCCATTAGGTCCCAGGCTGAGCTAAGTACCAACTTTCCGACCTTCCTTCAGGCTCCCTGAGGAGCGAGAACAAACCTTGCTCTCTTCCTTCCTTATCCAGCCCTCATTAGATCTATCATTTTGATCCTTTCTTTTGGCATTTTGGGTCACACCTAGTGATGCTCAGGGGTGTCGCCTGGCTCCAAACTCAGGAATTACGCCTGGTGGTGTTGGTGGGCCATATAGGACACCAGGGATAGAACTTGGGTTGGCTGTGTGCAAGGCAAACGCCATCCTCACTGTACTATTGCTCCAGCCCTGTCATTTCAATCTTTGCAGCATTTTTCTCTGCTACCCTCAGCTATTGCTTTCTTGTACTTTCCTCTTTTTCTCTCCCTCCCTTTTTCGTGTTGAAGAAATATACTATTGTTTAACCTCTAGTGTAAGGTTGGTAGTCCTGAGAATTCCTATTTGAAAAATGTAGCATAGGGCCAGAGTGTAAGTACAGTGTGGGTATGGCGTTTACCTTGCATGTAACTGATTTGGGTTCGATCCCTCGCATCCCACATGGTCTCCTGAGCACTGCCAGGAGTAATTCCTGAGTGCAGAGCCAAGAGTAAGCCCTGGGCATCACCAGGTGCGACCCAAAAAAGCCAAAAATTTAAAAAAAACATAAAAATGTAGTATGTTACACAGTCCTCCAAAACCTATCAGGAGTGATCCTGAGTGCAGAGCCAGGAATGAGCCCTGATCACTGTTGGGTGTGCCCCCCTCAAAAAAATTAGGGGCTGGAGATACAGTACTGCAGGTAGAGGACTTGCATGTATCTATCTGGATTCGATCCTCCTCAGGATCCCACATGATTCCCTGAGCACCATCAGGAGTAACTCCCAAGCATTGCTGGGTGTGGCCCCAAGAATTCCCCCACAAAATACAGCACGTTATGAATGTATTCCTGCTTCTAAAGAAATGAGGAGCAGGCAATGCCACATGGAACTGAATTTTATTTTTCCCCAAAGTTTCTCCCTCTAGATCAGTGGGTTTCAAATTTTAATGTGTACCATCTAGAAAGCTGAAGAAAGCAGACTTCAGAATCTCACTCACACTTTCTAATTCATGGTTTGGATCTTGCCTGAAAATCTCCATGTTCTCGCATTATACTGATGCTTCCACACTTTAACAGCTGCTGCTCCAGGCATCAATCTGCTAAATCCAGGTCTAGCTGGAAATAATATCTTTTCATAGAACAGACATTCCAGGTTTCTTTTCAGTATTTATTCCCTTTTCAGAGCTCCAGAAGATGTATATCATTGAACTGTACAAGCAATTTCCAAGTTGTTTATGATCAGAAATGAAGTCTCTGAAATCACACTACCTTGGTTCAAATTCTGACACCACCTTTTATTAGTTCCTATGACCTTAGGCAAGTTACTTAACCTGTCTGTATTTGAGTTTTCTGAACTATCAAGTGGGACTAATAAACACTAATTATAGGGTAGCTTTGAAAATTATATAAGAAGTGTAAAACAACTAGATGTCTGTCACCTAACTCAATATCTGTTAGCTATAATCATTACTACATTTTCAAAAGTACCTAAATTTACATTTTAATAGATATTATTTGGGGCCGGAGAGATAGCACAGCGGGTAGGGCATTTGCCTTGCACGCAGCGGATCCGGGTTCGATTCCCAGCATCCCACATGGTACCCTGAGCACCACCAGGAGTAACTCTTGAGTGCAGAGCCAGGAGTAACCCCTGTGCATCATCAGGTGTGACACAAAAAGCAAAAAAAAAATAGATATTATTTGCTGCCCTCCTTCATTGCCCAACAGGATTAGCAACATTAAGCCACAGTCTCTTTTTTAGGAGAGACAAGATTTTCCTTTATACCCATATAAGGAATTCTCTAAGCACAGAACAATTATTTAGAGAGGATAGCAAACATGTTTTATTTATTGGTGGGGGCAGAGAGGGGAAGGTTATTTGCTTTTGAGCCACACCCAGGTGTGTAGGGGTCACGCCTGGTGGTACTCAAGGAATTTTTTGCAGTGCCAGGGACCAAACCAGACTAAAGCCACACACGAAGCAAGCGCCTAACCCCCTGAACTATCTCTCCAGCCCGCATACCAAAGTTCTGGCTACAGACCAAAAAGCAATTATGGAAACTCCCTTTCAAGCATACTGTGATCAGCCAGCCAGTCCATCTGACTGTCTTAAATAGTTTTCCTTGGAGGAAGTTGTTCAAAGGAATTCTATAAAATCAGAGTGGGGATGGGTACTTCCAATAGCTCTTTTATCAATTTTTTTTCTGAAATACGTTATGCCCATATTTTTAAGATTATAATTGATAGCAAATCATGACATCTTGTAAAAGGCTAACCCCAAAAAAGCAAGGACCATGGCACAACCCCCAAGTTTGTGTGGTCAGGGGTGGCAACGGGGAGGGATGCACTCTCCATTCATAAATTTAGAGATGCCCCAATAAACATTTCAAACAGTTGCCGTGCATCTCTGCAAATTTTCCTCCTCACAACTTATTTCCTATCTTCTCATTACAGAGTCTGTTAGAAATTTACTAATCTGGTGGGTGGGCTGGCTAATCTGCAGAACTTTACTACCACACAGGCTTTGAATTTTAAAAAAGCATGTACTCATGATTCAGGAAATAATGAATCAGTTAAAGACAGGGGACAGAGCCAAAATAGGGAGTAGAAAGACCAACCGCTGAATCTTAGGTTGGCTCCGTGGTTCCTTAATGAAAACTTCACAATTCTGAAGTGAAATTTAGAACAGAAGGGTACTGGGTACTAGAGAAATTGCACAGGGGGTAAGGCAACGACTCCCATGTTCCATATTCCTGCCCACCCACCCTCAGCTCACCAGGAGTGATGCCTGAGTGCAGAGCCAAGCATAAGCCCTAAGCACTGCTGGATGTGACTAAAAAAAGTAAAACAGAAAAAAAGAGAAAAAGGGGTGCCTAGTGCCCCTTTTAGTTTAAAATTTTGTCCCTGGTGCTTTTTTATTTTATTTTATTTTATTTTATTTGCTTTTTGGGTCACACCTGGAGATGCACAGGGGTTACTACTGGCTCTGCACTCAGGAGTTACTCCTGGCGGTACTCAGGGGACCATACGGGATGCTGGGAATCGAACCCAGGTCGGCCGCGTGCAAGGCAAACGCCCTACCCGCTGTGCTATCTCTCCAGCCCCTGGTGCTTTTTTTTTAATTTGGGCAACTTAAAGGATTGTTAGATCCTGTTCTTCCTACTCCCAGAGAATTGTTTTTGAGGGCCACTTTCACTGATGCTGGATGAGGGGATCACTTCCTCCCACCTTCCTTCTACCATCACTTCCACCCTCATTCAACAATAAAATCCTTTTCTTGCCAATCTTGGAAAGAAATCTTGTTTTAAAGTCCCGTATTATCTTTGACTGTTCTGATTTTAAAGAGTCATATCTCAAGCTCAGTAACAATTGTCTTTCTATAGTTTTTACCTATTTTTGGGGAGGTAATATATAACACATTGAGTCTTTTACCCATGGAGAGTTTTTCAAATATTTTATTTGGGGGAGCCCCACCTAGTGGTGCTCAGGGGCTACTTCTGGCTCTTGTGCTCTGGAGACACTGTCAGCATTGCTTAAAGGACCACACAAGTGCTGAGCATCAAACATAGGCATCAGCATACAAAGCATGCACACAGCCTCATGAGCTGTCTCTCTAACTTCTTTCAAAAATTTTAGGACAGAGCTGAGTGGCAATACAATGGAAAGGCCGTTTGCCTTGCATGCAGCCCACCTGAGTTTAATCCCCGGCATCCCACTCTGTCCCCTAAGCACCAGCAGGAGTGATTCCTGAGTGCAGAGCCAGGAATAAGCCTGAGCATTGCCGGGTGTGACCCAAAAAGCTAGAAAAAGAAAATTTTCAAGACAGCCATTGTGTTCTCCTATATCTTATTATTCCCAGGCTGAATATGCATAATTGTTTTCATAATTCTCTGTGTTACACTCCAGTAACTATAGTTGAAAATTACAGTTCTTTTTGTGAAGGCCATATTACAATAATGAATCATTACTATGTCAGCTAAAACCTCCAAGTCTTTTAGAAGCTGTACCCATCATACCCAATGTACCGATAGACAATTTATTTAAACCCTCGTTTACCATTTCTGTATCTTAATCTCAGGCACCAAAATTGACTAGGATGAGATTTGTCTTCTAGTTACTCTTTATTATTCCCTCTCACTTTTTTTTTGGTTTGGGGGCCACAATCGGCAGTGCTCGGGGCTTTTTCCTGGATCTAAGCTCAGGGTTCACAGCTGGCAGGGCTTGGAGAACCGACCTTATAGGATACTGGGTATCAAACCCGAGTCAGATGTGTGCAAGGCAAGAGTCTTGCCCATGGTATACCTCTCCAGCCCTATGTCCTTCTTTAATGAGGTGAGGCAAGAAAAGAAAAGGCAAGACACTATGTTTCACAGTGCCCGCTTATAACCCTTGGAATAGCTTGCACAGAATTGGACACACATCCATCAAATAAGTATTAGATGGATCAAATACTTATTTGATGGATGTGTGATGTCTATTATGTACACATTCTGGATATAAAAGATTATGATAAAAATTATGATAGAAATCAGAAAGGTAGCTTGCTTGATTGGACCAATACTACATGATACTCTGTTCGTTTTACTTCCCTAACTTTTGTACAGAGAATTTCGTAATAAACCCAAGTACTCTAAAAATGACTTTGATTTGTGAGGGCTATCTCCTGATATGGGTAAACAGTCTTATCTGAGTTAATATTATAGTATCTCAAACATTTTCATTGTATAAATTCACTGGAAATTGTCTTCAAAATGCAGACATGTGTTCTGAAAAACTAAGGAAAAATTGATAGTCTAAAGACTGATAAAAATAATGTCCCAGAAACAAATTGCACAGCTCTATGCTACTCCAAACATCTAGTAAAAAATCTGGGCACCAGTCTTTCTTTCTCCTCTAGGTAAGCATAGGCATTAAAGAATCTCAGATTCCAAAGCTAATAATAGGAAGTCAAGCAAACGTTTCTTCAAGTTATATTAAATGTTCAAACCTAAAATATACTATGAGTATAAACATGAGTTTACAGGCTAGAGCGATAGCACAGTGGGTAGGGCGCTTACCTTGCACGTGGCCCACCGGGGTTCGATTCCCAGTATCTCATATGGTTCCCCCAAGCACTACCAGGAGTGATTCCTGAGTGCAGAGCCAGGAGTAACCCCTGTGCATCACCGGGTGCGACCCAAAAAGACAAAACAAAAAGCAAAAAAAAAAACACTTAAGTTTAAAAAAAACGATAAACAGGGGCTGGAGCAATAGCACAGCGGGTAGGGCGTCTGCCTTGCATGCGGCCAACCTGGGTTCAATTCCCAGCATCCCATATGGTCCCCTGAGCACCACCGGGAATAATTCCTGAGTGCAGAGCCAGGAGTAACCCCTGTGCATCGCCAGGTGTGACCCAAAAAGAAAAAAAAAAGATAAACACACTTTTTATCTTGGGGCCAGAAAGATAGTACAGTGGGTAAAGCACTTCCCTTGCATGTAGCTGACGCAGGTTCGATTTCATGTACCACGTATGGTCCCCCCGCACAAGCCTTGCCAGAAGTGATCCCTGATCACAGAACCAGGAATAAGCCCTGAGCACAGCTGGATGTGGCCCAAATACCTAACACAGAGAACATATGTTCTAACACCAGAAGGATATTTATCATAATCCCTTTTTATCATAATCTTTTATATCCAGAATGCCATAATGACATTTTCATTGAACCTATCTTTTCTAGATAATCAAGGAAACAAGGTTGGGGAAAAGTTATATGAAATACAGTACTTGCCTTTCAAGAGCTTACAATCTGGTGGAAGAAATCAAAGTAGTTCATTAGAGAAATACTGGAGCACTAAACCATATAGTACAAACCAAGAGCCAAAGTACAGAAAAGGAGATAATCAGCATGGGTTTGAATGACTTGATAAATGATAATGAGAACAGGACAGACAGAGACAAAATGGGGTGGGGGGGGAATCACAGCATGTGGAGGCAGGCATCAATATATAGTATATTCTGAAGAATGTTCAACTAACAGAAATTTCCATTATCTTTCTGAAAAAAAATCCGACCAAAAGAAGGATAAAGAATAGATTAGGTTGAAATACTTGAAGTCATGTGTGTGTAAGGAACAAGAGGGATACTGAATACTGCAAGTTTGGGGCTTTTTTTTTGGGTGGTGGGGTCAGCCACACCTGGCAGTGTTCAGAGGACATACAGGATGCTGGGGATCGCTGTGTGCAAGGCAAGCACCCTACCAGCTATACTGCTGGTATACCAGCTCCAGCCCCTGAATACTTTTTAAACAGGCAAGTGACATAATGAACCCCACCACATTTTAGTTCACTTACTAGGGCTGCAGCAAGCCACTGATTACATAGAGGCACAAGGCAGGGAGATTAGCTTAGGATGGTGTTAAGTAAAGCACAAGGGTTTGTTTGCAGTGAGGTTACAATTTTCTGAAACAGAGTCACAAAGGACCTTGATTATGTAGTAACTCAGAATGAGGGGAAGAATTCACAAAATAAGCATCCCTAGCCTGGAAAAAAATAAGGAAAAATTGATAGGAATTTCAAAATATCCCTGCTGTTTCCAGGTCCGAAAAATCCATTCATATCGACAGTGGCTGCCATATCAATTAGCTGAACTGCGTTTTAACAGATGCCTCCAATGCCTTGACCTCAGAAGTGGCGGGGGCGGGGGAGAAACAGAAGGGGAGCATCTTTGAATAGCATCCCTCACACTAACACAATGGACGTGTTTGCTTACTCCGCTTACAATCACTGCCGCCGTTGCAAACTTCACCCTTAGAAAAATTAGGATTATTCCGGGAAAGATACCCATTCACCCTCTGGGTAGCAGGATCTTGCCAGGTCCTCGGCTGTCTGTGCGAGTTCGTGGAGAGAAGGGAGGCGCCTGAAGGAGGCGGCCTCCCAGGGGGGTCGAGGAAGCAGGGTTCAATCGCAGAAGTAAAACCACCGATGCCAGAAGAGTGAAAGACAGGGAAGGGGCTCAGCTGAGGGGAGAGAGAGATCAAAGGACCGTTAAGCCCCTCCCAAGCCGGGAACCAAGCCTGCCGGCCCCGCGCAGCTAGGCGCGGCCCAACCCCGCTCCCCAGCCTGGAAGTCCAGGAGCTCCCCCTCACCTGCTCGGGCTCATCGGATGACTGGGAAGCCGAGGCTCCCACGATCGGAAACGCTACCGCAACGCCAACCCGGAAGCACTGCGACCAGCGGAAGTAACTAAGGAGTCGCCGTGGCAACCGTGGCGCAGCCATTAAAACCCCACCTTCCGGAAGCCTGAAAAAAGATGGCGCGAAATAAGAGGAAGGATGACTAGGGGGTTGGCGGGAAGGGAGAGGGCGGGGGAAAGGGTGCTCGGCCGCCTGGTGGCGTAGATCCCTAGAGGGTGTCACTTCGCTCTTGGGAAGTGCGGGAAGAGGGAGGTCAGGTAGGAAATGAGAACTTGGCAGCTTCTGCAGTTATTAAAATCTGTTTCGCCAGCTGGGGACAGATTTGTCGCCTAGTCACTGTTTTCCCTTCCCACCCACCTCCCTAGCTCTGGCGCGAGGAAGGGTGGGTAGCAGAGGGGCGCCTGCGCACAGCGTAGGGGAAAAAAGGAGGGAAGCGGGGTGGGGCGAGGGACTAAAACGGAAGTGGAAAAATGAGGGGGTGGGGGAGGGGCGTCTGTGAAAGAAAGTAAAGATCAGGGGCCGATAATAGCTATAGAGTGGGGAAGAGACACGTGGCCCCAAAACCAAAAGAAAAGAGCGATAAAAAAAGCTAATAAACCTCGGCAACCCCTGTGCTCTGGGAGTTAGGAATTTAAGAACTAGGCTTGAGGGGCTGGAGCAATAGCACAGTGGGTAGGGCATTTGCGGACCCGGGTTCGATTCCCAGCATCCTATATGGTCCCGGAGCACCGCCAGGAGTAATTACTGAGTGCATGAGCCAGGAGTAACCTCTGTGCATCGCCAGGTGTGACTCAAAGAGAAAAAAAAAAGAGTTAGGCCTGAGGGGCCCAGAGAGATAGTGCAGAAGGTAAGGCACTCAGCTTGATCCTCGACATCCCATAGGGACCCTGGTGCACTGCCAGGAATAATTCCTGAGTGCAGAGCCTGGAGTTACCCTTGAGCACTGCAGGGTGTGGCCCAATAAACCAAAAAAGAAAAAACCAAAACACCCAACATTATCTTTAAAAAAAAAAAAGCGAAGCTGAGAGTACGGCAGATAAGGTGCTTGCCTTGCATTCTGCCAATCAGGGTTCAATTCCCAGCTCTGTGCCGCCATAAAAACATCAAGAATGAAAAGAACATAGTATTCTAAACAGGGAAACAATTTGTTTGGGGGGAGGAGGTGGTTTTTTGGGCCACACCTGGGGGTATTCTGGGTTTGCCTCTGGCTCTGTGCTCAGGGATCACTTCTGGTGATGCCTGGGAGACCTTATGCGTTAGACTCAAACAAGATAGGCTGTTTGCAAGGCAAGCCCTTTAATCCCTGTACTATCTCTTACCTGTAAAAACGGGAAAACGTTTGCAGTTCACTGTGATTAGGGTCACATAAATAATACACTAATATACGTCAATTATATCTCACTAAAACTGGGAATGAATCATAAATACATTAAAAATTATCATAGTAACAGAAATAGTTTTATTTATATTTATATTTTCATATCATTTGTCACGGACTTTTGCCCTGTTTGACAGTAAAAGATAATTATTTGTTCAGAAAAGCAGCAGAGTGGCATTGTGGCTTATTGGTAAGTGCATGCCCTGCATTTAGGAGCCCTGGACTCAATTCCTGACATTGCAAAAAGAAAAGGAAAGAAAGAAGAAAGCAAAGTTCATATTGCTTTACATGCCTATCAGAAATAAAACTATTTCTGTTACTATGATAATATGTTACATTTCTCTCTCTCTCCCTCCCTCCCTCTCTCATTCTCTCTTATGTTTTTCTTTTTTTTTTTTTTTTTTAGTTTTTGGGCCACACCCAGCAATACTCAGGGGTCGTTTCTCAGGGGTCATTCCTGGCTCTACTCAGGAATCACTCCTGGTGGTGCTTGAGGGGACCATATTGGGTGCCGGGGATCAAGCCCAGGCAGCTGTGTGCAAGGCAAACGCCCTCCCCGCTGTGCTATCACTCTGGCTCCACATGTTACATTTCAGAAATGTTATCTTAATAGAAATAGATGATAAATATAATTGTTTAAAAGTATTTTTCAACCACAAAATTTAAAGATGACATAAAAGTTAAAAGGATTTCACTAGTATTCTCCATAATAACTTTCTAAATAGAACATGTTGAGCCAAGAAGAAACAAACTGGCATTTATCTTTTTATTTAAAAATAGATGCTGGGGCCAGGGAGATAGTTCTGTGGAGCTGTGGGTATAGAACATGCTTGCGTGTGGAATGCCCAGGTTCATTCCTGGTACCACTTGTTCCCCAGACCACTCCCACAAACAACCCCAGTAAGTTCTAGACTGAAGTGTGAATATTTACTTAGGAATAGTAGTATGAGAGCACCTGCCAAATTTGATCCCTGGAACTGATAAAAAAAAATTTAACATGCACTTTTTATTTAAATTTTTTTTTCCTGGAGCGATAGCACAATGGGTAGGATGTTTGCCTTGCACACGGCCAACCTGGTAGGCCCAGGTTCGATTCCTCCACCCCTCTCGGAGATCACGGCAAGCTACTGAGAGTATCTCGCCCGCACGGCAAAGCCTGGCAAGCTCCCCATGATGTATTCGATATGCCGAACACAGTAAAAACAAGTCTCACAATAGAGACGTTACTGGGCCCGCTCGAGCAAATCGATGAACAACGGGAGGACAGCGCTACAGTGCATATTTTCATGAAAACGTACTATTAGAAGTGAAAAGGCAAGCTCCAAATTGGAAAGGTTTTTTTTTTTTAATTGGGGGTGATGGGACAACCAGTGGAACTGAGGACTTACTTCTGGCTTTGTGCTCAGGAATCACTCCCAATGGTACTGGGGGGCCCTATGTGATGCTGAGGGCTGACTCAAGGTTGGCAGCATGTGAGTCACGCATACTGCTCATTATATTATCACTCCAGCCCAGGTACCGATGAACTTTCATTTATGATCCTATGTTAGTTGTATAGGTACAACTTCAAGCCTTTTCAAAATATGTTACCATAGCACACCTACCATCTAAATCCATAGAATCTCCTAACCCTTCAATCCTCACTCTTTCTCATTGATCACTTCAGAGAAAAATGCTCAGCTATCCTACAAAGTCTCCTATCTGGTGTAAAGAACTTGTAATAAAAAAGACAGGCAACTCAATATTTTTTCCATTTTTTTATCAAATTACTGCGATAGTTACAAAGCTCAATATTTTATTTTATTTTATTTTTTTACTTTTTGGGTCACACCCGGCGATGCACAGGGGTTACTCCTGGCTCTGCACTCAGGAATTACTCCTGGTGTGCGGGGAGCCCGCAAAACCACTCTCCAGCCCGCGGAGGTGGCCCTAGGATCCGTAGGTGCAGGGAAGGACCGACCGAATGAACACAAGACACAAGAGACAGAATGCAGTTCAGAAACAGAGAGAAAAAGGGACAGACTTTATTGGGGGCAATCAGGGTATATATCCATTAGTGAGGCAGCTACACAAAAGGTCGTGCCCATATATGGTTAGGAAGTTTTGTTTTCACATCTCACGCATAAAGTTTATGAGTATCTTGTACCAGACACGAGGTAGTTACACAAAGGGCCATGTCCATATGATTTATAAAATTTATATGCATCACGTACCAGACACGAGATAGTTACTTCTTGTTATTACTGACAGCCATGACAGATGTTCTCTCAGGATAACCATACATCAAGATAACCATACATAGCACTGGCTTTGCCTGTTGCAGGGTCACGTAGGTCAAGACGACCATACATAGCACAGGCTGCGCCTGCCTCGGGGTCGTAGGTCAAGATGACCATACCTAGCACAGGCACTTAGGCCTTGGTCAGTTAAAGGGCCAGCTTCCCATACTGGTGGTGCTCAGGGGACCATATGGAATGCTGGGAATCGAATCCAGGTCAGCCGTGTGCAAGGCAAACGCCCTACCTACTGTGCTATCACTCCAGCCCCAAAGCTCAATATTTTAAGTGGGAAAAATCATTGAAAGGTGTTTCATAAATGTATATCCAAATAACCTATATGCATATGGAAAGTGTTTATCATTATTGGTCATCTAGAAAGTTAAAATCACAATGCATGCCTACTAGCATGGCCAAAATTGTATCACTGTATCACTGTCTTCCTTTTGTTCATCGATTGCCTTGAGCAGGCCCCAGTAACGTCTCCTTTGTCCTAGCCCTGAGATTTTTTGCTTTTTGGGTCACACTCGGGGATGCACAGGGGTTATTCCTGGCTCATGCACTCAGGAACTACTCCTGGTGGTGCTCGGGGGACCATATGGGATGCTGGGAATCGAACCCGGGTCGGCTGCGTGCAAGGCAAACACCCTACCCGCTGTGCTATCACTCCAGCCCCAACCCTGAGATTTTAAAAAGTGCCATATTCGAGGCTCTTTCAGGGTTAGGAGAATGAGACCCATCATTGTTATTGGTTTTTGGCATATTGAATACACCACGGGGAGTTTGCCAGACTCTGCCGTGTGGGCAGGATACTTTTGGTAGCCTACCAGGTTCTCCAGAGTAAGAAATAGATGATAAGATGTTGGCTTCGGGACTAGGGTCTTTATAGTCTCTGGGTCTTGGCCGTTGATGGGATTACACAGCACCATGTAATTTGAAAGCACTAAATACAAGGGAATGAATAAAAGTCTCGCTCTTGAAATGGCTGCATAGTTAGTTTATTCTTTTTTGCACTGAGGGCAATTTCTTACTACTTTTTGGCCAAAGGCTGCTTTCCTGTAACATATCCCTCTCCACAGGTCATTTACAGCATGGCTATGTTTCTTCCAGGCCAACAGGAGAGTGAATATCTGAGATGAGCTTTTATTACAAATAATACAAAGTATTACTAAACTAAATAAAATTTAATAAAATTGAACAGATAAATAGCAGGGGCTGCTATTTTCTGTTATTTTGCTCTTTTTTACAAAATCACAATTAGTTTTTATATTATAAAAAATGGCAAAGTCAGACTTGCTCTTCAAGTCCATGTTCTCCCTTGAAAACGTATTTTGCTGGCTTGTCTCTACGTTTCTTTGCTTGTTTATTTCCAATCTGACAAGTTTGTGTTCTGAGCACATACTTTTCTCTCTCTTCCCCCTCATATCTTTCTAAATAAATTTCAATAAAATAGAAATGATATGATAGTTGGAAATTATCACTCTAGACAAGAACTGGGTGCTGAAAGGAGGTAAAGTGATATGCACGATAGCTCTTCAGTAACAATATTGCAAATTACAGTGCCTAAAAGAAAGAGAGAGAGAGAGAGAGAAAATTGCTTGCCATAGAGGCAGGCTGATATGGGGTGTGAGGGAAACTGGGGACATTGGTGGTGGCAAGAAAAGTACACTGGTGAAGGGATGGGTATTGGAACATTGTATGACTGAATCTCAATGGTGAACAAATTTGTAGCTGTGTATCTCAAGGGGATTCAATAAAAAATAAATTTTTAAAAACTTGTTTTGCTTCACCAAAATAAAATAAATAGCATGTTCTGGGCTAGAATGATAGTATAGCGGCTAAGACATTCACCTTACATGCTGCTCGCTCAGGTTCAATCCAGGGCATTCCATATGGTCCCCAGCGTCTGCCAGGAGTAATCCCTGTGCACTGCCATTCAGGGGCACAAAATCAGGAAAAAGGTTTTTCACAGCACTTCATTTAATACAAATATTAAAAATAATATGAATTCAGAATATAATAAACATAAAAATATTAATGTGATTATTCATTTTAATTGCAAGTTTTTGTGTACACTCACAGTCCATGTCACATATTAGCCATATTAGTCCATATTAGCCACATTTTATCTGCTCAAAAGCTATATGAAGGAACCGGCAGAGGAACCCAAGTATGCGGGACCTGACGCATAGATCTCCAAGCCTGCTCGGATTGGGACTGGGCCTCCTCCACCCAGATCCCCCATCTTCCAGTATGTAGGCGTTACACCCACCAACTGCCCCCGGCAGCGCTGTGAAATCCCATCAATGGCCAAGACCCAGAGACTATAAAACCCAGCTCCCGGAAGCGTGCGGCTGTGTTCACGGCCGTGCAACATCTTACTGTCTTGTTCTTACTCTGGATAACCTGGCAGGCTACCAAAAGTATCCTGCCCACACAGCAGAGTCTGGCAAACTCCCCGTGGCGTGTTCAACATGCAAAAAAAACAGTAACAATGATGGGTCTCATTCTCCTGACCCTGAAAGAGCCTCAAATGTGGCACGTTCTAAAATCTCAGGGCTAGGACGAAGGAGACGTTACTGGTGCCTGCTTGAGGAAATCAATGAACAACAGGATGACAGTGACAGTGACAAAAGCTATATGTGTATTGGCCATTGTAACTGAACAACTTGGGTTTAACTCTTTTAGACCTTCTCTAGCATTTATCTTGGCCCCCAAAAATCTTCTGACTCCTAACAACTCAAAGGTGCTCATTAGAGCAACTTCCGGCTGTTAAACCTGCAGAAAACCATACCCCACATAAGACCTACTTAAATCAGAATCTGCGTTTAAAAACTACCCTTTTTTGCATAAGAAATTTGTTTGCGTATGGAAATTAAGGAGTCTTTTCTGCCTCCAATTACACATTTCCAGGAACAAAGAACTCACGTTGCCACCTGCAAAAAGAACAGCCCCAGGCTTGGCCCCAGAACTGTTTAGCCTCAGAGAACTAGATGGTGGGCGCATGCGGGCAGCCCGTCAGATAGGAGCATTTCACGGAGGCTGACGCTGCCGGCAGGTCTGGCAGGTCCAAACCCTCAGACAACCCAGAGACCCACACAGGAACCCAGGGTTAGAGACCCACCCTCAGGGCGGCCAGTCGGCTAGTCGGAGCCCTGAGACACAGCTGGGGCATGTGACAGGGTCAGATGCAGGGCGGGCACTTTGGCGCAGCCACTGATCAGGCTTCATTCCACAGCTCCTTGTATGGGTCCCTGAGTACATCACCAGCTGGAAAACAAGCGTGAGTGCAGAGTGCAGTGTCCACCCCCAGGAGGAGAGAGCAGGGTGCAGTGTGCCCCCCCCCCCGGAGGAGAGTGCAGGCTGCGGTGTCCACCCCCGAGAAGAGAGAGCAGAGTACAGTGTCCACCCCCGGGAGGAGAGAGCAGGCTGAGGTGTTGTCCACCTCTGGGAGGAGATTGCAGGGTACGGTGTCCACCCCCGGGAGGAGAGAGCAGGCTGCAGTGTCCACCCTCGGGAGGAGAGAGCACGCTGAGGTGTTGTCCACCTCTGGGAGGAGACTGCAGGGTGCAGTGTCCACCCCCGGGAGGAGACTTCAGGGTACAGTGTCCCCACCCCACCCCCAGGAGGAGAGTGCAGGCTTCGGTATCCACCTCCGGGAGGAGAGTGCAGGGTACAGTGTCCACCCCCGGGAGGAGACTTCAGGGTGCTGTGTCCACTCCCCCGCCCCCCGGAGGTGAGAGCAGGATGCGGTATTGGTGTAGGAATGGCAGTGGCAGGTCTCTGTGCTGCTCCATGGCTCTGTGGCAAATCTCTGGACTGCTCCGTGGTTCCGTGTTGGGTCTCTGTACTGCTTCGTGGTTCTGTGGTGGGTCTTTGGTGCTCCGTGGTCCCGTGGTGGGTCTCTGGGCTGCTCCGTGGTTCCGTAGCGGGTCTCTGGACTGCTCCGTGGCTCCCAGCTGTCTCAATATTTTCAAGAATATCAGCATTATAATTATAATGAATTTTGAAAACAGGGAAGTGGAAGGGAGAGGAGAGAACTCCCTAGCCTGGAGGACTAAGTTCTACAAGTCCACTTCAGAAGTACTGATGGTTTGCTTGGAGTTGGTGCACCAACGATGCTCAGGAATCTCTGTGGCAGGGCTTCGGGGCCGGGAGGGGCTCCGGAACTGGCCACATGTGAGGCAAGTGGCCAGCCTGCTGTCCTATAGTTCCAGCCCCCAAAAGCCCCACTTTTTTCTTTTTGTTTGTTTCTTTTTTTCTTTTTTTTTTTATTAGTGAATCACTGTGGGGTATAGTTACAAACTTACGAACTTTGAACTTTGGTGTTTGCATTATAGTCAAACAGTGATGGTTTACCCATCCCTCCACCAATGCCCATCCTTCCCCACCAATGTTCCCAGTATCCCTCCCACAACTTCCACCCCCTCCCCCACTGCCCCACCCTGCATCTGTGGCAGGGCATTCCCTTTTATTCTCTCTCCTTTTGGGTGTTGTGGTTTTGCGATAGAGGTATTGGGCGGCCATCTGTTTGGTCTATAGTCTACTTTTGGCACACAACTCCCATCCCAAGCTTGCCTTCCCAACATCCTTTACTTGGTGTTCCCTACTCTATCTGAGCTGCTTTTTCCCCTAGCATGTGCTTCCGGCTTCCAAGATGTGGAGCAAACCTCCTGCTCCCTATCTCTACTATTCTTGGGTGTTAGTCTCCCATTCTGTTACTTTATATTCCACAGATGAGTGCAATCTTTCTATGTCTGTCCCTCTCTTTCTGACTCATTTCACTTAACGTGATACTTTCCATGTTGATCCACTTCTATGCAGATTTCATGACTTCATCTTTTCAAACAGCTGCATAGTATTCCATTGTGTAGATGTGTCAAAGTTTCTTTAACCAGTCGTCTGTTCTTGGGCATTCGGATTTTTTCCAGATTTTGGCTATTGTAAACAGTACAGCAGTGAACATACAAGTGCAGATGTCATTTCGACTGTACCTTTTTGCCTCTCTGGGATATATTCCCAAGAGTGGTGTTGCTGGGTCAAATGGAAGTTCAATTTCTAATTTTTTTCATTTTTTATAATTTTATTTTTTTATAGTCTCTGGGTCTTGGCTGTTGATGGGATTACACGGCGCGGGGGGAGGTCAGTTGGTGGGTGTAACGCCTACATACTGGAAGATGGGGGATCTGGGTGCAGGAGGCCCCAGTTCCAATCTGAGCAGGCTTAAAGATCTATGCTCCGGGTCCCGCACACCTGGGTTCCTCTGCTGGTTCCTTCATGTGTGAGGCTCGTCCGAATGTGTGGAGAGTGGTCTTAAGCATGGCTGTGGCTGGAACCGGAGGTCTTCAGCTGCCAGAGCTCTACTCGGGATGGGGAGGGGAACTCAACCCACCCTCCTCCAAGGGGCCCCGGTGAGGACAGCCAGGCGCAGAGGCAGGAGACTCCTGCTCCTGGAAGCATTCGCGGCCGCATGACATCTTATTATCTAGTTCTTACTCTGGAGAACATGGCAGGCTACCAAAAGTATCCTGCCCACACGGCAGAGTCTGGCAAACTCCCCGTGGCATATTCAATATGCCAAAAACCAGTAATAATTATGGGTCTCATTCTCCTGTCCCTGAAAGAGCCTTGAATGTGGCACTTTTTAAAATCTCAGGGCTAGGACGAAGGAGACGTTACTGGGGCCTGCTTGAGGCAATCGATGAACAACAGGATGACAGTGATACAGTGATTTTTTAAATCTGTTCTAAGGATTAGAAAAAAAGCATTTCTCTTTCATTTATTGAGGAGTCTCTATGAGCCCATCATTGTGCTAAGAACTACATATGAATTATGTCTTGAAGTTCTGATGTCGGTGGGCCCCTACAGGTGACTAATGTGAAACAGGGAGGAGAAAGAGGGTCACTTTCTCTCCGTCCACCTCTGCCACCCGGGACTCAGGGTTATTGGCCTACATCAATTCAATTATCAGGGCAGACTGATAGTGCAGTGGGTAGGGCCTTGCACATAGCCCAGCATCCCTTATGGTCCCCCTCAACCCCAGCACTTCTGGAAGTAATTCCTGAGTACAGAGATCCAGGAGCAAGTCCTGAGCATCACTGGGTTTGGCCCAAACACACACGTGTTTGAGCGCACAAACACACACACACACACACACACACACACAATCCCAACTCCCTTTGAAAGAGGCATTTGAAGTCCTTTGTTGCAGCTATTGTTTATTGTGGTAAAATACATACAACATAAATTTTATCATTTTTAAGTGTGCAGTGGCATCAAGCACATTCACAATGTTGGTCAACCAACAACCACTAACCATTTTCAGAACTTTTCATAGTGCCAAACAAAAACCCATTAAACAATCACCCCCTTTTCTCACCAGTTTGCTTTTTTCCTTTCTGTCTCCATAAATTTAACTCCTCTAGATACCTCATATAAGTAAAATAATTCATATTTATTTTTGTCTTATTTGTCTTAGCATGTTTTCAAGAGTAATCTATCAGAAGCCTATTACCAAATTTCTGTTCTTTATAAAGGCTGAATAATGAGTCCATTGTATGTATATACCACATTTTGTTCAATAATCTGCCTATAGGGGCTGGAGCGGTAGCACAGTGGGTAGGGAACTTACTTCACATGAGACCTACCTGAATTCCATCTCAGACATTCCATATGGTCCCCCTAGCTACTCCAGTAGTAATTCCTGAGGGCAGAGCCAAGGATAACCTCAAAGCATTGCTGAGTGTAGTTCAAAAAATAACAAAAAATATGCTGACAGGACAATTGAGTGGTTTCTACCTTTTGGCCATTAACAAATGATGTCGCTCCGAACATTGGTATACAAGAATCTGAGTCCTTTGGTTTTTGTGCTTTTTTTCTTTGGGGGCCTCCAGGCTTTCTCCTGGAGCGGCTCAGGGAACCATGTGGGATGCTGAGGATTGAACCCAGGTCAGCGGCACACAAGGCAAGCATCCTATCTGCTGTAGTGTGTCTTTGACCCTTTGATGCCTTGCTTTGAATTGTCTGGACTAGAGTGGAATTGCTGGATCATATGGTAATTCTATATTTAGTGTTTTAAGGCACTATCAAACTTTTCCCATGGTATCTGCACCGCTTTACTATAGCTTTTGTTAAACAAATAGCTGTAATTTGTGGCTGTTTTGTTAGTTTGTTTGGGGGCCATATCCATGGTACTCAGAGCTTATGCCTGACTCTTTGCTCCAGAATCACTCTTGTCAGTGCTTATTGGACCATATGTGGTGTAGAAGATAGAACCTAAGTCAGGTGAGCATAAGACAAGTACCTTATCCACTGTACTGTCACTCTGACCCCTGTGACTATTTTTTAATCAGGAAGTCTTATTTTAAAAATTTTATTGAGTCTTGAGCCACACTAAGCTCTATGCTTGAGGTTACCCCTGGCAATGCTCTGGGATCGTGAGGTGCTAGAGACTCACCCAAGGTTTTCTGCATTCAAGACAAGAGCCTTAACCCCTGTACTATCTTTCCAGCACCAATCAGAATATTTTAAAAACATATTTGGGGGGCCCTCGGGGACCATACCTAGCAGTATTTGGGTTGCTATATGCTATGCTTGGATTTGAAATGATGTCACACCTGAAGTTTCTGTATGTGGTAAGGATCTCAACCTTTGTACTATCTCCGCAGTCCCACATACATATTCTTTAAATGAAACTAGAACATAGAGGCGCAGTTTAATGATAGAACACTTGAATGAGTGAGACTGTTTTGCTCACACACACATGCTCACACTCATGGACACAACACACACACACACACCACCACAAAATCTGCCACCCCCAGCTGTGCCCCCACCCCTCTCACACACTGCAGCAGCAGCAACAACAAAGAAAACTGTAATATAAGAAAAATAACTGCAGGGTCAAAGAGATAGTACAGCAAGTTGCCCTTCATGTGGCTGATCCAGGCTCAATCCCTGGCATCCCATATGATTCCCTGAGCACTGCCAGGAATAATCCTGAGTGCAGACCCAGGCGTAACTGAGCATCACCGGGTGTGGCCCCCAAACAAAAACAAAACAAAAACTCCTGCAATCAAAAAAACAAAAACACAGGGGAAAAAAACAATGTTGATATATATACAGGTTGTTCCAGGATTACTTTTTATGACAAATGTTTTTCTGTCTTCCACCACGCTTCCCTGCCAAGATCCTACAATGCAAGATATGCACCCTATAACTAAACCATATGCCCATCTCAATGTCTGCTTCTTAAAATAAAAATTGTTTGTTTCCGTGGAATTCTAAACATGTATTTAAAGGAATATTATTTTAAAATATACTTGCCTTAAAAATACCACTTTTAGGGCTGGAGCGATAGTACACCGGGTAGGGTGCTTGCCTTTCATGCAGCTGACCTGGATTCAATCTCTGGCTTCCTATATGGTCCCCTGAGCACTGCTAGGAGTAACTCCTGAGTGTAAAGCCAGTAGTAAGCCCTGAGCACTACTGGGTGTGGCCCAACCCCCCAAAATATCAGTTTCATGGGGATTGAGAGCTAATACAGGGGATAAAGCACTTGTCTTGCATGAAGCCAACCCTGGTTTGATCTCCAACACCACATAGGTTCCACTGAATACCTCCAGTAGTGACTTCTGAGCAGTGAAATAGTAGTAAGTCATAAACAAACATTGCCAGGTGTGGCCCCCCATACATCATTTTCAAATAGTAAAGTAAAGGCCCTCCCGTTGATCGTCGATTTGCTCGAGCGGGCCCAGTAACGTCTCCATTGGAGACTTTGTTGTTACTGTGTCTGGCATATCCAATACTCTCAGTAGCTTGCCGGGCTCTCCGAGAGGGGCGGAGGAATCGAACTCGGGTCGGCCATGTTGGCTGCGTGCAAGGCAGACGCCCTACCCGCTGTGCTATCGCTCCAGCCCTATTTTTCAAATAATATGCAGATATTAGAAATATATTTATGAGGATTATTTAAGATTCAATACTTGAATCTGGCACAATAGTACAGTGGGTAGAATATTTGCCTTGCAAATGGCCAATCCGGAATCGATCCCTGCATCTTGTATGGTCCCCTGAGCACCACCAAGAGTAATTCCTGAGTGCAAAGCCAGGAGTAACCCCTGAGCATCTCCAGTGTGACCCAAAAATAAAACAAAAAAAATGCTCTACCTTCTATTGACTGCCTATTGTATTCTAGAAACTACACAAACCAATTCTCTTTTTAACGGGGGATTCATTTTCCTGACTCACAGAACCTCCTGTCAAGCATTTAAAAACAAGTACAGGTTCATCCTTTTATTCAGGACAAACTCTAGGAATCCAAAACAGCTGTGCCTTTAAGAGTCCCCCAAGACTTGTAAGAGGCTAACATGCTTTCATATCAAAATCAATTTGTAACTTTTCATGGGAACATTAGTAAAAAGAGAAATGGAGGTTTATACAAATTTAATCAGTTCCAGATACTGGGTTTAATGCTTAACAAAGCTTCCTTTATATTATTTTCACACTTTTCTTATGAGATAAAAATAGTCCTTTCTTCTGGAATGTTTATAAAGAATGAAGAGTTTTAAAAGTTAAATAAATAAAACATACATAAAAGGATAAATGTTTAAAACTGGAGCAAATTAATCCTCAATATGCAGAAAATAAGCTTACAGACTGCGTTACTGTAAGAATAAGAATCTAATTTAATTTGACATTTAAATTTCTATTTGCATATTTTTTCATTAACATTTTAAATAATAGCTCCCCAAATAAGACAAAAACATTGAGGGCCAGAGAGATAGTACAATGGATAAGGCACTTGCCTTGTATGCAGCCAACCTGGGTTCGATCCTAGGTTTCCCATGTGAGCTACCAAGAGTGCTGCCTGGGCACTGTGACAGGACGGAGCCACGAGGTATAGCCCAAGCAACCCATCTACCCCCTAAAAGGCAAAGACATTGAATGATTCATTCAAAGTGCTGGTTTGGTTCGGTTCTGGAAAAACCAGTCATTTCTATGACAAATTGAAAGATACTTAAGTTTAAATTGTAAATTTTGGGTATGATCTTCACTTTGGAACAAAGTGACTCTCCTTATCTCAGGAGGTTTGCCTTGCATTCATACACATACAGTCAAATCAGTTAATGAAACTTATTCATTATGGCACAGTTCTACAGAGCAGGTGTGGGGCCTACTTTCTGCCCACAATCAATAAAAAATGTTGTTCAAGGAGTGAGGATTACTGCTCAATAGGGACAAGCCTTGCAAACAGCAGTACCCCAAGATTTGAACCCTAGTTCAATCCAGGTGTAGTCAGTGGGCCACCATGGGTGGCTTATAAGAGGCAGAGAGGAGAGAGAGACGGTCACTTTCTCCTGATCCACCTCTGCCACCCAGGACTGGCTAGGAAGACTAGGATTCAGGATGGCAGGAGGATTTGCTCTTTATAGGAAAGGAGAGTCAGTCCTAGACCTTACCCAGGGTTTATAGACTCTTGTCTTCCTCGCAGGAAGGAATTTCAGGAGCAGACGAGCAGTGAAGTAAAAACAGATTTTATTTGGAGTTTTTTTTGGAAGGGGAAGGAGGGAGAGAAAGTAATGCTCAAGGGAGAAGGCAGGCTTCTCCAAAGGTGGAGAGAGCCTCAGTACACATCTCAAGGGAGGAGATGTAGGTGTGCACAGGCGTGGGAGATGTGCTTGGCCATGTGGGCAAAACATATGCAAGCCCTTCCTTTGTTCAAGGTCGCTTTTATAGGGTTTCTCCAACCTCCCCCGACTTGGGGATTTCTAGCTAGGTAAGAGTTCGTTGCTAGGGTGGTTGCTAAGGGGGGTTGCCTTGATCTGGAGTTTCTCTGCCAGAGGTGCGGGTCATTCAGGTGTCATAAATCTTCAGGTCCTTAATTGCAGTCTCTTTCTCTGCTGAAGTTTGTGTAGCTGTGGGATCCAGCCTCCTCAGGGTCATCACAGATACTGCATGGTCCCTTGAGCAGCCCAAGAATTACACCCCCGGCCCTGAGCAACCCTCCTCCCAATTCCCAAAACCACTGGCTGTGGCCCAAGAACAGAGAAAAATTAGCAATAAAATACAGCCCATTAAAAAGAACAGCGAGCCCTTTCGTTTTAGCTCATATTTAAAAATCATTAAATTATTCTCAAGCCCAAAAATAATTCTAAAGCAGACTTGAAAGCGCTTGGCTCAAACGGTTGGAAATTCTAATCCCATACTGGCTTTCTTGTAATGACTTCTTTCGGGTACATTAAACTATGTTAATATCAGGAGACTGTAAAGTATGTGAAAGAAAAATAAGTGCTTTTTTAAAATTTCAAACCCCAAAGCCCTAAACATCAGGGTCGGAGGGTGACTCATGAGTACCCTCATCTCCTTTTAACTGGTTACATCGAACGACCTCTCTGGCATTGGAGTTTTAAATCTGCAAGTCTAGACATTACATCAAAGTTCAGATGTCCAATTCATCGCAGCTGGACCCCAGCCCCACAACTATACCGCTCAAGGCAGATGGGAGTTCAAGCTGCCTAATCTCCACATCGACTGTTTTTCTTCTTTCCTTTGCTGTTTCTGTAAACCTCGGCAAAACTCCAAGGTACAGTGGAAAGTTCTGCATCTCAACCTCTCCCTGTTGGTCCCTAGCGCGGCCATATTGCTGCTGTGGCTGCTTCTGGCTGTTTCCTGCAGTTCCTAAGGCAGAGGGAAAGGGATGCAGGGAGAAACCACTGGGTCCCAAACACGGGAGAGTTGGGGAGATGGGGAAAGAACTCGGAAAGAGAATGAAGGCTGGGGGTGGGCGGGGGTCACCGTACTGAGTTCAGTGACAACCCACCCTCGACCCCCCATTCCCAAAGTGGCATAGATGAGGGGCGAAACAATGCAGGGAAAAGGTGAGGGGCTCAGTTGGGCATCCCCGCCGGCTGAGTGGGGTGACCTAGAGGAGAGATGTGCGTGAGAGAAAGCGAACCGCACAGGGGCCTTTGAGAGAAAATTGACCGGCTGCAATGACAGCGGCCCTGGCGGTGCCTGATCCCAACCGGTCCCCAGCACACCCCGGGCTCTTTGTTCGGGAGAAAATAGAAACTGCGACACTGGCCTCCTCCTTCCTCTGCCTCTCGGCCTCCTCCCACTTTTGCTGCCCCACTCGCTAGCGGGGACCCTCTGAGAGCGCCTCTCCTCCCGGCCTCACGTGTCCCAGGCCCTGGCGCCCGCGACCTTGCAGCACGCAGCGCGCAATCTGACCTCTGGTCCAAGGCCACGCGCCCCCGCACCCCCCGTGTGGAAGCGCCTCAGACGGAGGAGGGCTGGGTGGGGGGCACCGGGCAGGCCCTGCCAGCCAGCCCGCAACTGCCACCGCCTAATCGCGGCATCCAAGCACCTGAATTCAGGCTCCCTTTGACGGGTCGAGCCGGCTGGGCCACTGGCCCCGTTGCCCCCAGCCTGTGCATGAGGCCCCACCAGGAATCTCGGCTCTGGGCCTCCTTTGTCCTGGGGGAAATCGGCCTGTCCCTGCGATCAACAGACATTTTATTCACTGGGGGGGGGGGGAGTGGGAATCAGTTCGAGACCCGGCCTGGCTGCTGCTCTAGCGCCCTCTACTCCCCAAGACGGCCCCAGTTAACCCCCTAATCCCCGGCGCCTTCGAACCACCTGCACAGAAGTAGGGCCTAGCCTAGGAGGCTCTCCAGAGTGGGCTGCAACCTGGAGGGGCGCCTGCGCAGCCGCAAGACAAAGCCAGGGATGGGGTGGGGGTGGTGGTGGAGAGGCTGGCGGGAGCGGAGTGGAATGTAGGCCCCCTGGAGAGAATGCGGCGGCCACGGTGGCGCCTCCTCCCTCTCGCCCTTCTAGCTCCCTCCTCCACCGGATGCGGCGCCAGGAGACGCAGCTGCAGGCGCATCTGGATCCGTTGCCCAGGTTACCGATGGCTAATTTTCCTGAGCCAACCACAGTGGACGCTAGCGACTCAGTCCGTGGGTGGCTGGGCTGTGCTGGGCGCTGAAGATGCTCGCATGGGGGAAGGGAGGCTCACTCTTAAGAGTTGGACGTGGGCGGTCAAATTCGTTGCTAAGCTCCATGCAGAATAAAGGGCAAAACCTCTCTCCCACTCCACAAAGCAATTACGGCTTCAGTTTTCCAAACACGACACTCCATCTCTGCACCAAGGCCACAGGATTGCACAACAGGGCGGACCTTTCAAGGCAGATCGGGGCTCTCTTTTTCATTTCCCTTCGTTGGGTTTGGGGCCACACCTGGCAGTGTTCAGGGCTTTCTCCTGACTCTATATTCAGGCATCACTCCTGGTGGGCTCTGGGGAAACGTTTGTGGTGCTGCGATGCCAGGGGAGATTGAACCCAGGTGAACCACGAGAAAGACAAGCACCTTAATCCCTGTACTCTCTCTCTCTCTCTTTTTTTTTTTCATTTTACAGATGAGAGCCAGGTTCTGTTACTTGGCTGTTATCTGGCACAAATTCTGATATTGACCTAAGAAACCTCAAACGTCATTAAAAAAAGAAGAACGAAGTTGCCATTTTGCTTATCTCGCTGCTGCAAATAAGGATATGTTCAGTCATAATCAATCTCTTTTTGGGGTTAGGGAAACAAGCAGGAAAGATGTAAAACCCAGGCAGAAAAAACACTGGCTAGGGCCTGGAGAGACAACACAGCTGGTAAAGCACTTGCTTACATGCTGTCAATCTGAGTTGAATGTCCGGCACTGCTTATGGTGGCCATACGGTTCCCAGTGAACCCTGAACACAGAGCCAGGAGTAAGCCCTGAGCACAACCAGCTGTGGTCCCAAACAAAAACAAAACACTGGCTAGAAAGAGGACACAACTATAGTAATAAATTTTAAAAAGCTGGCAGGTCTGAAGACAGCAGGGCAAGAGGCCATTCTTACTCTGAATCTAATAGAAACAGTGAAATAGATTTGCGGATAGTGGTAGAGAAATACTCTCTTACAGTGGGAGTTGTCCAGAAAGGATGGCGATTGTAGATTAGAGATTTCTATATCATCTCTGGCTAAGTCAAGACTCTGCCAGAAAGATCTTGTGGCAATAACTCCAAAATCCACACCTTATCTTGGTGAGCAACTCCTGTTTTTAGAAGAGTCCAGACCACACTTGGGGTGCTCAAGGCTTTCTCCTGGCTGTGAGATCAGTCCTATCTCATAGATCACTCCTCCTGCAGATTGCTGAGAGCCCGTGGGTGCTCTACCAAGGGTGAAGCTCCTTAACCCCTATACTATCTCTCCAATTGCCAATTCTTATTCTTTGAGTCCCACCCAAAGGGGCCATATGGGGCCACAGTCTCCTCCTGGAAATGTGATTCCAATCAGCAAAATCATATATTTCAAATTTATATTTTGGTTTTGGATCACACATACTGGTACTCAGGGCTTACTCGTGGCTCTGTGCTCAGGAATCACTCCTTAGGTCAAAGGGGACAATATAGAGTACTGGTAATGGAACCCAGGTCAGCTGTGTGCAAGGCAAGCACCTGATTGGCTGTTATCTCTCAGTACCAGTTTAAATTTTTCTGGGGATTTTTTCACAGTTCAAGTGTAAGTCATCATAATCCTGTTCTCTGTAGTGATTGACTATAGGCATGGACCCATTGGAGCCAAAGAGAGTGGAAATTTCCTGGACACTGGGGGGGAAAGTTTAACTTTCATGTTCTGAAGAAGTTTCAAAACCTCTCTCTTTCTTCCTGTGCTCAAAGATGTAAATGCCTCTGATGGAGTAAGCAGCTAGATACCAGCAATAAGGAAGCGCTAAGTTAAGATAAAGCAGATATCAAGGAAACCCTGGCAGAAGAAATGTAAATTTGGTGACACTTGGTTTTTTGTTTTGGGATCACACCAGGCTGTGCTCAGGGCCTTACTCCTGCTCTGCACTCAGGAATCACTCCTGGTGGGCCTGGGGAACCACATAGGGTGATGGAGATCTAATCTGGGTTGGCTACATGCAAGTCAAGAGCCCTATTTGCTGTACTATCTCTCCAACTCCTTTGGTGACACCTTTAAGTCTCTGGATTAAACAGCTTTTGAATCCAGGTCTACTATCAAGACTGGGTTAGCAAGACTGGGTTTTCTGTTCCTTGTAACCTAGTGTATCTATGGCCCACTTTTGGGAGCAAAGACCCAAGCATCCAATAGGCTTATGAATTAGGTAAGAGCTTATCCCAATACTAAGAATTTATATCACCTTAAGTGGTAGAGCTTCTCGATTTCTCTTTCATCATAATGAGATGTTGGTGCGTAGACAACGAAGATAGAAACTGCAGGCAGTGAGCCACATCTATTCAAATGTAAACGTCCGATTCGGGTTGTTAGGCATTCGAATGAATCAATGCTCTTGGCCAAGTTTGTGTTGACAAGGACACCGACGCCTCCAACACCTCTTTTATCGCATGTTCCGAGGAACAATTCTTCTCCAGTGTCGAAAACGGCATGGTGAGATTCGTGCCTTCTTGTCTCGGTCAGACCAATGATGTCGTACTTGATCATTCGCGCTTGTACCATCAGGTCCTCGATGGATGCATGTGATGCTAGCGTACGTGCATTGAAAGTACAGACGATCATTTTTGTCTTCCTTTGTTGTGGCAGCCTAGGTCGGCCTTGAGATTTTGTCGGCCTCTCCTTTCTCATCCTTCTCAGTGCTGCCATGTCGGTGAAGCCTTCAGGGTCAGGTGAATGAGACCAGTTGTAGTTACTGGTTTTGGCATATCGAATACACAGCGGATAGCTTGCCAGGCTCTTCCGTGCAGGTGGAATACTCTCGGTAGCTTGCCAGTCTTTCCGAGAGGTATAGAGGCTTTTGGGGTGACCTCTAATCACCCTTGTAGGTGTTACCATATTTGAACCCTATCAAATATGGTACGACAATTCCAGAAGACGGGTATTTAGTGTCTTATGATGTGTCGCGTGGCCGCTTCATGCGGGTCCGGAAAGCGTCCTGGAGTGTGGCGACGGCTGGGTAGTGGAAGTAGTGTGGAGAGTGGAAGTCTGCCAGTGGGGTATTTATCTGGGTAGGGTGGGTCTCCTGTGCACAATTCGATCCCTGGGTGGTTGATGGAAGCAGACAGGGCAGGGTAGGGTGGGGCTCCTGATTAGAATCCCTTTGTCACCTGTGGTGGTGGGAGCAAGCAGAGAAGCTCTGTCCCTGGGTCCGCCGAGCCTGGAGTCCAAGGTCTCAGAGAGTTCCGCTTATCTTGTTCTGTGGGTCTTCAGTTGTGCGTGGGTCTCGGCCGGAGCTGCCGCGCGGGTCCGGAAAGCGTCCTGGAGTGTGGCAACGGCTGGGTAGTGGAAGTAGTGTCTACATGGAGCTAGAGAAGTTCTATAAAGAAGACCACACCTTCTACAAGATCATTGTGGGTGATTTTAATGCCAAGATAGGACCGAGAAGATCAGCTGAAGAACTTCACATCGGGACCCATGGCCTAGAATGGAACGAACAGGGTGAGAGACTGTCAGAGTTCATCATGTCGACCAAGACCATCCATGGTAACTCACAGTTCCAGAAGGCAGAATCTAAACGATGGACATGGGAGTCTCCCGGTGGACGATTCCACAATGAAATAGACCACATCATATTCAATCGACGGTTTTGCCTGACTGATGTCGCTGTTGTCCCAAAATTTCGAACGGGATCGGACCACCGTCTCCTTCGTGCAAAATTCTACTTCACAGAGCGGGGAGAAAGGGCTGCAAAGTTCAAAAAGAGAACTCCCAGAACGACCACCAACTGGGAACTCTTTGGTACTATTGCGGCAACATGGGAAGATGCCATTGTTGACAACATTGACGAGGAATACGATCGACTGGTTCAGCACCTCCATGAATGTGCGAGGAACGCCAAGAGAGAGATAGCCACAAAAAGTCGCCTATCTTCGAAAACTCTTGAGCTAATTCGCCAGCGTGGTTTGGCGCATGCCTCAGGCAACCGCAAGCTAACGTCCGAGCTTGCAAAGCAGTGCAGAGATGCGATCAAGGAAGACCTCAAAGAGAGACGAGCAGAAGTACTGGTAGATGCGGCAGAAGCCGGGAAAAGTATTCGTAACGCCCGCCTGTCCTTCGCCAACTATAAGAGCAAGATGACTGCCCTCCGACGTCCTGATGGATCCATCACATCCTCCAGAACGGCAATGGAGAAGATTATCCATGACTTCTACTCACTCTCTTCGATAGCCATGTCCATTTGCCAACATACCAAATTCCACAGGATGGGTATGTTGTTCCCAACGTTCTCCCCTCCGAAATCCGACACGCCATTTCGTTGGTAAAGAAACAAACAGCACCCGGCCCAGACAAGATCAGACCTGAACACCTGAAGAACCTGCCGTCAGTACTCATCAATACACTGGCTCGGCTCTTCACACGCTACCTGTCTGAATGCAAGGTTCCGTCCCAATGGAAAACCAGCAGGACCGTACTACTGTTCAAGAAGGGAGACATCCATGACATTGGCAACTATAGCCCGATCTGCCTATTGTCTGTCATCTACAAGTTGTTCACTCGAGTCATCCTAAATAGGATTGGCAGAACATTAGATGAAGGACAACCATGCGAGCAAGCAGGGTTCCGCAAAGGATTCAGCACCATCGACCATATCCACACGATAACCAAGCTCATTGAGGTTTCTCGGGAGTTCAAGATGCGGCTCTGCTTAACGTTCATTGATTTAAAGAAGGCCTTTGATTCTGTTGAGACGGAAGCGATCATTGAAGCCCTAGCCAATCAGGGCATTCAAGCCCAATACATCAGGATCCTCCGTGAGCTCTATTGTGGATTCACTACCAGGATCTCACCATTCTACAAAGAAGTGATCGTTGATGTCAAGAGAGGGGTGCGGCAGGGTGATACCATTTCACCAAAACTCTTCAGTGCCACCCTCGAGAACATCATGTGACGACTGGAATGGGAAGGAATGGGAGTGAAGATAGATGGTCAGCAATTACACCACCTCCGCTTTGCTGATGACATTGTTTTAATAACACCAAACATAAGCCAAGCGGCACAAATGCTGGCCGACTTTGACCGTGAGTGTGGAAAGGTAGGACTACAGCTGAATCTTACGAAGACAATGTTTATGAGAAACAGCCTTGTTCCTGACGCCCCATTCGCTCTCAACGGAACAACCATCTCCGAATGCAACAGCTATGTGTACCTAGGTCGAGAGGTCAACATGACAAATGACCTGGCACCCGAGCTGCGCAGGAGGAAGAGAGCGGCTTGGAACGCCTTCAAGAACGTTGAAGAAATAGCTAAGAGGACGAAGAACCTCCGGCTCCGGGCACATCTCTTTGATTCCACTGTTCTTCCTGCATTAACATATGCCTCAGAGACCTGGGCCCTACGCAAACAAGATGAGAACGCTATTCAGGTCTCCCAAAGAAGAATAGAAAGAGCTATGCTTGGAATATCACGTTTCACTCAAATGAGAGAACGAATCCGGAGTTCTGACATCCGTCGACGATCAAGGATCAGGGACGCTGTCTCATTTGCCAAGGTGTCGAAAATCAGATGGGCTGGTCACGTAATGAGATTTAAAGACGACCGTTGGACTAGAGCTGTTACTGATTGGATTCCACGGGATGTCAAAAGACCGCATGGCCGCCCACCTACCAGATGGTCAGACTTCTTCGTCAAGATCATGAACGATCGGTTTGAGGCCCTTCATGTTCCCGAAGCGAACAGATGCCATTGGGCTACACTAGCACGCGACAGGGACAAATGGAGACGTTACTGGCGCCCGCTCGAGCAAATCGACGACTAACCGGAAGTTAAGTGATTAAGTGAAGTGGTAGAGCTAAAGGGAAATCCTGGGGAAGGAGGAGACATGTTACTTTATGGTGTATGACAGCATACAGTAAGATCTAGCTGTTGGTGCTTTGAGTAACAAGCCACCTGCTCAGTATCTCTTCTATGGCAGCTCCTAAGGTGGGCTGTTCGGTAGAATTTTTGAACCTGGCTATGACCCCAAATTCTTTTATTTAATGCTTTATTTTTCCATTAGACTGCAAAGTCCTTGAGAGTTGGCATTGCCAGACATCATACTACAGTTCACACTGTCACTGTCACTGTCCTCCCGTTGTTCATCAGTTTTCTCGAGCGGGCCCAGTAACGTCTCCATTGTGAGACTTTGTTGTTACTGTGTTTGGCATATCGAATACGTCACGGGTAGCTTGCCAGGCTTTGCCATGCGGGCGAGATACTCTCAGTAGCTTGCCGGGCTCTCCGAGAGGGGCGGAGGAAACCAAATTTGGGTCGGCCATATTGACTGCATGCAAGGCAAATGCCCTAACTGCTGTGCTATTTCTCCAGCCCACAATGAACAGAATAAGTAGACAAATAAAAAACGGGAATAAGACGGTCAGAGAGATAGTTCAGAGTATAAGGTGCTTGCCCTGCATGCAGCCAAACCCAGCTAGAACCCCAGAATCACATATGATCCCCTAAGTACATATGTAAAGCATGAATTCTTGACTCAGAGAGATATTACAGGGATAAGGCACATATTATGCATGCAGCTGACTGTGATTTAACTCCCAGCAACACATATGGTCCCCTAAGCATTTCTAAGAATGATCCCTGTGCATAGAGCCAGGAGCACTGACAAGAATACCCCCCCTCCAAAAAGGTAGGGCCAGAGAGAGGAGAGAAAGAGTATGTATGTAAGCTACTTACCTTGCACACTTTCAACCAGGGTTCGATTCCAGGCACCTTATCTGGTCCTCCAAACCCCACCAGCACAGATCCTTAAGTGCAGGGAGATAAGTTAGTTCTGAGCAGCACTGGATGTGACCTAAAAAAACTCCAAAATTAAAACAAAATTCTGCACTTTTATAAAACTTGACAAAAATAGTATTTCAAGGCCAAAGCAATAATATACCAAGTATGATGCTTGCTCTACACACAGCTGACCTGGGTGAAATCCCTGGTACCATATATAGCCTACTTGATCTATGCCAGGAGTGATCCCTGAACACAGAGCCAAGAGTAAAACCTGAGCACTGCTGGGTGTAGTCCCAAATCAAAAAAGCAAAACCATAAAATAGTATTTCAGTGGTGCTGGAGCTATAGTACAGTGGGTAGGGCGTTTGCCTTGCAAGCGGCCGACCCACGTTTGATCCCCAGCATCCCATATGGTCCCCTGAGCACCACCAGGAGTAATTCCTAAGTGCAGAGCCAGGAATAACCCCTGTGCAATACCAGGTGTGACCCCAAAAAGCAAAAAATATATAGTATTTCAAACTGAGAATGACAAAAGACACACTTATTAAAAAATGCACATATTTCACTTGGCCTATCCAGTACCTTCAGCTTTCTGTTTTTAGCATCTCCATTTTTGCAGGGTTATTTCCATCATTGTCAGCATAAGTCTCTTCCTTTTTCCCTTTCCAGAGGTTGCCATTTGTTTGTTTTTGAGCCATGTCTAGTGATGTTCAAGACTTATTCCTGGCTCTGTGCTCAGGAATAAGTTCTGGAAGGACTCAGGGGACCGTATTCAGTGCTGGGAATCAAACAAGGGTGGCCACATGCAAGACAAGTGCCGTACCTGCTGTACTATCTGGCTCCACATGGCTGCCTTTTTCACATACTTGATAGTGAATTCAGAGGCAGTAAAGTTTTTTTTTTTATTTTCTTGTAGTCCAATTAGTCTCTTTATTCTTAGGTTGCTTGTGGTTTTGCTGTCAAACTAAGAATTCATTACCCAGCCTTTTACAGTGCTGGTAAGAATGTAAAATGTTGCAGCCAATATGGAAAACATGCAACACCTCATAAAATTAAATATATGACCTAATAATTCCATTCCTAGGTATATACTAAAGAGAATTAAAAACATGTCATTGACTGTGGCCACAGAGCCTCAGCTTACAGCCCACTCTTCAGTGCAGAAGGTGAAATCTAGACCCTGACATTCTGTATCTTTGCCCCAAGCACTGCCTGTGACCTCTGAGCTCAATCCCCTCTGCCCACAGGATGCCTGGAATTCCAGAGCCTGAGACCACCATGCTGCCAGACAGTGGGGGAGGAGGGTCTTGGTTTCCCCAGTTGCAATAAAGTTGTTGATCAAATACAAAAGACTGTTTATACAAAACCTTGTGACATCGGTGTTTATAATAGTGGTTATAACATCCTTAATGACCCAAAATGAAAATATTCAAATTTTATGGGTCCACTCAGTCCCTCAGTTCAGTTTATCAAGACATAAGGTAAAATGAATTGTGCCCATGCAATTGTATACCATACATCCATAAAAAAGAATAAAGTACTAAAACATGAAAACATGGGCAAACCTTAAAAACATTCCATCAAGTGAAAGAAACCAAGCACAAAGGTCACATTTTATATGGTCACATATATATGAAGCAACAAGTATAAGCAAACATACAGAAACTGCAAGTATATTAATGACTGATTACTGTAGTGGGGAAGGAGGTAAAAGGGCATGATAAACCAAAGTGCCTGGGATTTTTGATTAAAATGACAGAAATGTTGTAAAATTGACTGGGATAATGGTTGTATATTGTGTGATTTCAATGGTGGCAGCGCTCTATCTCTCTTGCTGCCTGCATTTGGTGGTCTTGAGCCGCTTCCCCCACTCGGGGGAGGCCGATGGCGATAGGTAGGCGAAGGAAGGAACTAGGGCCAGTCTGGTCGGTATCAACTGTAGTTTATTCCAATATCCACTCCCCTTCTGCTTCTCTCTCTTGAGGCCCCTCTGCTCTTACAGTCTTTGTTTATATAGCAATCATATATGGCGGTGATACAAAGGTGGGTTGAACATTAACAAATCAACAAGAGAGGTAAAACCACTCTTCCAGGAGATTAAATCCAAAAGGAAATCTCATTTTAGGAGATTAGTCCAGATTACTAGGAGATCTGCTCAAGAGTGGGATCCCAATGAGGGTATGTCTCTTTCTTCCTCAACTAGTAATCCACTTAAATAGTTGTACTATTTAATAATCTACTTCTAATATTTCTAGCAATGTCATTCTGTATGAGCACAGTAAGAGATATAAACTTACAGGTTGGTTCTTCCTGAGGACATCTCACAATATATTTCAGACCACAGTCCTCAGGCCAGGTTAGTCTTCCTAACCACAGCAGGGTCCTAGTCTCGTCATTACTTTTGGATCATGACAGCATTTGTCCATGATCATGCCCTCAACTTATAGCTGAGTATCATGGCACTTTGGCCTGGCCCATATTGATGCCAGGGTAGCTCACAGCTTGCCCTGGGTCCATTCAGTCCCTCGTCAGGACCCTGCTTTTGGGGTGCTAGGAACTAAGGGCAACTGAATCAAGAAAGCAGATGCCCAGGAGTAAATATTATTTGGAGTCAATCAACCCCCAAGTTACAAAGCATAACATTAACTGTCTTCCTGTGTCCATACAGAAAGGACATTGCTTTAAGACATAACTCACAATACAAGTTCAGTGTTCTTAGAAGGATCTGATTTTACAAGCTAACAGTATCTGATTAAGGAAAAAAGGAGATTAATTGGTTGGGGAGGAGAGCACAGAGAAGAGTTTACAGATAAACACAGAAGAATGGGAGTGAGTGAAGAGCACTGTGATGGGTGTAAACTTATAAACCTAAGCTCCCTGTGGCAAGGGAGAAAGGACAAACCAATGTTATCCTACAGTATATATTTAGTGATAGTAATAAGACTTTTGAACTTTAAGCTTTTAATGTATGAACTGTGAATTATATTTCAATAAAGCTGTTCAGGAAAAATAATAGTATTGCTATTAGCATTGGGCATTTGAGACCAAAATTAGAGAAAATCTTTGCATTTAAAATTGCATTGAGCAGGGGGGCTGGAGCAATAGCACAGCGGGTAGGACGTTTGCCTTGCACGCGGCCAACTGGGTTTGATTCCCAGCATCCCATATGGTCCCCTGAGCACTGCTAGGGGTAAATCCTGACTGCCGAGCCAGGAGTAACCCCTGTGCATTGCCAGGTGTGACCCAAAAAGCAAAAAAAAATTGCATCGAGCAGGTAGGGCACTTGCTTTGCACTTGGCCTACCCGGATTCGATCCCTGATATCCCATATGGTCCCCTTAGCCTGCCAGGGGTGATCCCTGAGCACAGAGCCAGGAGTAATCTCTGAGCAATGCTAAGTGTGGCCAAATACCAAAGAAAAATATAACATTGGAAGTGAAAAATATTTAGGAATAAATCAAACTATAATAGTCTTGGGGATGGAGTGATACAGTGGGTAGGGTGTTTGCCTTGCATATGGCCGCCCTGGGTTCAATCCCTGGCATACCATATGGTTCCCTGAGCACCACCAGGAGTGGTACCTAAGTGCAGAGCCAGGAGTAACCGCTGAGCACTTCTGGATGTGCCCCCTCCTAAATCTAAGACTGTAATTTGAAGGGAACAGGGAAATAGGTCAAATGGCTGGAGCACAAGCCTTGCATGCTTGAGACAGTGAATTTTATCTCTGGCACCATGTGCTCCAGCACCTCCACACACACACACACACACCCAAACAATATTGGGTATAGCCTGGTGGCATTTGAGAACCTCTGGGCCAGAGCAGCGATGCATCACTAGGCCTAAGCACTGAATAATCAGGCCTGCACAGCTGCATGGCCAGGCTAAGTGTCATGAGTAGTGGCCTTCAGATTTTTATACTGAAAAATTAAAAATACTGTTAAAATTTAAAGAAGACCTCAAAAGTAAAAGACTTTCCAGGTTCCAAGAACTATAAGCCCTAACGTTAAGATACAATCATTCCTAAATTGATTTACAAGACCAGTAAAGAACAAAAACCCTGCTTTTTTTTCAGAAATGGAAAAACTGTGCTGGAGCAGTAGCACAGAGGGTAGGGCATTTGCCTTGCACGTGGCCAACCCGGTTTCGATTTTCAACATCCCATATAGTCCACCAAGCACAGCCAGGAGTAATTCCTGAGCGCAAAGCCAGGAGTAACCCCTGTGCCTTGCCAGGGGGGCCCACAAAGAAAAAAATAAAGAAATGGAAAAACTGATTATGGAATTGCAAAAGACACTACAAATCTAAAACAAAATTTGAAACAGAAGAATAATGTACTGGGCCAGAGAGATGGTACTGGGGTAAGGACCTCACATGCGGTTGACCCTGGTCTTGTGTTTGGCCTCATGTTTGGCATAGCATATAGTCCCCTGAACACTGAGCCAGGAGTAAGCCTTGAGCAATGCCGAGTGTGGTTTAATTCCCCTTTCCCAACCCCACAAAGGAAGAACAATATAGTGTAAAATCTAAGCATGCTGAAGGTTGTGTGTTCATGGGCTCTCTGGATGGCTCTATCTCACCACCCGCGTTCGGTGCTCTTGAGCCATTGTGTGTGGTCTGAATCAGGACAGCTGTTAGCCAAGGACAGACGAAGGAAGAAATGAGAGCCAGGTTGGTTTGTTTTAGTTGCCGTTTATTCCAATCCTCCTCACTCCTGTCTCTCCTCTGCCTCTCTCCTGGGCCCCAATCTGGAGCCCTTTCTCCCTCTCGCTCTGACTCTGGATCTCTGGAGCCCGAGCCCCCTCTGATCTTACAGTCTTAGTTTATATAGCAGTAATGTAGGGTGGTGACACAAAGGTGGGTTGAACATTAACAAATCAACAAATTAACAAATCAACAAATTAATAAATCAAAAAAACATTAACAAATCAACCACTCCTCCAGGAGATTAACTCAAGGATAAAATATCATCTAAAGAGATTACTCCAGATTATTAGGAGATCTGCTCAAGGGTGGGATGCCAACAAGGGTGTGTTCTTTCCTCAGCTAGTAATCTACTTAAATAGTTGTACTATTTAATAATCTACTTCTAATATTTCTAGCAATGTCATTATGTATAAGCACAGTAAGAGATATAAACTTACAGTTTGGTTCTTCCTGAGAACATCTCACTATATATCCCTCAGTCCTCAGGCCAGGTTAGTCTTCCTAGCCCCAGCAGGGTCCTAGTCTCGTCCTTACTTTTGGATCATGACAGCATTTGTCTATCACCATGCCCTCAATTTATAGTATTGTGGCACTGTGGCATGGCCCATTTCGATGGCAGGGTAGCTCACAGCTTGACCTGGGTTCATTCAGTCCCTCATCGGGACCCTGCTTTTGGGGTACTAGGAACTAAGGGCAACTGAGTCAAGAAAGCAGATGCCCAGGAGTAAATATTATTTGGAGCCAATCAACCCCCAAGTTACAAAGCATAATATTAACTGTCTTCCTGTGTCCATACAGAAAGGACATTGCTTTAAGGTAAACTATGCAAAAGACATAACTTACAATACAAGTTGAATGTTCTTAGAAGGATCTGATCTTACAAGCTAACAGAATCTGATTAGGGAGAAAAGGTGATTAACTGGCTGGGGAGAAGAGAACAGAGAAGAGTTTATAGACAAACAGAGGAATGGGAGTGACTTGGGATCCCTGGGATGGGTGTGACCCGATAAACCTAAGCTACCTGAGAAAGGACAAAAGAGTGTTATCCTACATCATAGGAAGATTCCCATTTCCCTATTTCATAACCTACAACAGGACTAGGGAGATAGCACAGCGATTAAGCTCTTGCTTTGCATGTAGCTGACCCTGGTTTGATCCCTAGCACTGTATGTGGCCACCTGAGCACTGTCAGGAATAAAGTTTGAGCACAGAGACAGAAGTAAGCCCTGAGAACTGCTGGGTGTGCCCCCCAAAAGACTACTATTAATGTACTGTCATTGTCACTGTCCTCCCGTTGTTCATTGATTTGCTTGAGAGGGCCCAGTAACATTGTGAGACTCGTGAGACTGTGTTTGGCATATCGAATACATCATGGATAGCTTGCCAGGCTTTGCCATGGGGGCGAGATACTCTCGGTAGCTTGCCGGGTTCTCTGAGAGGGGCAGAAGAATCGAAAGTGGAAGAATCAAACTCACAGGGCAAACGTCCTACCTGCTGTGCTATCGCTCCAGCCCATTAATGTACAGTAATTAAAATAATGTGGTCTTGGCTGGAGAGATAGAACAGTACTTGCCTTGCATGCATGCAGCTGACTAGTGTTTGATCTCTAGCACCCTTTGTGATCTCTGAGCCCCACGAAAGTGATCCATGAGCACTGACCCAGGAATAATTCCAGAGCACCACTGAGTGTGGCACAAACACAAAAACCAAATAAAATAATATGCTTTGGCCATATGGACAGAATATATATATATATATATATATTTATATCTATGCATAAGTATGCATACGTATACACATGCACACATATACATGTAATACAATGAGAGTTCAGAATTAATATTTGACAATTCAATAGAGAAATAGAATATTCAGAATGAATTATCTTATAATGTCTGTCCTCCCGTTGTTCATCAATTTGCTTGAGCGGCCTCCATTGTGAGACTTGTTGTTACTGTTTTTTGCGTATTGAATATAAAAATTAATCCAGAATGAACCACAGACCTCATTTAAGATCTAAAAATTAAAATATTTTTAGAATAAAGCATATGTAGAAATTTTGATGTTGAATTATTCAAGTTTCTCAAGTAAGACACTAAAAGCACAGTCCAAAAGAGGAAAAATAAAAGCCATACCATCAAAATTAAAAATGATTGTTCTTCAAGGTAAACTACTAATAAAGTGAAGAGATTACCCAGAAAAATAGATAAAATATTTGCAAATCATATATTTAATAAGACCCTAGAATCCAGAATATAATAAAACACAACTTTCTAAATGCAATAAAGTTTAAAATTGGGTAAGACTTTTGAAGAGATATTCTCCCCAAATGGCTAATAAACACATGAATAGATATTAAACCCCATTTTAATGCAAATTAGAACTACAATGAGATGTCACTTCACACCAATTTCTTAAAATCAAATATATAATTATTGTCACAGTCTGTTCAGGTAACAAACAACTGACATTGATTTCTTACTTCTAAAGTTTGGGAAGTGCACGATTAAGTTGCCAGCTAATTTGTGTTCCTGGTAAGAGCTCTCTTTTTCACTCACAGACAGCTGCTCCCTGGCTGTATCACGTGGCAGAAAGGGATAAAGATCTCTCTCCTATCCTTTGTTCAAGGGCACTAATCCCATCACTGAGGCTATACTTATGACCTCCTTTAAACCTAATTACTCCCTAAAGACTCCATCTCCTAATACTAATGTGGACAGGTAGATTAGGGAAACCCTCCGCCCCCCCCCCCATATACACACACATCATGACAATGAAATTTCTGGAAAATAATAAAGTCGCCCAAACTTGCAGGCTATCGAATGTAGCCTGCCCACAGGGCAGAGTCTGGCAAACTCCCCGTGGCCTACCAAATATGCCAAATACCAGTAACAATGATGGGTCTCATTCTCCTAAAGAGCCGTGAATATAATCTCAGGGCTAGGATGAAAGAGACGTTACTGGGGCCTGCTCGAGGCAATCGACGATTAACAGGATGATGAAATGAAAAAAAATGAAAAATAAAGTCGCCAGCCTGATCCACCTTGTAGATACAGAAAGAAAGCAAGACCTGAAAAATTCTCCAGCTAGCCCAGACCAGAGAAGGCTGGACCCACCCTCTAGGAGAAGATCCAGCTGGAACAAAGGTCAGGAAAATGAGTTTTCAAAGAAGATCATCCACCAATCCCAACTCTCCACTCTATTCCCTTAGCAACAACCCTAGCAATGGACTCTTATCTAGCTAAAAAGTCCCACACAGGGTTGGGGGAGCGACTTGGAAAAGCCCTATAAAAATCCACCTTGAGCAAAGGAAGGGCACGAATATGCTGCCCGAGCCCATGTACTGCTTGTGCCCATATAGCCAAGCACATGTGGCGCCAGCATCTCTCCTCTTGAGATATGTACTTTCATATCTTTTTTTTTGCTTTTTGGGTGACACCCGGCGATGCACAGGGGTTACTCCCAGCTCTGCACTCAGGAGTTACTCCTGGCGGTACTCAGGGGACCATATGGGATGCTGGGAATCAAATCCGGATTGGCCGTGTGCAAGGCAAGTGCCCTACCTGCTGTGCTATCTCTCCAACCCCTGTACTTTCATATCTAATGCTGGGATGTGGCACCCAAGCACATATGGCACCCGGATCTCCCCTCTTGAGATGTATACTTTCATGTTCTCATATCTAATGCTGGGATGTGTGTATGGGACTCTCGTTTTTGGAAATGCCTCTGTTCTCTCTCTAGTGCGTTATTCTCTCTCTCACATTCCCTCTCTCCTTTTCCTTTCTAAAAACTTCCAAATAAAATCTGTTTTACTTCACTGTTATTCTACTGAAATGCTTTGCTTTGAGGCAAAACAAGAACCCAGTAATGCCAGGTAACGTCTATCCTAGCTCCAACCTGAGTCTGTGGTGGTGGGGATCAACTCCAGTGTTGAGAAAACCAAGTGAACATCAGGCCACCTTGTGGGGCTGTTGGAGCTCTGGCCTGTGCCATGCAGGGGCTCACTGCAGATTTTATTAGTCCTAGACTTCCCAGATGGTCTTGGGGTGGCAGAGGCAGATCTGGAGAAAGTGACCTCCCCACCTCACATAAGCCACCCCTGGGCAAGTTTGCAGTGAGTTTGCAGTCAAGAACCCCATGAGGAAATAGGTATGCTCTTTCTCTTTGCTCTGGTCTTTGCTGTGGAGGTATGCTCCCTTGCAAATCTCTAGGGTATGGGGTAAAAGGTAAAGGTAAAGGCCCTCCCGTTGATCGTCGATTTGCTCGAGCGGGCCCAGTAACGTCTAGGGCGTTCGCCTTACACGCGGCCAACATGGCCGACCCGAGTTCGATTCCTCCGCCCCTCTCGGAGAGCCCGGCAAGCTACCAAGAGTATTCAATATGCCAGACACAGTAACAACAAAGTCTCCAATGGAGACGTTACTGGGCCCGCTCGAGCAAATCGACGATCAACGGGAGGGCCTTTACCTTTACCTTAGGATATGGGGTAGAAATGCAATAATCTCTGTGTGAGTGTGTGTGTGCATGCCTATGACCTGGCACTCTTTAACCCCAGCAATGCACAGGAGTTACTTCTGGTGGTGCTCACGGGACCATATAGGATACCGGGAATCGAACCCGGGTCAGCCACTTGCAAGGCAAACGCCCTGTCCGCTGTGCTATCGCTCCAGTCCCCTGATCTGACTCTATTAAAAGTTCCTCTAAGTTACAGAGCCCGCATGGGCTGCCTGAGATTCCACAGAGGACATAGAGTGGAAGGAGCACTGGCATAGATTCCAGCTCAAATCACAATGCTGAACCATCACAGCTAAGTCCTCCACCGCCAGGCAGCACCTGAATAGCCCTGTAAAGAGGCTCTAGCATCACCGTTAACTATGTGAGGAGTGGGGGGAAAACCCACTAGTGTAAAGATTCTGGGATAGTAAAAGCAGGAGTTCAACAACCAAGCAGATAATCCTTTCCCCTTATCTCAGTCTAACAAGAGAACTAGCCAGGAGGTCAATTGAAATGCTAATGAAGGCAGCAAGTAGGTTTAGCTCTAGGCGATTTAAGGCAAGGGAAAAAAAGGAAAAGGCAGGTTAAAAAAATAGAAGAGTCCTGGGAAAGAGGCAGCAAAGCAGAAAGCAGGGAAAAACTTGGCAAGCCAGCAAGGCAGTGGAAGTTATAACGAGCTCAAAAAGCCAGAACTTTTTTTTCCAAGTAGCAAGGTTTCTTGAAACCCACAGCATGCTAGGTCTGGCTGCACATGCAAGCCGTGGTTCGTGGTGGACACCTGGGAAGGCTCCAGGGATGCTTGGGGTAGACTCAGAGGCCAGGAGATATCCAATATTTAATGACTCTCTGACTAAAGGCCAAAGTAGGAGGGGCTAGAGTCCCTTAGGAAGAGGCCAATGTGAAAGATCCTGAGAACAAGGTTTTGCCAAAGAACCACCCTGTTTTAGGTTTTTTCGTTTGCTGCTGGTACTTGAGAGATATGGGCAACTCAACTTCTATACCCAAAGAGTCCCCTCTTCATTGCTTATTAAAACACTGGAAGAGTTTCCAATTAGTCTAAAAAAGGAGTGTTTCCTTTTTAACACCTGACCTTTGTAACACCGCTTGGCTTGAGTATAACTACAGCAGGGCACAGCCACTCTCCACATGACTCGGGTCAAGCCTAACCCATGAGTGAATCTGCAGAAAACCCAGGTGTACATAACTTGTAACTGAAAATTCCAGGTTCAACGGAACTGGAAATGGGTGACCTTCCGCCATTTCTGGCAACTTGGCAACTTGGCAGTCATGCCCACAAGCCACCTCTTGCTAGCATCAGAATAATCTCATCACAGCCATGATTCAGAGACTTATTATTAATCTCTTGGAAGAGAGCATAACACATAAAACGATATGCCATAGTCATGCCTCCAGACCCTGCGCCAGGCTGTTTCAATCGGGGCAACCCAGAGGGGGGAGGGTGAGGCCCCTCCCTGCCCTAAAGGACCCAGCCTGGAAGCTGAAAACCTACAGAACTCAATCACCATTATGCTCACGCCTGCTCTCCACATGCTCAGGTCGAGCCTACCCATGAGGGAGTCTATTCCTGGACTGTGGCTGCAAATCTCATACCTCATACCACTAATATTCCAAGGGTAGCATACAACATTTGATGGGATTTAAAGTAGAAGGCAACCAATCTTAGGGAGAACTATATTTTTACAGATATATATATATATATGCACATAAAACTCCAACCTTTAACAACATGTTAGTAATCTCTTATAGAAGGGCTTATTGCCCCTGGGTGAAATACAACAATCTTCACACTTTCCTCTAAGGAAATTTTTTTGTATAGTTTTCAGTGGGCTATTCATAACAAACAGTCACTGTCACTGTCACTGTCACTGTCCTCCCCTTGTGCTCGAGCGGGCCCAGTAACATTGTGAGACTTGTTACTGTGTTTGGCATATCGAATATGTCACGGGTAGCTTGCCAGGCTTTGCGGTGTGGGCAAGATACTCTCGGTAGCTTGTCGGGGCGGAGGAATCGAACTCGGGTCAGCCATGTTGGCTGCATGCAAGGCAAACATTCTACTTGCTGTGCTATCACTCCAGCCCAACAAACAGTACAAAATAAATTATTTTGGTTCTGCCTTGGGGCAAGAGTTGGGGTTCAAGATGAAAACATCTGAAACATTGTGGTGGGAAGGTGTAATGGTGGTGGGATTGGTGTTCAAATATTAAATGTAATCAAATATTGTGAACTACTTTATAAAAATAAAATTAACTAGAGCAGGGGGAAAGATGACCAGTGAAAGGCAGTTTGCATTGTCAGTCCATTTTACAGTTAGATCGTTTTTTGCAAAAAGCAAAAGAAGTGGGATGAAATTTCTTACATTCAAGCTTTCATGGCATTGTATCAGTGATGTCGGGGGCCCCATGGGGTGGCTTATGTGAAGTGGAGAGGAGAAAGACGGTCACTTTCTTCCCATGCGCCTTGGTCACCTGGGACCCAGGATTACTGGATTCTTGTCTTACCTCACAGACAAGAATTTCAGGAGCAAAGTAAAACGGATTTTGTTTGGAGGTTTTCTGAAGGGAAGGGGGGAGAGAAAGTGAGAGAGATTAGAGAGTAAAGTGCTCGAGAGAGAACATGGGCTTTTCCATGGTGGAGAGGGCCCCTAACACACCCCAGCATTAGATATGAAAGCATGAAAGTACACATCTCAAGAGGGGCAATGAGGGCAACACATGTGCTCAGGCAACACATGTGCTCAGCTGCATGGGCACAAGCAGCACATGGGCTTGACAGCATATGCTCCCTTCCTTTAAGGTGGCCTTTATAGGGTTTTTCCAACCTGACCCCACTGTGGGGCTTCTAACTAGGTAAAAGTTCATTGCCAAGGGGGTTACCAAGGTGGGTAGGGTTGGGAGTAGTGATGGTCTTTGAAATTCCTTTCCTGGAGGCCTTTTGTTTCTGTCAGAGCTTCTTTGGGAGGGGGAGTGCAGCCTTCTCTGGGTCGTCTGCTGCTGGTGCCAGGTGAAAATCTTATCAGGCTTTAATTTCTGTTTTCTTCAAGGTTGGCTTTTGCAACTTCAGGGCTATTACTTCCCAGGATATTTACTGCCGTTGCCTTGGGAGGGGGCCTTCCTATTAAGCCTGCCTGCCTACATCAAAAGGACTCAGAGAAAAGAGAGCTGTTGCATCTGCTACCAGGATTCAGAGAAAAGAGAGAGCTCTTGCATCTGCTACGCGCACATCTCAGAAGTAAAGGAACCAGAACCAGACTCTATAGATGATATTCTGATATTAACCCCCTGCCCCCTGAAGCTGCACACACTGGAGCCCTAAAGGTTCCAGCCCCGCTGGAGGATCTGCTTCCACTTCCATTTTCGACTCTACCTCCGCCTCTGTTTTTGACTCTGCCCGCGGAACCTGCAAAAATTTCGGAGGCTAGGGTTGCCACTGCAAGATGAGCCCCCTCCCCTGCTTGAAATCACCACCAATGCGGAAGCCTCTTTGTTCAAGGCTTCCTGGTTAGGCAGCCAGAGAGTGGTCTATTTCCCACTCAGAAGAGGAGAAGAGTTCAGAAAAGATTACTAGCCAGGAAGTCCACCGTGATTAACCTGTGGGTTTAAACTGCAGTCCCCTTAACAGACCTGGAACGGAATTATCAAACCAGAAGAGGCAGGAAAATGTGAGATCACAGGATTAACTGTTTAATATCAGGGAGGAAGAAGTATGTTACAACTGTTGTTAATTATGACAAGCTGAAAGGCTTCTAAACTGAGTGAGAAGGAGGAAAAATTGAAATTCTCAGTCTAGATCTTACTGGGAAAAGGTTAAAGAGTTCCTAATCCCGGAAATTCTTTCAGCTCCAGAACCTGTACTGTTTACAGAGGGCGGGGAGCTAGAGTCAAAAGCAGGAGAGAGGTAAGAGCTTTGTGAGACAGTGCAGAGATAATTTCAAGACGAAATTGGGCTTTTTAACAAATAACAGAGGTACAGAAGCCATCAAAATTAAATCAAAGAAAGTTTTCTCGTGTTTTCATAAACATTGGCAGTTCAAGGGTTCTCTTATGTTTCCTGAGTCTGAAAGCATATGTTTGGTTTTTTCTGTGTGGAATTGTTAAAAATATCTGGTGTAGAAAGCTCATGATTTGAAATAACTAAGGTACAAGAACTACTGAAGTTAAATAAAATTAAGTTTTCTCATGTTTTGTAAAAATTGATGTGGTTCAAATGTTTTCTTATGCTGGTACATCTACATGCATATTTGTTTTGTTTCTGCATTGGATTATTAGAATATCTGACCTAGAAAATCTTGTGAGTTGACATAATCGTGGTACATAAAAAGAGGTTCAAAGAATAATGGTTTAGTTTAAAACATGAGTTTCTAGAGTTATAAAATTGGTTCCAAAACTTTTATCCTACCAGTGTTTTATTTGATCTCTGAGACTTTGGTAAATTAAATTTCAACAGCTAGGACTGGAGTGATAGCACAGCGGGTAGAGCATCTGCCTTGCATGCGGCCAAACCGGATTTGATTCCCAGCATACTATATGGTCCCCTGAGCACTGCCAGGGATAATTCCTGAGTGCAGAGCCAGGAGTAACCCCTGAGCATCGCCAGGTGTGACCAAAAAGCCAAAAAAAATTTCTAGAGCTACTTAGCAAAGAGTTAATAATGAGGCAATATCAGACTTCAATCTGAAGCCACAGCATTGTGCCTTGGTAAAAGTCATAAAGATATAAGACTTTCCTGCTGGAATTCCAGACCAGTCTCAGGACTTCTCACTGAAGAAAAAAAGGGGTTAAGTACAACCTCTTTGGCTCTAGTGGCTTCTGAATATGGATAATTGTGTGAAAATGTGAGAAATGACAGCAATCAACTTTTTTCAGATTATGTTGCTAACCTGCCCCGTACATGAAAATGCATACTATTATTAGGGTAACTTTGTTTAATATAAACTTTACCAACCTAGTGTTGAACTTAAGAGAACTTTACCCACAAGTGTGAAGTTCTTATTGTTTCATGGTAATCTTTGTGTTTTTTTCATATAATAGAGAATTTTAATTTTTGTCCTTAGAAAATTTTGATACTACGCATTATACATGATTTAGAAATAAAACTGTACCAAGTAATGTTCAAAAGTGAATAGTTCAAACTATTCCTTTTCTTTTGTCTGGTCACTCAGATATATAGTGTTGGGGCTGGAGCAATAGCACAGAGGGTAGGGCATTTGTCTTGCACACGGCCGACCCGGGTTCAATTCCCAGCATCCCATATGGTCCTCTGAGCACCGCCAGGGGTGATTCCTGAGTGCAGAGCCAGGAGTAACCCCTGAGCATCGCCAGGTGTGACCCAAAAAGCAAAAAAAAAAAAAAGAAATATAGTGTTATCAGCTATGATAGTCGTTGCTTGTTGCCTCATGTTATTTTTATCTATGCATTCACCATAGTCTACTATCCCTTCCACAAAAATTTGAGACCCTCCTTTTCACATATTAATATGCCACGTCTCTGAGGCCTGGTCTGAATACTGATATTCTGTACCACGTTTTCTTTTGACTGACATTGCCCATCTGGTAGGCTTCATTGTCTCCCCCTTCTCCCTGCCTGCCTCATTGCCACATCTCATTTGTGGCTAGAGAAAATACTGTGGCTAGGTTTTTCCCTTCCACCTTTCTCATTACAGGGGCCTGCCCCACCTGTCCAAGTAACTGCACATGATTCAGAGAAAATTCAAGAACCAAGCTGCTTGCTACCTCAGATTGGTGTCTCATGAACTGGTGAAGTACCTGTAATACAGTTCTTCAAAATATGTTTCTAATGTCTTTTCATAAATATCAAATCTTTAGTCTTTCTCAACCTGTAACAACATTTTAGTAATCTTATACAGGGCTTAATAGTTCCAAGATGAGATACAACAATTTTCACATACTTTCCTTTATGGAAACCTTTTTGGATCATTTTTAGCGGATTTTTCATAACAAGCAATACTAAATAAATTAGTTAGGATCTTCCTTTGGGGCAGACTTGGGTGGTGGTGGGAAAATTCAAAATAATGGTGGTGGGTTGGTGTAATGGTGGTAGGATTGGTGTTGGAATAATAAATGTAATAAATTATTGTGAACAACTTTTATTTTTTATTTATTTATTTATTTATTGTTTTGGGGGTCACACCCTGCAATGCACAGGCACTACTCCTGGCTCATGCACTCAGGAATCACTCCTGGCAGTGCTCAGGGGATCATATGGGATGCTAGGAGTTGAACCCGGGTTGGCCGCATGCAAGGCAAATGCCCTACCCGCTGTACTATGTGAACAGCTTTTAAAAAAATAAAAATTTAAAAAAAATTAGCTTTTTTCTTCCTTCCCCCAGCACCGAGGCTCTAGCCTTGTCAGCTTCATGCCAGGGAATTGTGTTTTAACCTTTTATACCTGTTTTCCTAGAAACAGAAATTCTAAAGATAAAACTTTTCAATATATTTTCTGATTAATTCCTAATATAAAGTGAACTCTTGCCAAGAATAATATGTAATAAGATCTTTAATTGTGAGCATCTTACAGCCTTTTTAATATTTATGGAACTGATTTAATGCTCTTGAAAGAGTACTACACAGTACAATTTTTCCTGCTAAATGAGATAATGATCAACAACTTGTGTCCAAACTTCTTGGGAGATTAAACTGTATTAACTTTGGCAAAATAAGGAAGTCAAACTTGTAAGATGTGACTATATTTTAAGTAAGAAAGATAATGGATGGAGATATCATCAGTGGGGAAAACTGAAACAGAATGAAGAAATGTTACAGGACAGAATGAACATAAAGGAATGTGTAGAAGACTTGAGGATATATAGAAATGTGTCGAAGGTGAGGTTGTGGTTTAAGGAAAGAAACTATGATCAAACTGTATTGTTATAAGAAACTCTTTAAATTGTATCTGCAGAATTCTTCTAGTACCTTTTTGGGTAAGATTTATGGAAAAGATATTAGACGGATGATCCTGAATCCTGTCAAAATGTTCTTAGATAATTGAAAATCAAGGTTTTCAACACAGACTAAATGAATTAGACATGAGACTAAACTGTATGCTCTATCTCTACAGATCTTAATGCTGGACTCCTGTTACAGTGCTCTTAGATAATTGGAAATCCAGGTTTTCAACATAGGATTAAATGAATTAGACATGATATTAAACTATATATTCCACCCCTACAGATCTCAACGTTTCTTATGACTAGTACCCACAGCAAACAGGTGTATGGCATCCCATTATTAGTAAAGTGAAATAATTGTTTTTCTTTTCTTTGTACCTTCAGTATGTTTTTTTTCTTTTTGGGTCACACCTGGCAATGTGCAGGGGTTACTCCTGGCTCTGAACTCAGGAATTACTCCTGACAGTGCTCAGGGGACTATATGGGATGCTGGGAATTGAACTCAGGTCTTCTGTGTGCAAGGCAAATGCACTACTCGCTGTGCTATTGCTCCAGCCCACCTTCAGTATGTTTTTGATCCTTCATGGCACTATGTTGCTTTGCAAAAATCCTGATAGGAAGTGTTTCCTCTCTGTAATAGGGTCTATCTCAGTAAACCCAGCTATGGGATCCCAAAGCCCTCTTCCAGGGAAAGATTCCAGGGATTGGTCTAAATGACAGGAGCAGATATTTAACAGGTACTTCTACAAGTGCCCTACAAACTTCAGGGAGACCACAGAGGCAGGCCAGCTTAAGGAAGGACTGGAAATTGTCTCTGCTCTTAAAAATGAGGAATCTGCAGGCCTGTAATGACTGATCAGACTGGCCTCTGCTTTCAGCGTCAACAAAATCCTGGAAACTAGGATTTATCCCCACCCCGAAGAAGGGATGGGATGGACTCCTTTCTGCCAGGACTCCTACGGAAAGAGAGAGGCTCAAGGCCACCTCCAGCTCACCCTGCAGGCTCAAGGCCACCTCCAGCTCACCCTGCAGGCTCAAGGCCACCTCCAACTCGTTGTGGGACCAGATCTTCACATCTTTATAATGACCAAGCCTGGCATAATGTGACAAAATATAAATGCTGTTATTGGTGTCTCCTGCTTTGCTTTAGCCAATACCCGGTACTTCTCAGTAAATACTGGGGTACCTCAAATAGAGGGTTCTCCAATCTTGCTGTGCTTATACAAAAGAACAAGTCTGGTTTATTAAGTCATCTGGCAAATTTAAAGTGAAGGTGGAGAGAAAACCATGTTTCTGTAATTTTCCTTTTTGTAAAAATCAGATTCTAGTGCTACAAAGGTGATTGAAAAATATATTCTAATTAGCTTGATTTTAAAGGTAACGATATAGGTAATCCAGATAAAACTTGTATAATTAACTACAAGTGAGCAGCCTATTCTATAAAGGAACTCACAGCTGTCTATGCTGTCACTAGTCTGACCAGGATAGTTCAAGTGAGAGGTTTACCAAGGAGAATATCAGCTGAAAAGTCATACTCTCAAGCCTGCTAATAAGCCAAGGGACTTCCAAGTGAACTTCTGAACTGGTTCTAAGTATTTATTCATAGTTCTATGTGCAAATATAGTCATTTGGAGAGAACAAGGATTTTAATAGCTCTTAATTCTTGTTACTGAAAAAGTCAGAGAGGTGACTTCTTGTTTCTATGTCCTTTAGAAAAATTGAGACACAGTAAGTCACTTTCTTTTAACCAAACTCATGGGTGAAAAAAAAGTCATTCCTTTTATTTTTATAATCATAGGAATAGGTATGACATTATGTTGCTTCGATTTTTGTTGTATTAACTTTTGTGTTTTCAAAAACAGCAAAAACAGGGGCTGAAGCAATAGCATAGCGGGTAAGGTGTTTGCCTTGCATGCAGTCAACCCAGGTTCGATTCCCAGCATCCCATATGGTCCCCTAAGCACCACCAGGAGTAATTCCTGAGTGCATGAACCAGGAGTAACTCCTGTGCATTTCCGGGTATAACCCAAAAAGAAAAAAAAAACCAGCAAAAACAGCGCTTTGTGTTTCAACATATGAATTGGGTTGGGAAGGACATACTCTACTCTCTAATGATATCATATGCTTAATTCAATTTCTGGATCAATTTACACAATAATCGATGGTAGGTAAGCCAGAAGATACTTATATACTACATTAATAATAACTGTGTTTGTAGTCACTACAAGGTAGATGTTACCCCAGTGCTCATTGACTGGTAAATGGCTAACCAAAATGTTGCTATACATGTACACTGGAATATTTATTAAGCTTTAAAAAAGGAGTGAAATTCTAACACACGCTGCAAGTCTCACAGGGATAAAACTTGAAAGCATTATGCTAAGTGAAATAAATAGCTGGACACAAAAACAGTACATATCAGATTTTTGTAATTTTATGTAATAAAATTAATATGTAATTAATTATATGTAATTAATTATGTTGCCACTATACACAAAGTTAAAGAGAAAGTAGCATAAGAGGGTTCCAGACACTGGAAAATAAAGTTATGACTTCAGAGTTATAGTTTTTCTATTTGAGGTATTTAAAAGTTCTAGGCCTGCAGAGGTACAACAGCAAGTAGAACACTTGCCTTGCACACAGCCCACCTGGTTCAATCCTAGGCACTCCAAATGGTTCCCTGAGGCCTCCCAGGAGAGATGCCAGAGCACAGAACCGGGAGTAAGTCCTGATCACTGCCAAATATGCCCCATAAAGAAAAAAATACCTTGCAAATTGTTGGAGAAGTAGTACAGAGCTGTAAGTCCTGAGCTATGGGCTTTGAGGGCCAGTTGTGGCCTAAACTTCTCCCTCCCACAAAAAAAATCTATACATTGTGGTCATGATGAATGCATGTGAATGCATTCTAATGCCACTTAACCATAAACTAAAAAATTGTTAAAATGGCAATTTTGGGGGGCCATACTTGGCAACACTCAGAGACTATTCCTACCTCCATGCTTGAGGTTGCCTCTGGTGGCATGCTGAGAACTATGTGGTACCAGGGGTTCAACGCAAGCCCCTTGCATAAAAAGTATGTGCTCAGTCATTAAGCTATCTCTTTGTCCACTAAAATGCACTTTTTATGTTACATACACTTTTTTTCACAGTCAAAAATATGTAATATCCAAAATTTTTTTCATTATTTCACTTAAATTTCAATATTTAAGTGATCAGATTGTTGAATCTGAATTATTTCTCAATAAAGTTGTTTACATCAGCATCCCCAAAACACTATCAAGGGAGATGGAGAGAGAGAGAGAGCACAGCAGGCAAGTCACGTGCCTATGGTTAACCCAATTTTATTTTATTTTTTATTTTTTAAATTTTTATTTATTTTTTTATTTGTGTCGACCCAATTTTAATTCCAGGCACCACATATGGTCCTCCAAGCCTCAGGAGCAGAGCCAGGAATAAAGCCTAAGCACCATCAGGTACTGCACAAAAACAAAAGAACTGTATTAAGGAAAAATATTACTAACATATTTATACACATCTTGCATTCCAGGAAAATGCAAGAAATGTACACTGAAAATTACAACCATCTTGAAAGAAAGTAAAAACTGAAATAAGTAGATTTGGTGGATATAAAGCAATTACCTTACCCACTGTACTATCTCTGGCTTAAAAAGGATTTTTGTTTCTCACCTCATATCACAAACATTACTTAACTCAAAATGAATCAAAGACCTAACAATAATACTTAAAACACTAAAATCATAAAATGAATATATAAATATAAATTATATGTGATCTTTGATAAGACAATTAATTTGGAGAGTGGGGTCACACCTGAAGTCTTGGGGAACCATACCTGGTACTAGATAAGGATTTAAACCATTTTCTTGGTGCATGTAAGGCAAGTAACTTAACATCTCTGTACTATCTCTTGGGCCCAAGGGCAGTGATTTCTTTTCTTTCTTTCTTTTTATAACTTCTAAAAATGAATTGAGTTTCTGTGATTTGCAATTTACTGATACCTTCTCATGCAGATAATTCCAACATTATACCCATCACTAGTGTACCCACATCCCTCCCCCAAGGACCTCAGAGCCCCTTCCACTCAGACCCCTCCTCCAATAACTCAGTTGTGTGGGTCAGTTCTCCTGCTGGAACTACCTGTGGTCCTTTATTGCTACCTTGCTGTATACCTCGTTGTTCCTGACCAGGAAACGAGATTACTCTATATCTATCCCTTTCTGTCTCACTTCACTCAGCATATTCTCTCATTCCATCCATGTCAAGGTAGTGATTTCTTTTTTTCCCTTTTTTTCGCTTTTTGGGTCACACCTGGCGATACACAGGGGTTATTACTGGCTCTGCACTCAGGAATTACCCCCTGGCGGTGCTCAGGGGACCATATGGGATGCTGGGAATTGAACCTGGGTCGGCCACTTGCAAGGCAAACACCCTACCTGCTGTGCTATCACTCCAGGCCCAGCTCTAGAAATTTAAGTTACCAAAGTCTCAGAAATCAAATAAAACACTGGTAGGATAAAAGTTTTGTTGTTGTTGTTCCTGACCAGGAAACGAGATTACTCTATATCTATCCCTTTCCTTCTCACTTCACACAGCATATTCTCTTGTTCCATCCATGTCAAGGTAGTGATTTCTTTTTTTTCTTTTTGGGTCACACCTGGCAATACTCAGGGGTCACTCCTGGCTCTGCACTCAGGAATTACTCCTGGTGGTGCTCAGGGGACCATATGGGATGCTGGGAATCAAATCCGGGTCTGCTGCGTGCAAGGCAAATGCCCTACTTGCTGTACTATTGCTCCAACCCCAAGGTAGTGATTTCTTAATTTAAAAAAAATGCAAGGAAAAAATAGACTGAAATTAAGTTAAAAATACTTCCGTTTAGGAGGCTGAAGATGATTGTAAGTGGATGAGGTGCTTACTTTGCATGCAGCTCACTTGCACTCAATTCCCAGTACCCCATATGATCCTTTGAACCATCACAGAAGTGAGAGTGATCCCTTAGCCTGCTGCCAAGAGTAAGAACACTTCCTGGTGTGGCACAAAACCCCAACATGATAAAAAAAATTTCACCTCATAGACTGGAGACACAGTGGTAAGGTTTTGCTTTACATAGAACTAACTCTGGTTTAATTCCCACACTGCATATGTCCCCAGTGAAGACTGAACACAGAGCTAAAGTAAGAACTGAGCACTAAGTGTGGTTCACAAAACTCTGCAACACATATTGTCTCTCACTCCATCTCTCTCTTTATATATATGCACATATACATGATATATATATATACACACATATACATGTAGCTCTGTAGCTCTGTCCTCCCGTTGTTCATCAATTTGCTCGACTGGGCCCAGTAACGTCTCCATTGTGAGACTTGTTGTTACTGTGTTTGGCATATCGAATACGTCATGGGTAGCTTGCCAGGCTTTGCTGTGCAGGCAAGATACTCTCGGTAGTTTGCCGGGTTCTCTGAGAAGGGTGGAGGAATCGAACCTGGGGCCGACCGGGCAGCCTCGAGCAAGGCAAATGCCCTACATATGATATATATACATATATATATCACAGCATTTATATATATGTGATATATATATCACATATATATTTCTGCTTCAATGACTGAATCTTGAAGTAGCTATGCTAAGTACTGGATAGTTTCTCTCATCTGTGGAGCATTAATAAGCAAATATACTGGACAAACCACCCCCCAAAAAATCAATTCCTAGTCAATGAGAATGATGATAGGTACTGGAGGGACAGGGGATTAAAATGGAGGAATGGATGAAGGGGGTCCTTACACACTTTAAACTTTGTAATTGGAAAATATTAAAAGCTATTTATGGGGCTAGAGAGATGGTATTGTGGGTCGTGTGCTTGCCTTGCACACGGCCAACCCAGATTCTATCCCTGGGATCCCATATGGTACCCTGAGCACTGCCATGAGTGAATCCTGAGTGCAGAGCCAGGAGTAATCCCTGAGCACTGCTGGGTGTGGCAGCAAAACAAAAACAAAAAAGAACATTTCTAAAAGAAACTGTATTTCTGACTTTCAGATCTGCTATAAGATCTAGAAATCTTAAAAGAGTTAAATCCCACTGTCCCAGGAGTCAGGGAATGTTGGAAAATTGCAAGTTCACAACTTTTTTTATGCTTGTCAAACAGTTGAGATCACAGGACAACCAAATAGCTCCAAATCTAAGGATACACGGATACCTTCAGAGAAATGGGAACTAATATTTGCTTATCTGGAACAGAAGCAGCAGCACAATAGAAATAATTCTGCAAGAATAGTTTGTGATTCGGTAGAGACTGAACATAGGCTGGCAAGAGTGTAGACCCAAGTGAAGTCTCAGTTTTTTTTTCTTCCTTTTGGGTCACACCCGGTAATGCTCAGAAATTACTCCTGGTGGTGCTCAGGAGACTCTATGGGCTGTTGGGAATTGAACCCCGGTCAGCTGTGTGCAAGGCAAATGCCCTAGTCACTATGCTCACTCCAGCCCTGAAGTCTCAGTTTTAAGGGGTTTTCACATCCCCTTGCAGACTTTTCCACAAAACACAAATTGACCAAATAGGGGAGAATGTGGATCAACTGTGATTTTCAAGTGCTGCTGATGGAATGCAATCTAGTTTTGCCATTCAAAAATATTTGACAATTTCTTTTAAAGCTAAACATGCATATAACACAGTAATTTCACTCCCAGGCATTTACTCAAGAAAATTTATATTCACAAGAAAACCTGTATGTGAATGTTTGTTGCAGCTGTACTCATAGTTGCCAAAAACTGGAGACAATCCAGATGTTTTTTAACGAGTGCATAGATAAATCATGTGGCATCCATACTCAGCAATATGAAAGGAACACATCATTAGAGCTCATACAACAATAAAATTCATCACAAGAATCATTTTGCTAAATTAGTCAGATACAGGAGCATATGTACTGTGTGATTCAATTTCCATGACATTCTAGAAAAGGTAATACTACAGGAATGAATACCGGATGTTACTTTCTATTTTTATTTTATTTATTTTCTTAGCGGGTAGGACGTTTGCCTTGCATGAGGGTGCCCCAGGTTCGATTCCTCTGTCCCTCTCAGAGAGCTCGGAAAGCTACCAAGATATTCCACCCGCACGGCAAAGCCTGGCAAGCTCCCCGTGGCGTATTCGATATGTCAAAAACAGTAACAACAAGCCTCACAATGGAGATGTTACTGGTGCCCGCTTGAGCAAATCAATGAACAACGGGAGGACAGTGCTACAGTGCTACAGTGCTTTTGCTTTTTGGGTCACACCAGCCAATGCTCAGGGGCTACTTCTGGCTCCATACTCAGGAATTCCTCCTGACGGTGCTCCGGGGACCACATGGGATGCTGCGGATCAAACCCAGGTCAGCAAGGCAAACACCCTACCCACTATATTACCGCTCTGGCCAGTGTTAAGTTTCTAAACCATGACTATGGGTGGGAGGATATGGGAGGGAACCTGGAACAGTGGTGGAGGGAAGTTGACACTGGGGGTGAGATCAGTGCTGCAATATAGTATTATAAAACTCAACTATAAATGACTTTGTAAATCACGGTGCTTTAATAAAAAATGAAATATTTAAAAAAATTAAAATAGATTTTCTTTTAGGCACTGTGATTACCAATATTGATAATGGGACTGGAGTGATAGTACAGTGGGTAGGGCCTTTGCCTTGCAGGCGACCAAGCCAGGTTCTATTCCCAGCATCCCATATGGTCCTCCAAGCACCACCAGGAATAATTCCTGAATGCAAAGCCAGGAGTACCCCCTGTGAATCACCGGGTGTGACCCAAAAAGCAAAAAACAAACAAACAAAAACAAAAAAAATTGATAATGGCAGGGTTTTGTGCAAAGAAACGTTCCAACACCACAGCCTCCATCAGTGTCAGCTTCCCTCCAACATGTCCCAGGGGCCCCTTCATCTCATTCTCTGTCCCCTACAGTGATATTCTTCCTGTTAAAGACCAGTTCTCAGTTTCTACTGCCTTTGAGTCATTTGTTGTTTCTCCCCTCCCCTTAATTTCTTCATGATTCTGTTTAACTTAATCTATTTTTTTATTTGTTGTTTCTTAAGTCAGAGAGGGTAAAGCACCTGCCTTGTATGCAGTCAACTCTATGCTGTTTGATCCCCAGCACCACATGTGGTCCCCTGACACCTGAGCACAGGGCCAGGAATAATTCCTGAGGATGGGGCTGGAGAGATAGCATAGCGGGTAGGGTGTTTGCCTTGCACACGGCCAACCCGGGTTCGATTCCCAGCATCCCATATGGTCCCCTGAGCACCGCCAGGAGTAACTCCTGAGTGCAGAGCCAGGAGTAACCCCTGTGAATCGCCGGGTGTGACGCAAAAAAGAAAAAAAATAATTCCTGAGCACTGCTAGGTGTGGCTCCAATTGAATTAATTAATTAAAATTTTAATCTTCCTGAAATTCTATATAACGACTATATTCTACCAGAGCAACAGTTGATAAAAAAAAGGACTTTAGCCGCCCAGCAGAGGGAACAAAGTTTTGTTTTGGGACTGGAGCGCTTAACACAGTAGGCAGGGGCTTTGCATGTGGCCAGCCAGGGTTTTATCTCCAGCATCTCAAATTGTTCCCAAAGTCCACCAAAAACGATGATCCTTGAGAACAGAACCAGGACTAAGACCTCAGAACTATCAGATGTGGCCTCAAAATAAGACAAAACTAGTATTTTTTTTCTCTACTTGCACTGAGAAAACCTGGGGTTGAACACGCACTATAGCTGGGAGGAGGGGTGCCATACTCAGCCCAGCCCAGATAGGGTGCAACGAGTTTTCAGCTGACATTAGAATCATGTCATTAGAGTTGGAAGTGGAGATGTGTCCTTCGAATAAGGCACACCACTCCAGGCTGGTGAAATATTGCATTTGCTAACTTGTCTATATATTCTACTAACTTTTAAATCTTAAAAAAATATATAGCTATTGGGTCCAGGGCTATAGCTCAGAAGAGTACTTACATTCTTGCCTTGCATATACCAGGCCTGGAGTTTGATCCCTGGACCTCATGCCCACCTGAACAGTCTCCCCTGCCCCATTAGGCCACTCCCTAGCACCACCAGGTATGGCCCTGGTGATGATGAGCACTGCCAGGAGAACTCTTCATCCACAATGGAAAAAAGAACAAAAAAATAGACATTGTCTCTGATTTCTCTACTCAGTAACACGTATGGTATCAAGCATAAAAAAATTCTTAGGAAGATGGAGATAAAGTACAGTAAGTAGGGCACTTACCTTGTATGTAGCCCACCTGCGTTTGATACCCAGCATCTCATATGGTCCCTTGAGTACCACCAGGAGTGTTTCCCGAATGCAGAGCCAGGCATAACCCCTGAGCATTGCCACTGTGACCCAGAAACAAAAAAAATCTTGTTTTTTCTTCTTATTATTTTAGTTATTATAGTTCAGGCCACATATTTACAATAGCCCTAACATTTATGTGGGTTTTTTTGTGGGGAGTGTGGAGAGCTTGGGACACATTCAGTGTTGATCAGGGGGAACTCATGACTCTGCGCTCAGGAGTCACTACTGGAGATACTTGGGGGACTTTGTGTGGTGCTGGGAATCAAACCATGTCATCCATATGCAAGGCCTTAAAGTCTGTGCTATCTCTATGAACCATGTCTTTTTTTGGACACACCCAGAAATGCTCAGTGGTTACTCCTGGCTCTACCCTCAGGAATAACTCTTGGAAGTGCTCTGGGAACCTTATTGGATGCCAGGGATCAAACCCAGGTTTTCCACATGCAAGGCAAGATCCCTACCCGCTGTACTATCTCTACTCTGACCCATGTATATGGTTTCAATCTTACCACCACTAAATTGTTCAAACTCCTCCACAAATACCCTTATGTTATATTCAGTTCATCTAATCACTTATTTCCATCCACAGACTCCGTACTTGATATTCTTAATTCTGTAATCCAAGGCCAATGGCTTGTTGTCATTTGATCCTGTCTGTTCCCTTGTTTTATTTTTCCATATATCATATATGAGGGAAAACATTTGTAATTCTCCCTTTAGCTTATTTCACTTAACATGGTACCTCCACTTGTGTCGAACTTGCAGTGAATGGCAAGATTCTTCCTATAATTGCATAGTATTCCACTGTGCATGTATATGCCCACATTTTTGAAAATCACAACTGTTTATCCACTCATTTATCATTCGGTGCTATAAATAGCTGAGATTGGATTAGATTTAGTGGGTTGCATCACATGCTCTGTATGCAGGAGATCCAAGTATGTCCACGGGGTATGGCCCCAAAACCAAAATAACAAAACAAAGCAAAGAACAACTGTAGTTCGGTTGCACATATCCCTGACTATACTAAAAACAATGAAAGCTTATAGTATAAATATGTGAGGGGTGTGCACTTCATTGATAATTAAATACAATTATTTATTTATTTATTGCTTTTTGGGTCACACCTGTCGATGCACAGGGGTTACTCCTGGCTCTGTACTCAGGAATTATTCCTGGCGGTGATTGGGGGACTATATTGGATGCTGGGAATGGAACCCGGGTCAGCTTAGTACAAGACAAATGCCCTACTTACTGTGCTATCGATCCAGTTCCAATAATTTTATTTTAAAAGAACCATTAAGATTTCTATATACTTGCATTGAACAACTTGAAACCAAAATGAAGAAAGCAATTGCATCTTCCCCACTTTCTGACATGTGCCTAGTTAATTAAACCCTATATTAGCAAAGAATGAACCAATTGGGTCTGGAGAGGAGAGAGAGAGAGAGAGAGAGAGAGAGAGAGAGAGAGAGAGAGAGAGACGCAGATGCAGATAAAGACAGAGAGAATGATACAGGGATGAGATTTTGTTTTGTTTTGTCTTGGGGTCACACTTGAGGTCCAGGGATTACTTCTAGTTCTATGCCCTACCTGCTATACTGTCTCAAGAGTCTCATGTTCTACTGACTGAGCTAGCTGGGCATTTGTTTTATTTTAATATTTGATCACACTTGATCACTTGACTTCCCGTTAATCATCAATTTGCTCGAGCAGGTGCCAGTAATGTCTCCATTTGTCCCTGTCGCGTGCTAGTGTAGCCCAATGGCATCTGTTCGTTCTAGGAACACGAAGAGCCTCAAACCGATCGTTCAGGATCTTGATGAAGAAATCTGACCATCTGGTAGGTGGGCCGCCACGCGGTCTTTTGACATCCCGTGGAATCCAGTCAGTAACAGCTCTAGTCCAGCGGTCGTCTCCAAATCTCATTACGTGTCCATTAAACATTTTTAATATTTAATAAAGTTTAGTCAATTGACACATTTATGGCCTGACTCACTAACTAATGTTCATGGCCCGTTTGTTAGAGACACCCACCTCAGAAGTGGGACTTTATGGTTCCCAGATAAATGCAATATTTCTATTTCTGTCCCTTTCTTTCTGACACATTTCACTTAGCATGATACTTTCCATGTAGTACCACTTGTATATAAATTTCATGACTTCATATTTTCTAATAGCTACATAGTACTCCATTGTGTAGATGTACCAAAGTTTCTTTAACCAGTCATCTGTTCTTGGGCACTCAGGTTTTTTCCAGATTCTAGCTATTGTAAAGACTGCTGCAATGAACAAACAAGTGCAGATGTCACTTTGACTATACTTTTTTCCTCTCCAAAGTATATTTCCAGGAGTGGTATTGCTGGGTCAAATGGGAGCTCAATTTCTAATTTTTTGAGAATCGTCCATACTGTTTTCCAAAAGGGCTGAACCAGTCGGCATTCCCATCACCGAAGCACAAAAATTTGTAAGTCTACAACTGTACCTTATGGTGTTTCACTAATAAAAATTTTTAAAAAGTGGGACTGACTTGTAAACTATGAATTAAAATGTGATAGAGCTCTTGCTTTGCAGGCAGTTGATCAGGCAGGGTTTGATTCCCACACCCCATATGATTTCCTCAGCCTGCTAGGAGTAATTACTGAGCATTTCCATGTGTGGCTCAAAAAAAAAAAAAGAAAGAAAAGAAAAACAGGTAGTAGGGGCTCCAGAGTTAGTACACTGGGTAAGGTGCTTGCCTTGCATGCAAACGATGCAGGTTCAATTACTTAACATCTACCCCACCAGGAGTTATGCCTGAATGTAGAGCTAGGAGTAAGCCCTGAGCATAGACAGTTGTGATTCCCTCAAACAAACAAACAAACAAAAATAATAACAAATAAAAATAAGAGTGGGTAGGGCTGGGGAAACAGCTTAACAGGCTGGAGTGCAGGTGGTACATGAAGAAGCCCTGAGTTCTCCTGAGCACTGCCAGAAGTGACCCTCAAATTCTCCCTTATCATAGAAGGCTGTAGCATGGTCACGGTCCTCCCGTTGTTCATCGATTTGCTCGAGCGGGCCCAGTAACGTCTCCATCATGAGACTTGTTGTTACTGCGTTTGTGACATATCGAATATGTCATGGGTAGCTTGCCAGGCTCTGCCGTGCGGGCGAGATACTCTCGGTAGCTTGCCGGGCTCTCCGAGAGGGGCAGAAGAATCGAACTCGAGTCGGCCATGTTGGCTGTGTGCAAGGCAAACGCTGTGCTATCGCTCCAACCCGAAGGTTGTAGCAAAAATTAAAATCTGTCAACAAGTATGACATAAAACCGTGGAGAAAAAATAGGTATATTTAGCACCTAATACAAAAATATTCTCCTTTCTAAACTCGAATCCCCCGACAGTCCTTGGATATTTCCTCAGAAGCCAAGAGAATAAAACTCAGTTGGAAGGACCTGAGCGATAGTACAGCGGGTAGGGCATGTGCCTTACACGTGGCTGGCCCGGCTTCAAGCCCTGGCAGTCCATATGGTCCCCTGAGTACCGCCAGGAGTAATTAGTGAGTGCTGAGCCAGGAGTAACCCCTGAGCATCGCCAGGTGAGACCCCAAAAGCATAAAATAAATAAAGAAAAAAGCCCCCAAACCCCAGTGGAGATCCAGAGAAAGATTTCAAAGAGTTGAACACTTTAACACATGCTTTGTATGTGGGAGACCCACATTCACCGCCCCCTCATCACTGCATGGTCCCCTGAACAGTTCAAGGAGTAACCTCTGAACATAGAGCCAGGAGTAGCCCCTGAACATTGTCAAATGTTTTCCCCTGCCCCCAAATAAACCCTGTTTTGTTTTTTAGGGGTCACACCCATAAATTCTGAGGAGCTACTCCTAGCTCTGCATTTAGGAATTACTCCTGGAAGTGCTTGGGGAACCATATGGAGTGCCAGGAATCAAATTCAGGTCAGCCATGTGCAAGGGAAATGCTCTACCCTTTATACTATCACTCCAGCCCTCTCCCCAAAAACTTTATGGGGATACTATAGGTGAGAAAATATATTTTTTCATTTCCACACCCAGCAGTGCTCAGGGATTACTCATGACTCTGTGCTCAGGGATCACTCCTGGCAGTGCTTGGAGACGATGTGTGGTGCCTTAGATCAACCCAGCTCCAGCCCCTCAGCAGCATGTAAAGGAAGCACCTTAAGTCCTGTACTATATCCCAAGCCCTGAATAAAAATTTTTGTTGTTAACCTTCATTGGAGGTGGTTTAATTCTTGCTCACCTATACAAGAAGTATTTATCTGGAAATCTTCTCCCTTACAACTAAGAATTAGTGCAAAATTACTCTCCTCTAGCTATCCAAAATTCTCCATTTTGACTGGTTGGCAATATTTGTTAGCCAATACATGAGTGATTGGGGCTGGAGCAATAGCATAGCAGGTAGGGCGTTTTCCTTGCATGCGGCTGACCCGGGTTGGATTCCCAGCATCCCATTTGGTCCCCTGAGCACCACCAGAAGTAATTCCTGAGTACATGAGTCAGGAGTAACCCCTATGTATTGCCGGGTGTGACCCAAAAAGAAAAAAAATATGAGTGATATCATGAGTGAAGACATTTATACTCAGTCCCTAGCACATACTTTTGGAGCACATGAAATGTTCTTTAATTTGAGGGGTGAAGGCTTAGGTGCTCAGGGATTTACACCTGGCTCTGTGCTCAGCATATCTCTTGGTTGTGCCTGTGAGATCATCAAGCATTCAAGGCAAGCAACTTAATTTTTGTACCATTTCTCTGGTCACTAGAAACATGAGTTTTTAAAATGTAGAACTGAAAGAGATCAGCTAGTAACTCTAAGGCATTGGTTTTCAACTAAGGGTGATTTTAGTTTTTACTGTTCCTCACCTCCCAGGCTGCACTGCCGTGACATGTGATACCTTGAGGTGTTTTTTGGTGTCCAGTTAGTAAAGGTCAGGGACATTGGAAAATATCCTCCCGTGTGCAAGAACCTCCCCCAAAACAAATAACTCCAGTCTAAAATGTCAGTTGTCAAGGTTGAGAAACTGTGTGTCAGTTCTATTTTAACCAATATTTTTAAAAGTTATTATTAGTGCTTTTCAGAGAGCTTTACAATATCTCATATTTTTCTGGCTTTTGTTTTTCTTGTGCATTTCTCCTCCTTGCCTGTGTTAGCCAATTCCATTTCTTTTTTAAAAAACTGAAACAACACTGCATAATAACATTATATAATTTCAGGTCTACATAATTGAAAAAGTTTTGTGAAAGCCCCCACATTCTATTCATCACATTTATTTGTTCCCTTTGGAGAAAGATGCTTTCTATTGTGCTTGATAATCATACAATCTGTCTGTCCCAATGTTTGAAAACTCTATTTCTAAAATTCTGGAACATATGCAGTAACATTTCTTTTGTTTTGGGGGGCCACACCTGCTGTGTTCAGGATTTAATCCTGGTTCTGCACCTAAGTGTCACTCCTGGTGGGGTTCTGGGACTCTATGAGGTGCTACGGATAGACACGGGTCAATCATATGCACGGCAAGAGCTCTGTTTGCTCTCACTCTGGCCCCACAGTAAGTTTTTTTTGTAGGGGCATGGGTTATTGAGCCACAGCTGATGGTGCCCAAGGGCTAGTCTTGTCTACTAGCTCAGAGTTCACTCCTGCTGGTGCTCCTAGAGTTCCATGCACTTCTTTTTTTTTTTCTCTTTTTGGGTCACACCCAGAAATACAAAGGGGTTATTCCTGGCTCATGCACTTAGGAGTTACTCCTGGCGATGCTTGAGGGACCATATGGGATGCTTGGAATCGAAATCGAATCAGGATCGTCTGCGTGCAGGTCAAACTCCCTACCTGCTCTATTATTGCTCCAGCCCCTTCCATGCACTTATGAGGGTCTAACCCTGGCCTTGCACATGCAATGCATGAACTTAGCCCCTTGGGCTATTTCTTCAACCCAAATAACTTTTCTTTAGAAAGAAAAGTAATCATTCTCCTGAGGAAACTAGTACATATTTTCATGTTTTCTTCATTTACCACCTAAATAAAATAAATAAAATAAAGGCCCTCCCGTTGATCGTCGATTTACTCGAGCGGGCCCAGTAACGTCTCCATTGGAGACTTTGTTGTTACTGTGTCTGGCATATCGAATACTCTCGGAAGCTTGCCGGGCTCTCCGAGAGGGGCGGAGGAATCAAACTCGGGTCGGCCATGTTGGCCGCTTGTAAGGCGAACGCCCTACCCGCTGTGCTATCACTCCAGCCATTTACCACCTAGTTTTCCTTATTTTCAGACTCATTTTATTCCATATTTTGAGAAGAGTGTAAGTCAGGTTACATGGAGTAAAAATTCAAACACAAGTAGTTGCAATTCATAGGTGTATTTTAAGAAAATTTTATCTTAGGAAACAGTGATAAGGGGAACCCATTTATTCTTCAAATTACAGGGGCATCAGGCATGAAATGCTCATGCAGAACTCAATGTGTTTGAGACTGTATAGACTTTATATGTGCTGCTACTATGCTGTTTATATTCTGCCATGGTCAAATAGAAAACTGGTGTGTGTGCATTTCTGGAGAATGATTTTAATTTTTATTTGTGTTCATTTTGTTAGTTATGAGGAGAAGCATGGTTAGAGTTGTCACATAAAATACAAATAATAAACAAAAACATAATGCCTTGTTTATCTTGAAATTCAAGTGTTTGGGAGGCCACCCCAATAATGTTCAGGGACCATTCCTGGATCTGTGCACAGGATCCACACCCAGTGTTCTGGTGTGGTGTTGAAGATTGAATCAGGGTTGGTCACATACAATAAGAAAAGTGCCTTAATCTCTTTACTATCTCTCCAGTACTTAAAAAAAATTATTGCAATGTGTTTACAATGGGATTGAAATTTATGGTCTTGGTGTACACTTTTGCCTCACCACTACCAAAGTGTCCAAGACAGCCCCCCCATACCCCTGTATCACCTCCCATCCACCTACACACCCCCTCCCAATCCGGTGTTCTCAGTTTGTGCTCCAGTACCCTGAGTTGTTTATCAGTTGGTGTTATCTATTCTCTTGTTTTTTTTTCTATCTACCACAGATGAGAGAGATAATCCCCTGCTTGTCTTTTTCCCTCTGGCTAATTTCACTTGGCGTGGTGTCCTCTAGTTCCAACCATGAGTTTAATTCTTAATCCTCATTAATGATTCTGTGAATGATCCTGTGAGCTACTCTTTTCTCTTTTCTTTTCCTACCTTGGTCACTTAGAATTTATATTTATTGCTTGGAAACAAGAACCCTGATTAAGTCAAAGACTTTACTTGAGGTTATCTGGCTGTCTCTGCCTGATATGTCATCTAAGTCACCACTCCACTCTGGATAATTTTTGCTTCAAAGGGTGGGAGCTATTTTGGGGGCCACATCTGGTGACAATGTTCAGGGGTTACTCCCGGCTCTGCGCTCAGGAATCACTGTCAGGAATGACTCCTGGCAGTGCTCAGGGCACCGTAAGAGATGCCAGGGATCTGACATAGGCAAGATTGACAAGGTAAGCAAGCGCTCTACCTGCTGTACTATTGCTCCAGTTCCCAAAAGACACTTTACAATGGCTCAGTCTTGTTTGTCATTGTTGCTGTTTTTGGTTTTGGGACCACACCCAGTCAGGACTTATTCCTGGATGTAGAGGTGTGTCATATCTATAATTCTATACCAAAGAGATGGTAACACTGTAAGCCTGCGATCCAAACTATAACAACCAAATTTAAAATTATGCCTTTCAAGGAGTGGGAGGCAACCTGAGGGCATTTGTGGAGGGAAGTTGACATTGGTGATGCGGTTGGTGTTAAAATGTTAAAATATGCCTAGGCCAGAGTGATAGTACAGCGAGTAGGGCATTTGCCTTGCACACAGTTGACCCAGATTCAATCCCTGGGACCACATTGGTCCCCCAAGCCTACCGACTGCAATTCCTGAGCACAGAGACAAGAGTTAGCCTGACAACCACCAGGCTTGTTCCTCCTATCAAAAGAAACACTTTATGCCTAAAACTCAACTATGAATATCTTTGCAAATCACAGTGCCTTAATAAAACAATTAGTTTGGGTCTGGAGCAATAATACAGCCGGTAAGGCATGCGGCCGACCAGAGTTTGATCCTGGCATCTCATATGGTCTCCAAAGCAATGCCAGGTGTAATTCCTGAGTGCAGAACCATGAGTAAGTCCTAAGCATAGTTGGATGTGACCCCCCAAAAAATTAATTTTAAAAAAGCACTTAAAGAATACAATTTAAGGACTTTTAATAAATTTGCCGACTTGTGTAAGCATTAGCACAATCCAGTTAAGATTATTTTGCCATCTTAGTAAGATCCCTTGGGTCCATTTACAGTTAATCCCCATATCCTTAGATGTGGGCAACCACTAACCTAATTGGGTGTAGATTTATAGATTCTTTTTCTTACCACTTCAAAAGAATAGGATTATACAAACCCCAGCTATTTACTGTATAGTTGGTTCCCAAAAGGTTTGTCTTAGAGTAGAAATCAGTGAAACTGAAAACCTAGAAACAATAAGGAAAATCAAGGAAACAAAGAGTTGGATCTTTGAAGAGATTGATAGAATTGACAAACATTCAATGACTGACAATGTAACAAAACACAATTACTCTTAAGAATGGAATGGGAAATATCATTATAGATCCTGCAGACTCAAGCAGATAATACTAGAATATTGCAAACAATTTTACACATATATTTACATGGGGGTTGGGCAACACCCAGCAGTGCTGAGGTTACTTATGGCTTTGTGCTCGGAGTCCCTCTAGGGTTAGCTTGGTGGACTATAAGCAGTGCTAGGGATCGAACAATACACAAGAAACACAACTTAATACCTGTAATATTTCTTTGGCTCATATTTAAATTTTTATAGGGATCATACCTGGTCATCCTGGGGATCAAACCCAAGGGCTTGGTGGACTGGAGCAACATTACAGCAGGTAGGGTGTTTGCCTTGCTCATTGCCAATGTGGGTTCAGTCCACAGCAACCCATATGGTCCCCTGAGCTCCTCAATGAGTAATTCCTTTTTTTGGCTTTGGGGTCAAGCATGGTGATGCTCAGGGGTTACTCCTGGTTCATCATTCAGGAATTATCCAGTTCGCCCTACCCACTGTATTATCTTTCTGGCCTCAGGAGTAATTACTGAGTGGAGTAACCCTGGGCATGGATGAAAAAAACAAACAAAAAACAAAACAAAACAAAAACCCAAATCTTCAAAACCAAGGGCTTGGTATATGCTCTGCCATTTTAGCTATCCTCCTAGTCTCTTGACACACACAGTTTAGAATTTACGTGAAGCCAAATAACTGCTTGAAGATCACAAGCAAACAATACTCAACAAAGACCACCATTCAATAGTTACTGTCATTAAACTTGTTTTTAATATTAAAGAATATGAATTCATAATTTAAAAACATCTCAAAAAATCTCAAGTCTCAGGTGGTTTCACTGAATAATTCTGTTTTGTTTTGTTTTCGTTTGGGGGCTACACATGGCTGTGCTCAGAGTTTACTTCTGGCTCTATGCTCAGGGATCACTCCTGGCAGGGTTTAGGGGATCATATGGGATGCTGGGTATCAAACCTGGGTTCACCATGTGCAAGACAAGCACTCTACCCACTATACTATTTCTCTCGCCCCTTCACTGAAAAATTTTATCAAACACTTAAATGGAAATAATACCAAGTTTTCCAATATCCTCCAAAAAAATAGAATTGAACACCTTCCAATTAGTTTTATGAGTCAGTATTACCCCAGTACCAAAACAAAAAAAGAGTACAAAAATAACAAACACAAAAATGGTAGAAAATTTAATTAAACAATGTATAAAGACACTTATGCCCCACAATCATGTGAGTCTTATTCCAAGTATGATAGTCTCATTTGGCATTCAAAAGTCATTCATGGAACTGACCCTATATACTGACTAAAGAAGAAGTCTGCAATCATATCAATTGATACTGAAACACATTTGGCAAAAAAAATCCAATCTTCATTCATGACAAAAAAATCTCTCAGTAAACTAGGAATTGAGGGAAACTTCCTCAAGATCTGCAAAAGCCTATATGTAGTTGATACTAAACTTAAGTGATAGAACAGTATATTTAACCATGGAAGATGACTAAGCATAGAAGATACTTAGCCTTAGAAGAAAAGACGTATACTACTTTTCTCTAGGGAGAGCAACTGGCTCGTTTGGCTCTGGGAGAAGAGTTATATTCGTATATGGCAACAACAGTAGAGAAAGTGTCCTAACACCGCAAAGAAAATAAAGATATACAGTTTTCCCAATGAGCTGTAGCAGAAAAGCAAGTGAAAACAAATCCACCGTTTTAACACACTCTATGGGGGCTGGAGAGATGGTACCTGGGTTTAGGTGTTGTCCTTGCACATAGTCAATCCAGGTTCGACCCCCGGCCCCAGCATTGCATGTGGTCCCCTGAACCGCACCAGGATTGATCCAGGATTGATTGTACTAACCCACCTCCATTCTAGCTTCTAAGAGGTGGACCAGCCTCAGGGGAGAAAGCCTTTCTGAGCCTTTGTCTGTCTGCAGGAGTGGCAAGAGATTAGCCTTGAGCTAATTCAGAATCCAGAAGGCCTCCACCACTAGGTTAACTCCCCTTTCCACCTGGAATTAAGTTCTTTCTTTCCCTGCCTTTCTCCTTGAACCTGGACCTTGTCTTCTAAAGAAAGACCTTGTGGAGTTCATGCCCAATTCAATTAGTTTAATCAATGGCTGAATACTACTATTCAGCAGTACTCCTCCATTAAAAAAAAGAAAGGAAATAATAAAAATTAAAGCAGAAATTAAAAAAATTAAGAAGACCTTGATATTTCTCACATAAAAATCAAAGGAAAAAGAATATTGGTTAATACGGTAATTAGCACTTTTGTCATGTTCATATTATTCCCCCACCATCTGGACTTTTGTGTTTGTTTTTGTGGTAGGCTGGGTGGGGTGCGGGCCACAACTGGCAGTGCTCAGGGGTCACTCCTACGGGTGCTCAGGGGACCCTAAGCAGTGCAAGAAGTGGAACGTGGGTTGACTGTGTACAAGGCAAACACCCTAACCACTGTACCATCAATCTGATCCTCTCCAGGCTTTCTTAATACAGTGTGCATTTAAAGAAGCCTAGGAAATTTCTCAGTGAGGAGGAAGACTACATTCTTCCAGGTTATTTAAAGAGTCCCAATATTGTTGAATGTTCTCTATAAACATGATTTTATTACTTGCTGTTTTGCAAGTGAGGCCACATCTGGCTGTGCTCAATGTTTACTCCTGGCTCTGAATTCAGGGATAAATCCTGGTGGGGTTCAGGGGACCACATGCAATGCTGGGAATCAAACCTGGGTTGACTATGTGCATCTCTCTAGCCCCCATAAAGAAGATTTTATTTTATTTTTAAAATTTTTTTTGCATTTTGGGTCACACTCAGCAATGCACAAGGGTTACTCCTGACTCATGCACTCAGTAATTACTCCTGGCGGTGCTCAGGGGACCATATGGGATGCTGGGAATCGAACCCGGGTCAGCCTCGTGCAAGGCAAAAGTCCTACCCGCTGTGCTATCACTCCAGCCCCCATAAAGAAGATTTTAAACTGGTGGATTTTTCATTTGCTTTTCTGCTACAGCCCATTAGGAACTCTGGATATATCTTTATTTTATTTTATTTTTTTGTGGTGTTAGGACACTTCCTCTACTGTTGTTGCCATATCCCCTTATCTTTTTCCTTTTATATCCCTACAACTTATCCCTTCCTCCTAAAAATATTTTTTTAAACTTAGGAGGCCACACTTGATACACATATATCCGTAGGAGGAGAATACTCTGTTGTACCATGTTTTCTCACGTTAGCTCCTGAGACTCTGGTTGACCCCGTAGATCCCCTCCTCCCCCAGTGTTCTGAATATTATCTGGGTGATTAGCAGGATACTTAGAAACAAACAAAGCGCTATCTAAACAACTACAGCCTGGGTTATCATGACAATGGTTGGAGAGCCTGAGAACTTAATGGGCTGAGTAACCCCTCTGACTATTAGGTCATCTCTTTGTTTTCCCCTCTTTCTAATAAATTAAATGTGATAAAACTACTCCTACTACTTTCCTTCTCACCAGTATGTCATAAAAATAAACTTAGCACAAGAAGGGTAAAAATAGTTAAGGGTTTATTTTGGGAAGGAAAGGACTGGCCAATGAAAGGTACTTTCTGTTTCTGTTTGCTTTGTTTTGATCTCTTCATTCGTTTCTCCTTTCCCCTCTCTCCTTTCCTCACTTTCCCTCTCTCCCTTTGCAGGCTACTTCTAGCGGAGTGTTCAAGAGTCACCCCATGGCGGTGCTCAGGGCACCATGTGGTGCTGGGGATCAACCCCAAGGCTTCCAGCATACATGCATGTGCAGCCTTTGAGTATCTCCCTGGGTCTCTGACAAGAAGATTCAGTAAGAAAAGGAGCTGTTTGACCTTCAATTTAGAAGTCAATCCTTTCTATTAAGTTAAATAGAGCTTTATTGAACATTAATAGTTGTAGCATTATAAGCTGTAGGTTGTGTGACTCTCATAAGAGTTACAATATAAGGAACGCCACCTAATTCCCAAGTACAGTGTCTTTCTTGAATGCTGGTGCATAGTCCTAATCCTGATTCCTAATTTCCAGATTCAGGACTATTTACGATTTACATGCTCCTATTCACGTGCAAAGGTAGCAGAGCATTCTGAAAACAGGCACAAAATGGTATTATCACTAGGGCTTCTCCTTGAGTCTAAATTGTGATAGAGGGGCCCAAGGAATAGTACAGTGAGTAGAGTGCTTGCCTTCCTGACCCAATTCTATCCCCAGGACCCAATATGGTCCCCTGAGTCCTGCTAGGAGTGATCCCTGAGCACACTCAGAAGTAATCTCTGAGCAGGTATTCCCCCCCCCCAAAAAAAAAACAAACCCAAATTGTGCTAGAGTTCAGAGATGTCTGATCTCAGTGACTGAGGATTCTCTCAAAAATCAAACTGCCAAGAAAGAAGCCAAACACGATCAATTTGAGATGAAACAAAGGGCAAGGAAAGAGAAGGGAGAAGCCCCTTGAATGCAGTCTGTCTCCTTGCTCCTGCCTGGGTATAGTAGAAAAGGGAGTGGAGAAGAATTGGGGGGAGGGGAAGGTCTAAAGCCCAAAGCAGAAGTGTCAAACTTTTCTAATCCTATATACTTTTAGAAATTTTATTTGTGTGTGTGTGTTTGTGGAGTCACATACAACAGTGCTCAGGGGATACTCCTGGCTCTATCATCAGGGATCACTGCTAGCTGTGCTTGGGGAACCCAGTGTGATATTGGGGTCAAACTGGGCTTGGGCATGTGCAAAGCAAGTGCCTTAACCCCTGTACCTTCTCTGTGGCTCACTTTTCAAGTTTTTGAGAAAGGATCAGGGCATTAACACAAGTGCAAGCTACAGAAAATCGGCTAAAAACGACTTTATTTTTGGGAGGGTAGGGCCATACCTGAGAGTGCTCAGGAATACTGTTAGTTCTATGCTCCAGGACCATTCTTGGTGATGCTCAGGGCTTATTCCTGGCTCTGTGCTCAGCGATCACTCCTAGTGGAATAAGAGAACAATGTGGTGTGCCAGGGAAAATATCTCCCCCCATCCCCACTGTATTATCACTCCAGGACCCTAGAAATGAGTTTTTGAAAATAAAAAAGCTGGGGCTAGATAGATAATTCAAGTGGTAGGTTACATGCCTAGCATGAGTGAGCACTTGAGTTAGATGCCCAGCACAAAATTACCCACCACAAAAAAACCCTGCATATCTGGGTGGAAAAACACACTGCTTGGTAAAATGCTGCCGGAAATGTCCTGGAACATTGCTGGGGTGGTCCCTGTAAATAAAATTTTTTAAATTAAAAAATAACTAGTTATTTTTGACTTGACCTCTAGCCAAGGTCTCCGTATATGATTGCAGAGCCATGTCAAGAGTGATCCCAGAGCATAGAGCCAAGAGTAAGTCCTGAGCACCACCAGATGTGGCTCCAAAACAAAAACAAAAAGCAAGGTTGGAACTACAACCAGAGCATATATATATATATATATATATATATGTATATATATAATAAATAAGAGTGTGACCCTCTTCCCCCCACTGCAAAGACTGTAGTCAAGTGTAGGAGCACCACAACCAATATGTGAGCACCACAGCTAAGCATGTGTGTGGCCATTGGTTATTGCAACAACAGTGAACAATAAAAGGAAGGAAAGAGGAAGCATGCAAACATGTGTCATCTTTCATCCCAATTTACACCTCTCAGCCTCACTGCTGCCTTATCTCTTCTGGGAACCACTAACTGGCCTGAGAGTTCAAAATGTTTATTATTGTTTTATTTAGTGCATCTGTTTGTTTTCTCTAAATCACCACATGGGAATGAAATCATATGGTGTGTGTTTTTCTCCCTCAAGCTTATTTCACTTAACATAACATCCTCCCGATATCAAGTTTTACCAGGAAGAAATTAGGAAGGATGGCTATGGCTTCGACCCCAACAAGTTACTTGACTTTTCTTTTCTTCCTATTTAAAATGTTTATGAGGCCGGGGAGATAGGTCAGCAGCATGCAGGAGATCTTTGATCAATCTCCAGTGCTACATTGGTCCCCAAGCACCACTAAGAGTAACCCTCAGAATGCAGAGCCAGGAGTAGCCCCTAAGCATCCCTTGATATGGCAAACCACACACACACACACATCCAAACTATGTATACTCCTTTCTATTGTAAATTGTTTCTGCATCTATCCTTCATCATCTGAATTTTTCTATACCCAGATCCTATATTATTTAAGTAGAGTGAGTAACTCCCCCTCTAAAGCTTTGGCCCCATCTGTCTACTTGATAGATCCTTGGCCTTGCTCTTTCCCTCATCACTCACAGTAATCCATAAACTAACTACATGTGCAGTTTGTTCCAATTAGTGAAAATCAAAGAAGATCCAAAGTCCTCTTCTTTGTCTCCTGAGGATCTAGATTAAAAGAATTAAGTATACTGTCAAAGCCCATGTAGTGGGGTGGAGGTGGGAGTGGGGGTAGAGATATAAGGACCAAAAAAGTGTGTTTTGTTTCTTATCAGAATTCTATGTCCAGGGATTCTCTGTCCTTCTGCAGGATGTAGGAGTATCATTCGATATCCACAGCCAATTAGTTGGGCTCTGCCTCTACACTCCTCCACCTACAACCAGCTACAGTGTTAACTCAAATTTTCTATGACTCATCCTAGAAAAAAATCTGAGAAAGATTTGACTTCAACGTGAAATTTGTTTGTCTTTCCTACACTCCTGTTAGTGTATGTATTCATCAAAAATTAGCTAACCCTTCTAGAAATGGTGTGCTAAGAGATATATGATAGCTTGTAAGAGAAACAGATTCCTCACTGGAAAGTAAGTTTCATGAATCTTTCTCTTGCAAAGTTTAGTTTGAACTTCCAGACTCTCCCACAGAGTTTATATTGAAAATAAAATTTAACAACAATAAATTATCTAATCTTCACAGTATAACTTGTTTTAATCCTTCACAGCTACTATTATGAGTCAAAATAGCACAGCGGTAGGGCGTTTGCCTTGCACGCAGCCAACATGGCCGACCGGAGTTCGATTCCTCCGCCCCTCTCGGAGAGCCCGGCAAGCTACCGAGAGTATCTCGCCCGCACGGCAGAGCCTGGCAAGCTCCCCGTGACGTATTCGATATGCCAGACACAGTAACAACAAAGTCTCCAATGGAGACGTTACTGGGCCCGCTTGAGCAAATCGATGATCAACGGGAGGACCTTTACTTTACTTTACTTTACTTTATGCAATTCATAACATGGTATACTTTTCCAGTGAGATCAATATACTGTTGGGTAATGAACTTGTGATACAAATTCTTTTGTTGTTGTTGTTATTTTGGGGCCAGAACTGGAGGTACCCAGGCTTCTCCTGGCTCTGTGGTCAGGGATCACTCCTTGTGTGGCTCAATAGACCATATTTGGTGCTGGGGAATGAACCCCTGTTGGCCGCTTGCAAAGCAAGCATCTTACCTGCTGCTGTACTATCTCTCTTGCTCCTCATTTTCTTTTTATATTATTATGTTTCAAAATTCACCCATTTATCACTCTCTTTTTTTTGTTTTCGGGCCACACCTGGCGATGCCCATGGGTTACTTCTGGCTCTGCACTCAAGAGTCACTCCTGGTCGTGCTCAGGGGACTATATGGGATTCTGGGGATCAAATCCAGGTTGGACACGTGCAAAGCAGCCACCTTACCCACTGTACTATCTCCCAAACTCCACATTCTCAGTTTTTCTTAGTGAATAAAAACCACCCAAAAAGTGCTATAAGATTTGGAAAAGCAATATATTACATACTATATATGTTATATCTTACATATCTAACATCCAGTATCTCTCCTTCAGGTATTATCATGGACCCTTAAAGTCTAATTTATGCTATCAGAGACTAAAGTGGTAATAAATCAATTTATTCTGAGAAGGCAGGTGGACAGAAGTAGAATGACAGTGTTTAAATTAAGTATGTACTCCAATTAATCTGAATGAATTCCCCTCACCTTGGTTTAGCAAAGAAGTGTTAAGGGTATTTATCTTCTTCCAGTGTGGTGCATTACTCCACATGAGTCACTTCATTAATCTTTTTGTTTTCTCCTCATTACAACAGGGTAAATAGTACCTGTAGTGGGACAGGGGAGATAGTTTAATGGGCTGGAGAGCATGCTTTGCATGCTGGAGCCCCAGGTTCAACCCCCAGCCCTCCATGGTTCCCTAAGTGCTGATGGGAGTGACACCAACAACCTCTAGCACAGAGCTGGACACAGCTCCCCACATCACCAGGTGTGGCCCAAAACTAATTAAATATCCTGTCATGAACCTGTACTTAGAGGAGAAAAAAAGAACTAAATCTTTTTTAAAATGTATCTTTTCTAAAATGTAATTACAATTATAAAGAGTAATGTATTGAGCACTGCATGAGCTCATTACAGGCTGTCTAAGGTCTTGGAAGAATGTTAGGTATAAACACTTGAGAAATCTTTCTTGCATAGATGAGTAAGACAATAAATGGATAAGACATCTATTGTATTCTAGAGTTCCAGGCTATAGAAGATCTGAAATGCATCCTTGACATCAAGACACTAATCACTGATTCGAATAAAATATACTTTCATAATAAGTTATTTAGTGATTTAAGGTAGTTAGTGCCAAATAAATGTTACAACCTATCATCTTGAAACTGGAATTTTCCAGTTCTCTGTTTTGATTTAAATTACTCCCTGAAAAGTGTTTTCTCAAGAGTGAGACGTATTTAAAGATATTTAGCTAGAGACTAATAAAATTTTGAGATAAATGGAAATATAATTTCAAGGACAAAAAGAAAGATGGAAACATTTTCATCATCCTGTAGTGAGAAAAAGATTTTTTATTCCACAACGTTGCACATCTCTTCCTATATACTCAACCACAAGCCCCCACCAATTCTGTAATCCTGTCAGTGTATATTAGTTTCAATTTCTAGGATTTTATATGAATGGGATCATGCTATATACTCTTTCCTGCTTTTTTCCACCAAGTATGGTCATTTTAAGTTGCATATTGTTCCACATAGGCTCCACTGTGGGAAAGGGAGACAGATTTGTAAACCCCAGAGCGAGGTTTTACCTATCTGAACCACTGCTATGTGGAGTCCCCGGATGAAGCCACCAAGTCATGTCAGGAGGCAAAGCCTACAACCCCGGACTTGAGGAATAAGAAAGAAGGAGAATAGTTAAAACACAATTATTGGACAGGGTAGCAATGAGATTCACTTTAAAGTGAAAATGACCACAAGTCTCAAGAAAGTCAAAGAATCTTAATGTCAAAGACAGGGAGTTCCTGTGAATTCACTCAGATTTCTCTTTGAAGGTCAGAGAACTGCTGATAATCACATTTCAAAAGAACTGGGAATGGAGGAAGAAGATGTAATTGGAGTTTATCAGGAACAAACAGGGAGTCATTCAAAGGTTTAGATACTCTTTGATATTTTTCTTTTCCCTCAATCCTTTTCACTTTTTTAAAAAAGTAGTTCAGAAAAGAATTGAGAACAAACACCAAGTCTCTTTAAAACAATGTAATTTGAATTTTAGTGTTCATGATTCATTATGTTTGTTTGCATTGGGCTTACCTTTGGTGATCAAATCTCAGCCCCTTCATAATGTCTTCTCCTTTAGGAACTTTGTGTTGAAAGTAGGTAAAGAGATATAGCTGACAATCTTTCAGTATCTGTATTGCAAACCATAAGGCCCCAAAGGAAAGAGAGAGACAGGGAGAGAAAAGAGAGAGACAGGGAGAGAAGAGAGAGAGACAGAGAGACTGAGACAGGGAGACAGAGACAGAGAGAAAAAAAGTACCTGCCATAAATGCAGGTTGGTAGGGGTGGCCGGAGGGAAACTGGGGACATTGGTGGTGGGAAGTGTACACTGGTGAAGGGACAGGTGTTGGAACATTATATGACTGAAATGCAATCATGAACAATTTTCTAACTATGTAAAAAAGAAAATGACCCTTGTGCACAGAGCAGCCACCTTTTCCAGGGACTGTGCGTTTTTGGTTTGTGATGAGTAAGATGGATCAATGTCAGTGTCCATAATGACTTTCCAGTTGGCCCTGAAGTTCTAGCATGTGACTGCTTCACTCCTGGGCTATGACTTCCAGTGGGAGATGGAAGTTTCTCAGAACTGAACTGGTGGCAAAATGGTCATCCCTTATTCTAAAGCTACTTTTAAAATCTGAGGGTCTGGACAAAAAAAAAAGAGAAACACTAGGGTCAGGGCCATAGTACAATGGGTATGGCTTTTTTCTTGCACACAGCTGACTTGGTTCAATCCCCAGAACCCCATATGGTCTCCTGAGCACTGCCAGGAGTAATTGCTGAGTGTAGAGCAAGGAGTAAACCCCTCAGCATTGCCGGGTGTGGCCCCAAAACAAAAACAAAAAACAAACAAAAAAGAGGAACATTAGATTGGAAATGAAATGACAGCTATGATCACAGTAATGACTAACTCCAAACATGGCTTCACTGAAGAGAAGTAATTTTGAGATTAATAAAAAAAAACTTCTCAGAAGCTCCCAGAAAAGTTCTCTAATCAGCAGTTAAAGTCATTCATTCAGACGGGAATACAAGAGAACTACTTTTTATTATTTTTAAAATTTTTATTAGTGAAACACCATGAGGTACAGTTGTAGACTTATAAATTTTTGTGCTTGAGTTTCAGTTATACAATGATCAGTTATACATCCCTCCATCAGTGCCCATTTTCCACCGCCACAGGTCCCAGTATCCCTCCCAGCCCCCAGCCCCCCCCATCCCACCCTGCCTCTGTGGCAGGGCATTCCCTTTTGTTCTCTCCCTCTCTCCTTTTGGGTGTTGTGGTTTGCAAAAGAGGCATTGAGTGGCAATCATGTTTGGTCTATAGTCTACTTTCAGCATGCTTCTCCCATCCTGGGAGGATCCTCCCAACACCCTTTATTTGGTGCTCCCTTCTCTATCTGAGCTGCCTTTTCCCCTAGCATGTGTGGCTGGCCTCCAAGCCATGGGAGAACTGCTCTTTTTAAATTTTGTTTGTACTCTCTGGCCTGGGATATAGGTTTTTAGTGGACATTGTCTGTGCCAGCTTCATTAAAATAAACAAAACATTTGTAAACACTGTCAAAAATATTGTTCCACATATTAATAACTTATTCATAGGTAAGAAAGATAGTTCAAATGGCTGGAGCACATACAAAGCATGGGGAAGTTCCAGGTACAAATTTCAGCACCACATGATCCCCGAGTATTACTGGGAGTAGTCCCTGAGTAAAAGCACCACCATGTCCCCTTCCCCCCAAAATTATTTATAGGACGAGATTAGTGCAAAGGGCTAGTGTGCATGCTTTGCATATTAAAAGCACTAACTTGATCCCTGGCACTACATGTTCCCTTGAGCATCATTAAGAGAGACCTCCAAGAACTAAGCAGACAGTAATGTCTGAGCACCACTGGATGTGGTTCCAAAACAAACAAAATATTTCTTTTTATTGTTGCATCCCTTTACATGGGCATGAAACTGTTTCATTCTATTCCACAGTTTGTTTACTTTTTCTTCTGTTGAAAGATATTTTAGGTCTGGAGCAATAGTACAGCTGGTGTTTGCCTTGCAATGGGGGCTGACCCAGGTTCCAACCTCCAGCATCCCATATAGTCCCCAGAGGACCTCCCGGAGTTAATTCCTGAGTGCAGAGCCAGGAGAACATCCCCCCGCGGGGTCCCTCCCAACACGGCAACGTGTGACCCAAAAACCAAAACCAAAACCCAAACCAAACAAAGACATTTTAGTTGTTTCAGTTGTAGTAGTTTTTGCTATTTCAAAGAAAGCAGCAATGAATAGTATTGAATGTTTTCCTTTTTTTTTTCTTTTGGGTTTTGGAATACACTCAGTGTCACTTGGTTACTATGCTCAGAAGACCATGAAGAGCCAGGGATCAAACCCATGATTCCCACATGCAAAGTACATGCTCCAGTTTTGAATACAAGTCTTAATATGGACATACGTTTTCATTTCCTTTTATAAGGGGTGTGGTTAGGACCACACTCATCTATGCTTTTAGGGCTCACTCCTGGCTCTCTTCTCAGGGATCACTCCAGGAAGGGCTGGGGGACCATCTGCAATGCCAGGGAAATTGAACCCAGGTTGGCAGTATGCAAGGCACGTGCTAAACCCTGTACTATTTATCCAGCCGTGTTTTTGATTTCTCAACAAGATAGTAGTCTTTGTTGATTATAGTGATTTTATACAATAGTTACTATTTGGAAGCAACAAATGCTCAAAGACAGATGAGTGGAAAAAAGATGTGGTCGGGCCAAAGCAATAATATAGTGGGTAGGTCGCCTGCCTTGTATATAGCCAACCCTGGCACCCCATGTGGTCCCCTGAGCCCTGTGATCTCTGAACACAGAACCAGGTATAAGCCTGTAGCACTACTAGTTATGGCACCCCAGAAACAAAAAAGATGTTAAACACACAATGGAATACTATTAAGCTATAGGGAAAATGAGATCTGGGGTGCTGTAGAGATGGTGCAATGGGCTTGCTTGCATGTCCTCAACCTGGGTTTGATTCCCAGCACTCCATATGGTCCTTTGAGCACCACTAGTAGTAATTTCTGAGTGCAAAGCCAAGAGTAACCCCTGAACATCATCAAAACAAACAAACAAAGATGAAATCTGGACTTTTGCAGCAGCAGGGGTGAAACAAGAAGGGATTCTACTAAGCCAGATAATTAAAAGGAAAAAGTCAAATACCAGATAACTTCATTCATACATATAGTAAAAAGAATCAGGGACTGAAGAGATAGTGCATACTGGGGTTAAGGCACTTGTTTTGTATGTGGGTGACCGTGATTTGATCCCCAACACCACATATGACCTGAATATACAAAACCCAAAGAAAAGAAAACGCTTGAATTCTGACCACAGAACTGAGGTTACCAGAAAAGGACCTTTTGAAATTGAAAGGGTAGAGGGAATTCAGTGAACTGTGGTAAAGGAACATCAGTACTTTGGTGATGATATAACGTGAAACAATTTAAGTTGTGTGAATCTATACCCATAAAACATACACAGTCTGTGAGTTAATGTTGCCTCAACAGAAAAATCTTTAATGTGTCATAATCCACAATTATTTGGAAAAGTAAAGGGAGTTCTCTTATTAAAAGTTTAAGTACTATCTACCTGTACTTGTTCTGATACCACAAGTTTGAGTACTATCTACTTGATTACCTATCTATTATCCTATGAATAAAATATTTTTAATATTCCTGTATATATCTCATGGTAGATCATTATATTTTTGGCTGCTAGATGTCTAGATGTGAAATTGCTGGAATTCCTGGTATTTTTTTTTGTTTTTGGCTTTTTGTCTTTTTGGGTCACACCTGGTGATGCTCAGGGATTTTTCCTGGTTCTGCACTCAGAAATCTCTCCTAGCGGTGCTCAGAAGACCATATGGGATGTCAGGAATTGCATCTTAGTCGGCTGTGTGCAAGGCAAATGCCCTACCCACTAAACTATCGCTCCAGCCCTTTTCCTGGTATTTCTTAAACAGATGGTGTTGAATATCAAATTGTTGTTGAATCCAGAGTTGATTGACTATGTTTCAAAGAGTGATATGTAATTGTTTTGTTTTGTTTTGTTTTGATCCATACCTGGCAGTGCTCAGGGCTTACTCCTGGCTCTGTGTTCAGGGAGCATTCCTTGTGGTGCATAGGGGACAGTATGCAGTGCCAAGAGTTGAACCAGAGTTGACTGCATGCAAAGCAAGGTCCTTAATCCCTGTATTATCTCTCTAGCCCGTGTAATATGTTTATACACAATGGTGTCACTTCTATATTTATCTTCAGTTAATTCCTTTTTTTTCATTTCACCCATTATGCCACGTGAATTTTCTCTCTTTCTCCCTCTCTCTCTCTCTTCTCTCTCTCTCTCTCTCTCTCACACACACACACACACACACACACACACACACACAAAATCTTTATCTCTAACTCAGAATTATCCCTTGAGTTCTAAACTTCCACATAGGACAACTTGCTGAATATCTTTATGTTCCATATATGTCATGTGCCATTCCATAGAGCACACAACTCAAATATGCCCTAAATGGAACTTGAAATAATATATCATTGTGTTCTCAAAAATGTTTGCTGGGGGGCTGAAAAGATAGTACAGTGGGTAGGGTGCTTGCCTTGCATGCGGCTGACTTGGGTTCTATCCTCAGCATGCCATATGATTCCCTGAGCACTGCCAGAAGTAATTCCTGAGTGCAGAGCCAGCAGTAACCCATTATTCTAGGTGAATAAACACACACACACACACACTGTTAGAATTGCCGGGTGTGGCCCAAAAACTTTTTACGAAATTCTTTGCTAGAGAGCAACTTCATTCTAGTTTCTGCCTTCACATTTAATTCCTTCAGCCAGGAAATCACCATGGTGACACCTTCAATTTTTCTGTCTAAATATTAGTTGAGTCCATTTTCTAGCTTCCCTCCCTTCCTTCATATTGTTGCTGTTCGTATCAATTCTGGTGCTCAGAAAGTCCGGAGACCCCACTTGAATTTCTCAGTTAACTGGGCAGGTTATTCAATGTAAGGGCCTGAGATGCTTCTTGGGTCCAGCAGTGCTGAAGACCTCCAAGGCCACACTAGGTAATTCTTGGGGGACCATTGGTAGAGGAAATCAAATCCAGGTCAAGCACATATGCCCTAACAGCTATACTATATCCAAGTCATAGTTTTTTTTCTGAACTATCACAAAGGCATCTTAATTGGTGTCCTTGCATCCAGCATTAACACCTTCTATTCTCTTCCATTGAATCTACAGAAATCAAAATCAGGAACTAGAAAGATAGTATATGGGCTAAGGTCCTGCACATGACTGGCCCAGATATGATCACCAGCACAGCACATGGTCCCCTGAGCACTTCCAGGAATGATCCTTGAGCACAGAGTCAGGAATAAGCCCTGAATCCTGCTGGGTATGGTCCAAAAACCAAAAAGGAAAACGTGAAATAAATTAAAATTGATCACAGATCTATAACTGGAGTAAAATTACAGTGAGTAGGGTGTTTGCCTTGCATGAGGCCATCCCAGGTTCGATCCCTGGCATCCCATATGGTCTCCTGAATGATACCTGAGTGTAGAGTCAGAGTAATCCGTAAGGATAAACTCAGAGTCAGAGTAATCCAGGAATGGCTTAACTACCCTCCCCCAAAATTGATCACACACCTGTTCTTCATTCTTACATCAAAATCTTTGATGATTCCCTCTATCTATAGATTTAAAGTCCAACTGTATGGGACCAGAGAAATAGTACAGGGTAAGGTGCTTACATCACATGTGGCTGGTTTTAAATCTCTGACACTGCATGTGGGCCCCTGAACACTTCAAGAAGTGTCTCCTAAGCTGTGCTTGGTGTGTATCCCCACCCCCAAATCCACCTCAAGCAAGATATTCAGTGCCATCTGTTGTATGGCACCCCCACCTACCTCTCAATTAGCTTACACTATCCCTTATCTACAAGTAATAATAATGCATTGCTTCTCATTATTTTTCAATAACTTTGATGCCATATATCAGTTCAGCTTCTCCAAGAAGCAAATATCAAGATAGAATTAGACAAGCAATATATTTATTGGGAGGACTACCCGTAGAGGCTAAAAGCAGAGGGAGCAGGAATGTGTAGGAAGAGATTAAAAAAAACATGAAGGGTATCTGATTTTTGTGAAAGGAAGGAAAAGATTGAGTAGGAGGGACCTCATACTGTAATGCAGTTCTAAGAAGGCTTTGTTCAGAATAATGGGGAGAAACCAAGCAAAAGTTTCCTATTAGAGAAATTCCACAACATGCCAGAATGTCCCAGTACTAATATTCTGTCTTTCTCAGTCACTGTCTAATATTTCCCTGGAGGGAAGCATAACTTGGTGGGAACATTGCATCAGATTAAAAACTCCTGCAGCTGGAGACTGTTGATCATCAATCATCTCCATAGCAAGTTATTTTGAGGGGAGGGGCACACCAAGCAATGCTCAGGGGTTACTTCTGACTATGCACTAAGAAATTACTCATGCTGGTGCTTGGAGGGTCTTATGGAATGCCAGGGATCAAAACCAGTTCAGTAGCAGCCAAGGCAAACATGCCTACTTGCTGTACTACCACTCCAGTCCCACTGCAAGTGTTTTGGGGATAGAAAAATATTAGTGTGGTATTACATCAGTGCTACAAGCTACTATCCCTGCAATATCGGTCCAGGATGTTCTATTCACGACTCTCACTTTCCACTCCATGTTTGGTTGGTTAACTCCTAACAATACCCAAAGAGATAGTACAGTTATCAGTGCATTTGCCTTGCTTGAGGCCAGCTCAGGTTCAATCCCCAGCACCTCACGTGGTTCCTTGAGCACTGCCAGGAGTGAACTCTGAGTGCAGAGGCAGGAGTAATCCCCGATCACTGCCAGATGTGGCCCCAAAAGATAAAAAGTAATACCCCGAATTCCCTTTCCTTTTGCCAGTTTCCTTACTGAAATATAAGTTGTATATGCAACTTCTCTAACAGTAATTTAAGTTCGCAAATCACTCACTCACTCCATCAAGTATTCCTTTACATACCGGGCTGGAGCGATAGCACAGCGGGTAGGGCGTTCGCCTTACACGCGGCCAACATGGCCGACCCGAGTTCGATTCCTCCGCCCCTCTCGGAGAGCCCGGCAAGCTACCGAGAGTATTCGATATGCCAGACACAGTAACAACAAAGTCTCCAATGGAGACGTTACTGGGCCCGCTTGAGCAAATCAATGAACAACGGGAGGGCCTTTACCTTTACCTTACCGAGGCTGAAACAGGAAGTCACTTTGCACATACCTCTATCACAGAACTTACATGTTTATGAACCTTATGAACCTACTTCCACCACTTGAATTTAATCAATCTGAAAGCAGGAACTGGGTCCAATTTATATCACTATGTCCAACACCTGATATTGTTCTCAATAAGCATTTTCTATATGAATGAATGAGAAAATCAATTAATGCTCAAAATCAGTATCTCATGTTCTTTCGTTTTGTTTTGGTTTTTATCTATTCCTGGTAGTGTTCAGAACTATTCCTGGTTCTGCACTCAAGGTGGGCTTGGGAGACCTGATGGGATTCCAGAGACAGAATCAAGGTTGGCTGTGGTGCAAGGCAAGTGCCCTATTCATTGAACTGAGGCCTAATATACCTGTTGGTTTGTGATAGCTACTCTCAGCTGAGTGTTTATGGAAACATCCAGTGTCAGGAACCAAACCCAGGACTTCACACATGCAAGGCAAGTGCTTACTGTTGAGCTATAGCCCCGGTACCATTTGCATCTCATATTCCTGTTCTTAACCTAAAATGCCTCCTCTTTGCTTTATCTCTCCTTCATCTGGTCACATCTTTTTTTTTTTTTTTTTTGCTTTTTGGGTCACACCCAGCGATGCACAGGGGTTACTCCTGGCTTTGCACTCAGGAACTACTCCTGGCGGTGCTCAGGGGACGATATGGGATGCTGGGAATTGAACCCAGGTTGGCCGTGTGCAAGGCAAATGCCCTACCCACTGTGCTATCGCTCCAACCTCACATCACACCTACTTTTATCTGTATCTGCTTTATATCTACTTGTATCTGCATGAATTCTCACTGCACTTAACAGTCTGAGTGACACCAAGCTTGCACTTGATCGTGCATATTATTACACTGTTCACTAATCATTTCTTCAGAGTTACCAAAGCTTGTCCATTATATGTTAATGATGCAAGAACAGGATCTACAGTTGCATACTTTTTTTGTTTTCCCACCTTACTGAATAGTGTAATGAAAAGTACTGATTAAAAAAATTTAAACTGTACTGAGAGGTTATCATGCAAGCCATAATGTCCCAAAGTGGGGGAGGGGAGAGAGACAGACAGACACACACACACACACACACAGAGAGAGAGAGAGAGGGAGAGAGAGAGAGTGTGTGTACCGGAGTTAAGGAACATCCCTTACATTTACCTTTCCCAGGTTCAACCTTTTGCATCTCAGGGTCCTCTGAGCATTACTGTGTGTAAACTTGGAGACTCCCCAGAACTGCTAGGGTGGCTTGAGTAATCTAGTACTGCAGGGGCTGAGGAATTCATTTTTTGGCCCTAGCATTGAACCCCTTGCCCGGGTGGCTGCAAATTGCCAGGTTAGGGCCTCCCCACCATCAAAAGCAAAGAAAAGAAATAAAAGAAACCATATACAGTCCAACTGACTTATGGAGAGAATTCCCAGGATATGAGAGAAATGGGCCCAGATCAAGGAATTTCCATGGAATAGTTAACAACTCAATCCTTTGAAGAGATGAGGAAATCAAGCTGGTAAAGTTTCACTTGAAATACTTAAATATAAAACTTAAAATCCCTGGTACCCTGAGTACTGCCAGGAGTAATTCCTAAATGCTGAGTGCAGACCCGGAGTAACCCCTGAGTGTCGCCAGGTGTGATCCAAAAAGTGAAGAAAAAAAACCCTGAAAACTTAAAATCTTGCTGTGTGTTTGATGCATTCCTGCGACTTTTGGGGGGGGGGTGGAAGATAGGTTTGGGCCACATCTGACTGTGTTCAGGCCTTACCTCTGGCTCTGTCCTCAAGGATCACTCCAAATGGGGCTCCATATGTGGGACAGAATCAGAGTTGACTGGACAGAGAAAGCACCTTAGCCCTGTTCTATCTCTCCAGGCCTCCATTTCTTTTCATTCTTATTTTGGTAATGTTTAGCTTACTAAGAGAACCTGAAGTCTTTCCCGTGACCCCAAATGCCTTAACAATGATCTCCTGTGCCCATACCTGGCCTTGGCACCTGAGAAGAACAGTTTAGATGTTGTTGTCACTGTCAAATGGACATGAACACTGTGCTGTGAGCTGTGTGCCAGGTGTTGCGTTTTCAGAACTTCAAGGGCCCCTGGCCAGAGCAGCTTACTAAGCACTCTCTTCTTTCACTTCCTAGTCTCTCTCGGGATAGGATCTACATGGGCTGGGACTTCTATGTACTAGGCACATGGAGGTGAGGATATCTGGGATGTGAGACTCAGATACATCAATTGCCCTGGATTTCTTATTTTAAATAATTAATTGTTTCATAGTTCAGTTAACATGGTTACAACAGTATTAAAGTTCATGGTTCCTGTGTACAAAGGTAATTGAATCTTCCCTGTCCAGCGGCTTTCTAAGAACTTTGGTTAGAAAATACTTGACGCTAGTCTCTTGGCAAGAGCATCTCAAGAAAATCGTATTTATAGCCTCTGAAACAGAGAGGTCTAACTTGAATATTTTCTTTGCAAATAATAAAAAAGAATACTGAAATAGTAAATAATTGGAAATGTTTATTTCCTGATACTTAATATACCTGTTATAATATCTCATGGAATGCACATGTTAGAATAACAAAAATAATTTCTCAATAGCCTTGAATTAGGTGATCACTTTAGGGTGTGTTCTGCCATTTAGAAGACATAGCAGGAGAATTAAGTGATTTTTCCATGCATATAGAAAAATTATTAGGAATATTGATGATTGTTTTAAATTCGAAGCAAAAGAGGGCCAGAGAGTGTTGAGGTGGGGAGAGAGAAAGAGAAAGAGAAGGACAGAGAGAGAGAATTTAAAGTGTATGCTTTGTGTTCAGAGTGCCAGAGTTAGATCCCTGGCACCATATGATCCCCTAAGCATCACTGAGAACAACCCAGAGCACAGAGATAGGAGTAGATTCTGGGCACTGCTGGGTATGGCTACCCCTAACCGCTCCCAAAGGAAAAACATTAAAACTAAAGAAATCAATGTAGGAGGGAAATTGATCAAAGTATCTCATTGGATATTAGTTTAATCAATGTAAAGTTTTCATTACCTATCTATCGCTTAGCGTTCTAGAAGCACGTAAAATTACAAACAAAAAGAATAGAATATGCTTTTGAGTCTGGTCTTATTTATACTGGTGTCCAGAGTAGTATCTTACTCGCACTCCATTCTGTAGTCACATCATCCTAAGCTGAGATGCATCACTTCTTTCCTTTATGGCACGCTCCTCTTGGAGTTGTCCACAGTACTCTGCCACTTCTTCCCTTTCCTTATGGTGCACCACATTCCAGCTTACCGTGAGTAACATCTCTTCCTTTATTCTTTGTCTCTCTCTCTCTCTCCTCATACTTACTAAACAAAATGATTTTACTTTACTATAAAGCAAAATGTTTCTTACCAAGACCACCAATAATACACTAAAGCCAATGGCTGATGATCTCACTCATATGTGGTATACAAAAAAAAAAAAAAGCCAGAGCCAGACAGTGTCCCATACAAACAAACCCTTGGACTTTGGCAACAGAACCAAGGTTACCACATGGGGGTGGGGTGGAGGAAAGGGCTTGGGGAAGTGGAGGAATGGAAGCCAGACTAGAAATGACATAAGGACAGTGGTGAAGGCTCAGGCACTCAGGCACTGGCTTCTCCAGGGTAGAAAATCCTGAACACTTTTCTACTTGGATTCACCTGGATTTCTCTCTTAGTGCCCTTTGTTAGGGCTTTCTCTTCTCCTCCACTTTAAATGGATTAGCTCAAAACTCTATATCCAGTCCTTTTTTCTTTTCTCCTGTCTCTTTCCTTCCTCTCTCTTCCACCAACAATGGATATTAAGCCTGTTTTACTCCTAACTTCTAGGCTAACTGCCTCCTCGGTGTCCCTATCTCCTTAATAAACATCTCAAATTAAATATGCTAAACTACAAAATGTGATTTCCACCAGTTTTTCCTATTTCCCAAACATGGACCTCCTTTTTCTGTTTCATTTTCTATTTTATTTTTTATAAATTTATTTATTGTATCACCGTGAGAAAAGTTACAAAGCTTTCATGTTTAAGTCTTGGTCATACAATGATCAAACACCCATCCCTTCACCGGTGCACATTTTCCACTACCAAAAATCCCAGTATACCCCCCATCCCACCACTACCCCTACCTGTGTGGCAGATAATTTCCATATTACTCTCTCTCTACTTTGATTACATTCAATATTTTGACACCAGTCACACCATTATTATTTGGAAATTTTCCCCAACACTCAGCCAAAAAGGCAACATTAGACAATTTGTTTTCTATTGCTGATTATGAATAGCATATGATGTCTTGGAATTCTAAAACTTGTAAAATTAGATCTGGAGAGATTTCTGCCAAGAGCCTCTTGGTTCCAAGATTCCGAGATTTGTTTGTGTGTCTCTGGGATCAAAACATGGACCTCCTTAACTATAAATTGTACCTCTATTACTTATCCAGCTTCTTGATAAAAGTGTCATTTTCTCTCTTTAATTCACACCCTACATCCACACCACTGGTAGATTTTTTTTAATCAAATGCACCTCAAAATTATATCCAGCTGGGCCAGGGATGTATCTCAGTGGTAGAGGACTTGCCTTGCATGAGTGAGACTATGGGTTTTATGCCTGGCACCACAACAAAACAAAACAAATTATATTCAGAATTCCATTAATTCTTATTACATTTGGTTCAGTAACTGTAATGTATACCACCATAATAGTTTCCCCTCACTTACTGCAAGTACATTCTAACTGGTTGTTTGAATTATTAGATGCAGGTGAGCCAAGATGGGTAAGCAGATATGCAGAGAAATTTAAGGACTTTCTATGAGGGCAAATTTCAGAGCATGTGGGATCTACACTAGGAGAACCATAGTGAGGTGAACCGTGGGACTAGATTGAGACTCAGGATACTAAAAGACTTTGCATTTTAAGTTTGTGACTGGAGCAGATGAAAAACCTCCGGCTCCAGGCTACATCTCTTCAATTCCACTGTTCTTCCTGCATTAACATATGCTTCAGAGACCTGGGCCCTACGAAAACAGGATGAGAACACAATTCGGGTCTCCCAAAGAGGAATCAAAAGAGCTATGCTTGGAGTATCACGTTTCGCTCAAATGAAAGAAAGAATCCGGAGTTCCGACCTCCGTCGATGGTCAAGAATCAGGGATGCTGTCTCATTTGCCAAGGCGTCAAAAATCAGATGGGCTGGACACATGAGATTTGGAGACAACCACTGGACTAGAGCCGTTAACGACTGGATTCCATGGGACGTCAAAAGATCGCGTGGACGCCCACCTACAAGATGGTCAGACTTCTTCAACAAGACCCTGAATGATCGATTTGAGGCTCTTCATGTTCCTAGAACGAACAGACGCCATTGGACTACACTAGCACGCGGCAGGGACAAATGGAGACGTTACTGGCGCCCGCTCGAGCAAATCGGAAGTCAAGTGATCAAGTGATCAAGTGACTAGAGTCTATCTGATGTTTCTTTTATATATACACACCACTGGTGCTATGAAAAGACAAACATAGCATAGGAAAAATTCTTCTTTCTGCAATATTTCTCCAGTAGCCTCTTCAACTCACTTTAACATTGTATTCATCGTTAATAAGGGAGAAATTTTTATTTTAAAATCCTTCTGTTTGGGTTGGAGCAATAGCACAGCGGGTAGGGCATTTGCCTTGCACGTGTCAGACCCGGGTTCGATTCCCAGCATCCCATATCGTCCCCCGAGCACCACCAGGAGTAATTTCTGAGTGCAGAACCAGGAGTAAGCCCTGAGCATCGCTGGGTGTGACCCAAAAGGCAAAAAACAATACAAAACCAAAAAAAAAAAACCAACCTTCTGTTTGTTTTTGGGCCACACCTGGAGTTTCACTGGGCATATTCCTGGCTCTGTGCTCAGGGATCACCCTAGCAGTGCTCAGGAGATCACATGCAATTTCAGGGACTGAATTGGGATTAGCTACTTAAAGGTCTAGCACCTAAGCCCCTCTACTATTTTCTGGAGAAATTATTAAAGAGTCTAGTCTATTGCAGATCACTCTTCACTTCAGGATAAGTTTAGAACTGAGAAGCAGTAGATTGGTGCTGGAGCGATAATACAGCAGGTAGGGCATTTCCCTTGCACATGGCCAACCTGGTTTCTATTCCAGGCATCCTATATGGTCCCCCAAGCACTGCCAAGAGTAATTCCTGTGTGAATAGCCAGAAGTAATCCCTGAGCATCAGTAGATGTGGCCCCCAAAACCAAAATAATCATACTTGTAAGAAAATATATATTGATAATTGGCACATATTTCATAATCATTACATAAGCCTTATGTTAGTTTCTCAAACCACTATAGTATAGGACTTCTTATAATTCTAGAATTATGCATGAGTTATTTTTGGAGATGAAATTCAATATTATAATTTACAATTCCCATGCCTTTCCCTCCATTTTTAGTTTAAGCTTCTTCCTTGACAAAGATTACTACAATAACAAATTTATTTTTTTAAATATTTGCTTTTAGTATCTGCGTTATTTTTATTTTATTTATTTATTTATTTATTTTGCTTTTTGGGTCATACCCGGCGATGCACAGGGGTTACTCCTTGGCTCTGCACTCAGGAGTTACTTCTGGTGGTGCTCAGGGGACCATATGGGATGCTGGGAATAGAACCCGGATTGGTCGCGTGCAAGGCAAACGCCCTACCTGCTGTGCTATCCCTCCAGCCCCACAATGACAAATTTAAAGTTCAATAAAATACATGCCAGCAATGTGACTGGGCCACTGAATCCACATATAGTGAATACTGGGGCAGAGGATTGAGCCACAGGAGCAATTTGGGATGGCTTTGTTACAGATTGAACATGAATGTTGTAAGCGTTCTTTAAACTTATTCTGGAGGTAAGAATTGCTATACTGGGCCAGAGAGATTGCTCAACAGGCCGGAGTGTATCCTTTACATGCACAAGGCCCTAGTTAGATCCCTAGCACTGCATAATCCCTCAAGTACCAGCAAGAGGTGACCCCACGCCTAAGGCTGAGAGTAGAACAAACACTATAAAAATTTGTATGGGATCATAAAGTTCTCCAAATAGCCCAAGAAATCCTGACAGAATAAGATGGGAGGAATTGCATTACCTAACTTTAAAGTATCATATAAAGGTCTTGTAATCAAAACAGTGTGACAATAAGATAAAAGTAGACTCTCAGACCAATAGAAATAAAATTGAGATCCCAGAAGTAAATCCTCAAATATACATATAGCTAACTTTTGACAAAGGATCCAGGAGCGAAGAGAAAAAAAGAAAAAAAATGTCGCTAGCAATAAGCAAAATATTGGCATATTGGCATTGAACTACTACTTCAGACCATACATAAAAGTTACTTCAAAACCAATGAAAGACCTTAATGTCAGATCTGAATCCATAAGCAAAATATTGGCATTGAACTACTACTTCAGACCATACATAAAAGTTAATTCAAAACCAATGAAAGACCTTAATGTCAGATCTGAATCCATAAAATACATCAAGGGAAACATAGGTTCAACTCTATGATATTGAGTCAGGGACATATTAATGATTTATCCCCATTAGCAAATACAGAAAAACCAGATAGACTACATAAAACTAAAATGCCTGGGCTGGACTGATAGGACAGCGGGTAAGGTGCTTGCCTTGCCCATGGCCAACCCTGGTTCGATCCCAGCATCCCATATTGTCTCCCTAGCACAGTCAGGAATGATCCCTGAATGTAGAGCCAGGAGTTAATTCTGAGCACATCCAGGTGTGTACCACAAACAAACAAACAAACAAACAAAACAAAAACTAAAAAAGATTTTGTGCTGCAAAGGAAACTGACACCAAAATCAAGAGATCTAAGTGAATGGAAGACAATAACCACACATTATACATTTGCCAAAGGGAGTAATATCCAAGATATGCAAAGTTCTTACAAAACAAAAGGACCAAACAACACCATCAAAAATGGGGGGAATGGGGCTGGAGCAATAGCACAGCGGGTAGGGTGTTTGCCTTGCACGCGGCCAACCCTGGTTCGATTCCCAGCATCCCATATGGTCCCCTGAGCACCGCCAGAAATAATTCCTGAGTACGTGAACCAGGAATAACCCCTGTGCATTGCTGGCTGTGACCCAATAAAGCAAAAGATAAATAAATAAATAAATAAATTTTAAAAATAAATAATTTTAAAATGGGGGGAAGAGCTGAACTGATATTTCTCCAGAAAGGACATGCTGATGGCCAACAGGCACCATGAAAAAGTGTTCATCACTGGAACTGGGAAATAGTTCAGCAGTTAAGGTGCATGGCTAGCATGCCCCTGACCCAAGTTCTTTTCTTGCATCCACATGGTAATTTGAGCATTGCTAGCATGGTCTGAGTAATCCTTGGCACCACGAAGACTGAGAAGGATCGCATCCTCTGACCCTTATGTTAGATCACTGACCCAGTTGACCATGTTGTATACCAAGAGTCAATGGAAGGAAATGCTCGATAAAAACAAACCTTAGATTCTGATAACAGAATTGAGGTAACCTAGGGTGAGTGGAAGAAGGTGAGGGGGAAGGGGAAGATAAGGTGGGGCATAGGGACATTGGTGGGGGGATGGTATTTTGATTGTGGGTGTGGTGCAGTAACAATTATGCCTAAAATATAAATATCAACATTATTATAAAACATGTGACTTCAATACTAATTAAAATCTTAAAATAGTTAAAACATGTTGTTTTTACTGGAAATGGAACTAATATCTTCTAATGGGCCTGGAACAATAGTACAGCAGGTAAAGCACTTGTGTTTGCACGCAGCCGACTCAAGTTTTATCACCTCCACTCCATATGTTCCTCTGAATGTCACCAGAAGTGATCTGTGAGCACACAGTCAGGATTGTGCCCTGAGCACTACCAGGTGTTGCCAAAAAACAAAAACAGGCAAAAGAATATCCCTTAAACATGCAACAGTCTTATATTTGTCTATTGAGTGAGTGTGAAATTATTTTATTTTCATTTGAATATATCTCTGTAGGAGTTCTCTTAAATGTAAAACATGACATGACTCAGCTGGGCATATAGCTCATGTCGTAGAATGCATGCATTTCATAGGTGAGGCCCTGGGCTAGATTCCCAGTACTGCATGTTCCCCTAAGCAAGGCTGGGTGTAGCCCCAAGAACAACTGAGGACCACCAGTCTGTGCACTGCTTCCTGGAGTGGCCCCAGTCCTCTTGCACAGTCAAGAGTGTTCTGGTTCCCACTACAAAGAAACATAAAATGGCTCAGAAAAAAATATGAAACTAGTTTTCTTATCTGGCTTTATTTTCAACTACATGCAACCAGCAACTTGCTATCAAGGGACCATTTTTTAAAAATGTATATTTATGTAGGTAACTTGGTTTTTGTATTTTAACTGAAATAATTTCAAAAAATTTTTATGGGAGTAACAGTGTAAATGTTTGTAGGCTTTAGGGATATGTTACCACACCACACTCATCACCGAAACGCCAATATTACCTTACACCAGTTCTCAAGAATTCATTCTCTCTCATCATTATATATGTGCTTCCTTCACTAATTCAGCGCCCAAAAGATGGCTTGAGTGGGGTGACATTTAGTTTTCCTGCAATCACCATGAGTCATAGTCCCCAGGCTTACTCTCAATTGATTGATAATACTCTTTTACTTGAATTTTTTTTGCTTTTAGGCCACACAAGGCAATGCTCAGGTGTTTCTTCTGGCTATATACTCAGGGATTACTCCTGGAGGAGCTCAGGGGACCATTTGTGGTGCTGGGAATCAAACCCAGGTTGGCTGCTTGAAAGATAAGCACCTTACCTGCTCTACCATCTCTATGGTCCCTGAACTCTACTTTTCCTCCAATTTTATACGAAGTAAATCTCTAAAACATAACTGTTATTAATGGTGTCAATTGATTCTCTCCTATATAGAAAGGGAGCATTAGTTGTTAGTTCACTTTGGGGGTTCTTCTTAGTGGAAGAACATGGGAAATTTGAGTTTAAAATGCCTTCCCTGAAGACAAACTCTGCAAAAAGTATAGAGATATTCATTGCATTTTAATTTAGTTTAATTTTTCCACTTCTGGAGGTGATGGAAACTTACTCCTGCCTCTGCACTCTGGGATCACTCCTAGCAGGTTTCATGGGACCATTTGGGGTGCCAGGGACTGAACCCAGGTCTGGTGTGTGTAAGTCAAGCGCCTTACCTGCTGTACTCTCTCTCTAACTCCATCTATTAGATTTGTTTTGCTTTTTGGGTCACACCTGGCGATGCACAGGGGTTACTCCTGGCTCTGCACTCAGGAGTTACTCCTGGTGGTGCTCAGGGGATCATATGGGATGCTGGGAATCAAACCTGGGTCGGCCACCTGCAAGGCAAATGCCCTACCCACTGTGCTATCTCTCCAGCCCCTAGATTTTAAATTAAAACACTTAGGTATAAACTCTTAGTCTTATGATATTTAGGCAGTAGGTGCTCCAAAATGTCACTGAAGTCAGTAACTAAAGCACTGACATTTAAGCCCCGCTTGCCTCATTTATCCATTCCCATACTAAGAATATCATTAGTAGATATTACAAGCTCCTCTCATTTTCTAAACCTAGCTCAAATATTTGCTGCATATACAAACATGAGTAATTCGTCTGTGGAAAAACTATTATTGGCAGTAAAGGGGCAGAAAGCCCACTCAATGGGTTGAGCACAAGCTATTGCATGTAGGAGAGTTTGAAGCTTGGATTCAATCTATGATACACATGGTCCTTCCAGGACAGCTGGGAGTGATTCTCAGCATAGAACTGAGAGAAAGTAGGGGCTGGAGTGATTGTATAGTGGGTAGGAAGTTTACCTTTCACGCTGCCGATGTGGGTTTGACCCCCAGCATCTCATATGGTCCCCTGAACACTGCCAGGAGTAATTCCTGAGTGGAGAGCCAGGAATAACTGGTTAGTGTCACTGGGTGTGACCCAAAGAAGAACTGCGTGTAGCCCCTGAGAATTGCCAATCCCAAAACGAACAAATAAAAAAATCTCAAACTATTAATTTTGGTAATAGACGTGCATATGCTGCCCAAGCCCCTTGTGCTGCTTCTGCCCATGTCGCCGAGTACATGCGGTGCCTGAGCACATGTGTCGCCCGCATCTCCCCGCTTGAGATGTGTACTTTTATGCTTTCCTATCTCTTTAATGCTAGGACGTGTGTAGGGGCTCTTTCGGCCCTTGGAGAAGCCCGCGTTCTCTCTTGAGCACATTTCTCTGTCTATCTCACTCTACACTTTCTCTTCCTCCTTCCCTTTAAAAGTCCTCCAAATAAAATCTGTTTTACTTCAAAAAATTTTGGTAATAGAAACTTGAAAATTTTATAATAAATGGATGCTTATATGAACTGGAACAGTAGGTCAGGCTGTTATACAGGTCATGTATACTCACAACAGCAGGTCATCTTATACATGGCTGACTTAGGTTCAAATTTTAACACTCTATATGGTTCCCTGAGCCCCACCAGGAGTGATCTCTAAGCATAGAGCCAGGACTAAGTCCTGAGTGCTACCGGATGTGGCCCAAAAATTTTTTAAAAGAATGATTATAAGATTAATTGGACGGGCTGGAGAGATAGCACAGCGGGTAGAGCGTTTGCTTTGCACGCGACTCACCAGGGTTCGATTCCCAGCATCTCATATGGTCCTCTGAGCACCGCCAGGAGTAACTCCTGAGTGCAGAGCCAGGAGTAACCCCTGTGTATCGCCAGGTGTGACCCAAAAAGCAAAAAAAAAAAAAAAAGATTAATTGGAAAAGTCAAAATGCAAATTTGTTTGTGCAATCCAAATTTAACTATGTAAAAATGAAAAAAAGTTGGAGGGAATAAAATAAAAGAATGGCTGCCTCTAGATGGTAGCATTATGCATTTTTTGTCTTTCTTTAAAATTTCTCATACAGCAACACTTTTCTGTAAGGAACTTGTTTTCTTTTTAATAAGAATGATACATTAAGTAACAGTTGAAGGGTCCAGAGAGATTGTACAGGGTATAAAGCATGAAGTTGTATTGCATGAAGTTAACTTTGTTTGATGCCTGACACTACATATGATCCCCTGAGCACAGCCCGGAGTGTTCCCTGAGCACAAAGGCAGGAGTAATCCCTGAGCACAGTTGGATGTAGCCGCTCCAAAAAACAAACAAAAAAGTATTCATGAAACCCTATCATTAATAGCACTGTAAATCACAGTGTCCCAAATGAAAGGTTTTGGATTTTTTGTTGGGGGCCATACCAGGTGGTGCTCAGGATTTACTCCTGACTTTGTACTCAGGGATAAATCTTGGCCAGGCTTGGTGCCCTTTATGGGATGCTGGGGATCAAACCCATGTCAGCATGTGCAAAGCAAATGTGCTACCCATTATATTATCTCTTTGGGCTCAATAATAGCTTTTTTTTGGTACGGAGCTGCCTTGTACTCAGCCGATCCAGGTTTGATTCTGGCATCACATATAGTCCCCTTAGCCTTGCCAGGAGTGACCCTAGATCACACAGCCAAGACTAAGCCCTGAGCATAGCCACTTCGGGCCCCCACACCAAAACAAAAAACAAAAAAACCCCAAACCCTAAAACCAAGTTCAACAAAAGGAGAAAAAAAACCACAACTGGAATCTTCTATATTGCAATGTAAGAACCTTAACCCCTGTACCATCTCTCTGGTCCTAGGAAAGTTGATCATAGGTTGATGAAAGTATTTAATTGGTTATGAATAATTCAATCATTGGTGTTAGGAAATTCATGCATTTAATTTTATTGAAAAGTATGATGCTTGGAAACTAAAAGGCATGCATCAAACCAGAAAAAAAAATTAAACACACAAAGCTACAGCTGATTTGAAAATGGTATGCTAATCAATTATTCTAATTCCAAATATCAATGTATTATTGTTATTTGAAAATAACTTTTTTGTGTTTGGGGCCATAACTTATAGGTGATGTTCAGGGGTTACTCTCTACAGTGGTTGGGGACCATGTACTGCTGAGGATTGAACCTGTGGCTCCAGCAAGCAAAGGGTATGTTCTAGCCCTGTGAACTATCTTCTAGTCCCAGAATAAGTTGCAAGCATAGAATTGAAGTCCTTTATTGTAGAAATACTTTCAGAATTATAGTACAAATAACATCCCTATATCTTTTACCCAAATTCCCATATTATCAGCAATTTATGTGGGAAATCATCCCCTAACTATAATCCCAAGATACTTCCCGGACAAAAACACTTTAGGCCCTAGAAGATAAACGGGTAGCAAAGCTGCACCCAAGAAAGAATAGAATAAAAGAATTCAGGGGCTTTTATTGGGTATAAGTAGAACAGGAAATATTCATTTTAATATGAATATTAAATAGAGTTAATACCTAACTCTAAACTTTAAGGATGCCTGCTGATTGGCACTGTGAAATATCATAGTCTCTGCTCTTAGTGTTAGACTTTGGATTTTGATGTGCTTACGAACTAATCTTAATGTCTCTGTCCACTTAAGCAATAAATAACTCACATGTTTGAAATGGTGGTGGGGGAGCAATATTGTATTGATTAAATGGCTAGTCTGTGAGCGCACTCAGGGCTGCCCGGGCAATCCTGAAGCTTGGATTTGTCTTCTTATACGTGTGTCTCATTCTCTGCAATCGACCTCCTGCTGGAAAATGGCTTGTCTGTGAGCTCTCTCAGGGCTACGCAGGCAATCCTGAAGCTTGGATTCATTCTCCTTTTATGTTTCTCTCATTCTCTGCAATCGACGCCCTGCTGGACAGGAATTGAAGGTGCCAATCTCACCGGCAAGAGACAACTTATCCCATTTTCATTGTCATCCTCTGGATTCTCTACCACAGACTGAATATTTATGCCACCCTTACAATTCATATGTTAAAATGGTAATCTCTAACGTGATGGAATGAGGAGGTGGGGCCTTTGGGAGCTAATTTGATGAATGGGATTAGTACACATACTAAAGGCACCTCTTCTGTATGTCAAAACACAGCAAGAAGGCCATCTATGAGTCAGGTAGCAGGTTCTCACTCAAATCTGCCAGGGCCCCTTTTTGTACTTCCTGGCCTCCAGAACTAAAAGAAAGAAATGCTTGTTGTTTAAGCCACCGAATCTGTTTTCTCTTATAGCACTCCAAACTATACTACCTATCAACAATTGTGTACACATACATAGATATATGGATACATGGAATGATTTTTGAATCATTTGAGAATAAGTTGAATGCATTATCAACCAGTTACCAATAAATACTTCAGTATATGCTTCCCAATACTATGTTTAATCTTTTACATAATCACCATATAGCTATCAACTTTAGTAAATTTCTTTCTTTCTTTCTTTCTCTTCTTTCTTTCTTTCTTTCTTTCTTACTTTCCTTCCTTCCTTCCTTCCTTCCTTCCTTCCTTCCTTCCTTCCTTTCTTTTATCTTTGGTTTGGGGGCCACACCAAGTGGCACTCAGAATTTACTCCTAGCTCTGTGCTCAGAAATCACTCCTGGTACTGTTTGGGGAACCGTATGTAGTTCCAGGTATAGAAACCAGGATAATCACATACAAGGCAAGCTCCTTGACACCTCTCCAGCCCCACATTGAATTTAAAAAACTTAATTAGGGGGCTGGAGCAATAGAACAGAGGGTAGGGTGTTTGCCTTGTATGCGGCCAACTTGGGTTCAATCCCCAGCATCCCATATGGTCCCCCAAGCACCACCAGGAATAATTCCTTAGTGCAAAGCCAGGAATAACCCCTGAGCATCGCTGGGTGTGACCCCAAAAAGCAAAAATATTAAAAAATTAAAAAAAACTTAATTAGTATCCTATAGGCTGTATGTTTACAGTAGTGCTGGTATTTGTGATTTTGGTGCATACAGTTATCTCACCATACCATACCAAAGTGCCCAAGACCCTCCACCAGTACCTTTTGCTAACTTCAGTTCACCTCATCATTGCTCCCATCCCCCATCTAGCTATTTTATGTTTTGTAATCCAACATCCAGAATTTATTATCAACTGATATTATTTATGCCCTTGATTTGTTTCTCTGTATAACACAGCTGAATGGGAGCAGAGAGGATGTATTTTATATGGACACATATCAATAAAAATAGCCCAGAGTGGAGAGAGTCCGGTGGATACGGCATTTGCCTTGCATATAATAAACACAGGCTTGATTCCTGATTCCATATATGATCCCCAAGCCCATCCGAAAGTGATCCTGAGCACAGAGGCAAGAATGAACCCTGAGCAGTGCCAGGTGTGAACCAAAAACCAAAAAAGCAAATAAAATAAAGTCCCCAACAGACCATAGAGGCATAAATTCTCATTTAATGACAGTCCTGAAAGGAAAGAAAAAGGACACATGGCCAGTTCTTGGCCAATCAACATGAATTTTCTAGAAATTTGAGGTAGTCTTATGGGTAAAGTATTAAACATTTAAAATTTTCCACATGTTAATTCTTTTTTTTTTTTTCATGCAGCAAGGAAGCACACCTCCTGGCTGTGTTCAGGGCTTACTCCTGGCTCTGTGCTCAGAAATCATTTTTGGTGGTCCTAGGGGAATCTATGCAGTGCCATGGATGGTGTGTAACGAAGTGCCTTACTCCCTAGACTCTACCCCTATTCTTTTGTTGGACATTTAAACTATTTTAATTGTAATTTGACTTGTATACTTTGACATATGGGTTCTGGCTTCACCTGGGAGTACTTAGAGCATACTCCTGACTCTGTGTTCAGGGATCACTCATGGTGGGACAAGGAGTACTGGGATATTACCAAACTTGCCGTGTGCAAGGCAACCCACTGTTCTATCTCTCCAAGCTCCATGCGTACCTTGTTTTTTGGTGGGAGGGATGTCAGGGTTTACTCCTAGCCCTTCACTGAGGAATCACTCCTGGCAGGCTCAGCGCACTGGATGTGGCACTGGGATCAACCTATGTCAGTCGTGTGCAGAGCTATAAGCACTATGCCTGCTGTACTGTCTCTCTGATCCCTGTGCATTTTTCTAAAGCGAAAAATTTCTGATATTTACATTTTTTCCATGAAAACATAGTAAATTGGATTTGATTTTGGTTTATAAAACTTTTCTGCTCATCCCATTGAACAGATTGGCTGATCTTTCTACCTCCTCTTTTTTTTTTTTTTTTTGCTTTTTGGGCTACTCCCAGCCATGCACAGGGGTTACTCCTAGCTTTGCACTCAGGAATTACTCCTGGAGGTGCTCAGGGGACCATGCTGGGAATCGAACCCGGGTCGGCCACATGCAAGGCAAATGCCCTACCCGCTGTAAGATCGCTCTAGCCCTCCACCTCCTCATTTTAGTTGAACTGTAAAGGTTCATGAGACCACATACAAAGAAAATTTGGGGCCGGAGCGATGGTACAGAGAGTAGGGCATTTGCCTTGTCTGTAGCTGATGTGGGTCCCGTATGGCCCCACGAGCACTACCAGGAGTAATTCCTGCGTATAGAGCCAGGAGTAACCCCTGAGCATCGCGGGGTGTGACCCAAAAAGCCACAAAAAAGAATTTTAAAGAAATTTTACTGGTTAAATAAAATTCCCAGGGAAAGTACTCCTCAGGAAAGCTGAGGGGTCTTAACAGAGCTTGGCTGCCATAAGAGACAGAGCGGGTATATTGAGCTTTCACATTTTGTAGGGGGGAGGGGTTCTGAGGAAAAGTTTTCCCAGAGTTTGTATATTCGCATCTTTTAGATTTCTCACTGCCTACATGCGAGAGGTGCTGGGCTTAGTTATTAGCCTGTTCAGAAGTGGATGGCAATGTATAAGTGCTTGAAGATTTCGAACTTTTCGCTTTCCATCTTTGGATCTTCTGATTATCCTGTCCTTTCTCACAAAACATGTTTTCAGGGAATTCTAAAAGGCCTTCTCTACAGCAAAGGGCAGGAGAGATGACGAAGAAAAAACCAGCGCAAACCGGCTTGAACTGCTAGGATTCGGTTTCTAACAATGTAACGGTACTACGGGAGCAGTTGACATAAGATTTTACATCTGGCAGCTGGGACACAACAATCCGCTAGTTTCATAGCTTGGGAGGAGAGATACTTTTTATTTATGGTTCAGAACACAGAGTGCAGGGGCCGGAGAGATAATATGAGGGTGGGGGCAGGGCGCTTGTTTTTCAGGCAGCTGCCCCGTGTTTCAATCACCTGCAACCCCTCCTGAGCCCTCCAGGAGCTTATCCCCTGAGCTAAGAGCCCGGAATAAGCCCTGAGCACCGCAGGGTGTGCCCCCTCCTCCCTTAAAAGAATGCCCAGTTTAGAAAATGTTTAAGCAGTCCGTCGGCAAATGTTCTTTTTTATGCATGCCCTTTTCTTAACATTCTAATAATTTCTATGGACATTTCAACGACAGGAAAAAGATGCAAGCAAAAGATGCAAAAAAAAAAGAAAGAAAAAGAAAGAATAAAACAAATGGAGCAACAGCAACCAGTTGTTAAAAAAGCGTGACGTTCATTCTTTTTTCTCTGATCTGTAACATCCCCTCGCAGGGCTTTTATGATTCCTTTTAAAAAGAATTTGTCAGGCGAGTGCTCTCAAGCCCCAGGCACAGGTTAGGACACAGAGTCCACGTTTCCAGGTTCTTGGATACTTTCTTCGGGGCTTGCCCCTCGCAGCTGGAACATGGCCTCCCCCAACCACGGCCCACTGCCACAATGTTTCAGCCTTCGACGACCTATAAGATTGCGCACATGTCCGCGCCGGCTGTCTCCGAGCAATTAAGGCGAGAAACCCGGATGTGCGGGGAGGGGGGTGGGGTTGGCGAGCGTGCGAGTAGCCGTCGACTTACCCAGGAGGCCTCGCGCGCGCGCATATAAACTCCGGCGGCGGCCGCGGCGCTCACTCGTCGCTCGCTGGGAGTCGCCGAGGCAGTTTCTGCTTTGGAAGGGGGGCCTCGGCGGGCGTTTTCGCGGACCAGCCGGCCCCCAGCCTCCTCCCGCTCCGTTCGAGTCCCGGACAGGCGGATGTCGCTAGCGTGCGGTAAGTGTCCCTCTCGGCCGCCGATCGCGCCACACACACACACACACACACACACACACACATCCCGAAGCGCTTGTGGCGCCAGCGGCCGCTTAGCTCCCTGGGCGCCCGCGACCGCTCGGCTCCGAGCGCGACGGCGGGGAAAAGTGTGGAGCTGGGGCGCTTGAGGGTGGCCCCGGGAGCGGGGGAGGGGACGGCGCGGGCGGCGCGGCGGCGGCGGCGGGTGGGCCACCATCTTGCCGGGGCCCCGGCCGGGGAGGGGACGTCCTGGAGGAGGCAGCCGCGCTGTGGCGGCTTCGGGGCCGCGGGGGCTCCGGCGCTGGGGCGACTCGCCGTGGTGCCCCTCGCCGGCTCGCCTCTCTAATTCGGCCTGGGGGGAAGGGGCAGGGGAAGGGGGGGTGGGCGTCTCTGCGTCGGTCCCCAGATCGCTTTTACTCTTTCCTTTCTGGAGAAAAATTCCCTTTCGTCTTTTGTACATTTGATGCGGACGTTAGTAGAGACCCGCCCCCCCGCCACCCTCCGCCAGGTCTCCTCCGGCGTCAGGCGAGAGCGTGGCGCTGCTTGGAACTTTCTCGCATGGGAAGGGGGGGGGGGGCTTAGAATCAAGTCCTCCTTCGGGTCCGGGTTCCCGCCCCCCGCCCCCCCCCCGCTCCCCCCCGCCCCCCACTCCCCGCCCCTCTCCCCCACCCCCCACTCCCCGCCCCCTGGTTATTGGTCATTCTGTGCTCAGATTCTCGTTCTCGCCGCTTTTCCAAGACGGGCGTTCTTGGAACCCCTGTTCCATTCCGTTATTGTCTGGAGAGGGGGAAGAGAATCGCGGGAGTTAGATAAGAACGGCTTTGAAGCAATTTGCTTTGCAGTTTTTAACGAAACGAGGGGGGGGCGGTAAATGATCGCCTTTGGAGCTTCTGGAGCTCTCTAGATGCGGAGAGGGCGGGGGTCCTGATAACTTAAGTTTTCCTGTTTCCTAAAGGAGAAGTCAGAGACGAAAATGTCTAGTGAGCTAGCTTCTACAAGCATGGAGGATCTTCAATCAAGAGCCTGTCTTTGTTTGCAAAGCTTTATTTTTTATCAATTTTTTTAGTTTTTTTAAAAAAATAAAATTGGTGACTCTTAGTTAATGCCTTTATTCTTTTTCAGTTTTGAAATGTGAGTTATAATGTCTTTTAGTGCCATTAAATATTAAATTGAAACCTAGAAATGAAACCTTAAACAGAGAAGTTTTCTCTTAGCATTTGTGAATTGTCCTGCTTTGGGCATTACTGTGAAAATGCTAACTTGATCCTTAAACTGATGATTTAACGGGTCTTAAGACGGCTATGGTTTGTTCATAAATTTAAATAGCAGGTATGAGTCTTTAATGTTTATGGTCACTACAAAAATCGACATACTCTTATCTTGCATTTGTTAATTTTGTTGCTCTCCTTTTGAGATGGGCTGTGGAGTGTTGATAGAACAATCCAGAAGCTGAGCAAATAACTTAAGAGAGGCTTTAGAGAGTTAATATGGCTCAAAAACCCTGCAATAAATTCTTCATTGTAGGTCTTCTAACTTCAGGTAATGCCCAAGTTACTGTTCATAGCCCCCACTTTTTATGTGAGGTGATGAAGAATTAAAAGCATTGGGGCCAGAGCAATAGTAAAGAGGATAGGGAACATTTGACCTTGTATGAGGCTGACTTAGGATTCCCAGAATTTCCAGTGGTCCCCTTAGCCCACCAGGAGTAAGCCCTGAGCCACCAAGTGTGGCCCAAAAACCAAAAAAAAAAAATTAGCAAGGAGATTCACCAAATTGTGGGTGGGCGTGGCGGGATTAAGGGGTGGCCAGGGTTGTTGGGCCAAATCCAGAAGTGCTCAGGAACTACTTCTGGGTGTATATTATGTATACAATATGTATTAAATATAATTATAAATGTACATGTTTATAAAACATATTTTTGATTCACACCCAGTTGTGATCTGGGGCTGCTGCTGGCTCAGTGCTTGGGGTTCTCTCTCAAGTGGTGCTCTGGGGATCATGCAGTGCTGGGGATGGAGCCCCAGCCTTTTTTTTGCATGCAAAGTGTGTGTTCTAGTCTGTTGAGCTCTCTGACCTATGTTTGTATTTTAAGACTTTGTATCTCCTCACCTCTTTAGTATTTAACACTATGACTTTATCCAGGTAAGTGGAAGAATTCAGGTAAAGCCCATTTACAACCTCAGAAAAAAAAGTCCTGTTGTTGAAGGACTTACCTTGTTTGGCTTGTTTCCTCCCGTAGGTACTGTTGTCCACTTTAGGTTCTTCAGGCCGGGGACAAAGTTCAGGTGTAGAACAACCTAGCATGTATGAGGTCCTGGGTTCAATTCCTAGCATTGCAAAACAAGCCACAAAGTGTTTCCATTTAGTTTTTTCAGCCCAGGGCTTTGCTACACAGCATTAGATAATGGTAGAGGAGCCAGAGAGAGAGATGAGTTCAGTTGTAGGGTGCTTGCCTTGCGCATGGATGATCTGGGTTCAATTCCTGCCACCCCATATGATCTTCCAAGCTCGCCAGGATTGATCTCTTTGAGTGCAGAGCCGGGAATAAGCCCTGAGTGCAGCCCAGTGTGGGCCCCAAAACAAACTAAATATTTAGACTCATACCAGAATTATTTTGATGAGGGCTTAGCAGTGCTCAGGAGGCCCAGGGGCCCTTCTGGATGATTCTTGGCTGACCAGGTTGATACTGCAATATGAGGACCCAATGATATGGTCGTCCTGCTGAACATGTGCCAGGAACTACCCAGACCACCCTGCTGGGGTTGTGAGGGCCTCTAGGGTCACGCCCAGAGTGCTCCCAGAGAATTTTGTGGTGCTAAGTATTGAGCCAGGGTCACCCATATGCAAAGGCATGTACGCTCCTTAACTTTTATACTGTGTCTCTGGCTTCATATTAGCATTGGGGGTGGCGAGGGGTTGCTGCTTTTAGGTTAAATGGACAAAGAAAATGCCTAAATGAATACTTAGCCACTATGAACATGCTGGCAGGACCTGAGATCTGAGTCGGTCCTCAGCTTGCTCTTGACTCTTCCTTTCTGGAGACAATTCCCTTTGGTCTTTTTGTACAGTTGATACTTGTAGAGACCCGCCCACTCCCCCCTCCCCCACCAGGTCTCCTCTGGCATCAGGCAAGAGTGTGGTTGCTTGGAACTTTCTGGAATCTTGGCCTCAGAATCAAGTCCTTTTGTTCTGGGTTGCCAGCCCCCCCTCACTCCCAGCGTGCTCCCCCCACCCCGGTTATTGGTCATCCTGTGCTCAGAGCCTAGTTCTCGCCAAAAGAGCCTCGCTCTCGCTGCTTTTCCAAGACCGTTATTTTCTAAATTGCGCAGTTAGATAAGAATGGGTTTGAAGCAATTTGCTTAGCAGCTTTTAATGAAATGGGGATAATGATCTCCTTCGGAGGTTCTGGAGTTCTCTAGCCGGGGAGAGGGCGGGGGTCCTGATAACTTAAGTTTTCCTGTTTTCTAAAGGAGAAGTCAGAGATGAAAATGTCTAGTGAGCTAGCTTCTACAAGCATGGAAGATCTTCAATCAACAGCCTGTCTTTGTTTGCAAAGCATTTTTTTTATAATTTAAAAAAATTTAAATAAAAATTGGTGACTTTTAGTTAATGCCTTTATTCTTTTCAGGTTTGAAATGGGAGTTAAAATGTCTTTTAGTACCATTAAATATTAAATTGAAACATAGGAATGAAACCTTTCACATGTTATGACCTGGGTTCAATCCCTGCCACCCCATATGGTCTCCCAGGCTCACCAGGATTGATCTCTTTGAGTACAGAGCCAGGGATAAGCCCCAAGCGCAGCCCAGTGTGAGCCCCAAAACAAACAAAAAATTAGACTCATACTAGAATTCTTCTGGTGGGGGCTTAGCAGTGCTCAGAAGGCCCAGGGACCCTTCTGGGTGATCTTGGCCGACCAGGTTGGCACTACATTATGAAGACCTAGTGATATGATCCTTTTGGACATGTTGTGCCAGAGACTACCCAGACCATCCTGCTGGTGGTGTGGGGGTCTCCTGGGCCACGCCCAGAGTGCTCCCAGAGAATTTTGTGGTGCTAAGGATTGAACCAGGGTTACCCATATGCAAAAGCACATGCACACCTTAAGTCCTGTACTATGTCTCTGGCTTCATATCAGAATCGTGTGTGGGGTGGGGTTGCTGCTGTTATATTAAATGAACAAGAAAACTACCTAAATATAGGATGCCGCAGATTGAACCTGGGACAGTTGTGTGTATGGCAAATGCCCTACCCTCTGTACTATCCCTCTGAGCTTTTTACTTTAAGTAAAAAAAAAAAACAAACTTTGGAATGTGCACATGGCTCAAGGATGGGAGCACATACTTGGCATAGATGATGCCCCAGATTCAATATCCAGCTTGGCATTCCTCCCAGCACTACTGGGTGACTCCACGCATCTGCCAGGGTAGTGCCACAGCACTGGCTGGGCACTGAACCGTCATTAGTTCTACACTGCCAGGCCAAAAATGGCTTGTCTATAAAAATAACATTTACTTTTTCAGTTTCAGTTTCTAGGAAAGTAAGTATAAAAATCCACATAGGGCCAAAGAGATAATATAACACTATCTTGCTATACTATAAGGTGCTTGCCTTCCATATGGCTGATCGAGTTGAAGCTCCAGCACCACCTACGGCCCCCCTCAAGCACCACCAGGAATGATTTCTGAGCCAGGGTAAGCCCTAAATGTGGCAGGGTATGACCCAAACCCCCCCCAAAAAACCCCTCAGTTCACATTAATAGAAAGCTCATTGGAGCCCTTGGTAAGCTTTATTTGTTCTTGTTAAGGGCGTCACACCTTTTGCTAGACTGGGTGGTGATGGAGTAGAGGCAATTAATTGAACTCAGAGCACATGCAAGGCATGTACCCTACTATGTGGATCACATTCTTGACTCCTCGGTTAAGTTCTGAGAATGAAAACAGGTCCTGAAACCAAAAAAATTGAGAATTGCTGATTTGGTGTATGTTGTAACAATATTTTAACAATTATTCATGTGAACCAGAATTTTAATATTTACCAGTTTACAGTATGACTTCCAAGTAAAGAAAATCGGGAGCTGGACAGAACAAATTAAGGTGCTTGTCTTGCATGCAGCCAAGTCTAATTTGATCACAGGTCCCACGTTTGGTCCTCTGAGAATTTCTATGAGCAATCCCTGAGCACAGAGCTAGGAGTAGCTCCAGAATACTTATTATACAGAATACTGAAAGGAAAAACTATCCATAAAAGGAAAATGGATTGAACTAATGCAAAAATACTGAACAGTAAGTTTCCATGTCATTTATTTCAGATTGTGCCTCAAGGAAAACATTACATGTAGAAAAACTAAAAACTCAAGGATGTTGATCTTGCAGTTTTCAGAACTAGAAAGTTATAGGATTTTAATTCCTATTCATTTAACCTTTATATCTGGTGTTCCTATCGGATTTCTCTGTTATTGACATCCATAGTGGGTAAGCTTAATGCTTATAAAGCATGGTATGTATTTCCTAAGTGACTTTAGGAATTAGTGATTATACAACAGCTTATACGGCAGAGTCTGGCAAACTCCCCGTGGTGTATCCAATATGCCAAATACCAGTAACAATGATGGGTCTCATTCTCCTAACCCTGGAAGAGCTTTTAATATGGCACTTTTTAAAAAAATCTCAGGGCTAGGACGAAGGGGCCTGCTCGAGGCAATCGACGAACAACAGGATGGTCGTGATCATCATGATAACAGCTTATAATACAAAAGATTATATGGATAAACTTTGGCCTGTTATGCAGTAGATTTGTTTCAGGTCACGTTTTACATACATAAATTATAATTAAAGCATATTCTTTGGTTTGTTGCCTTTTCTGATGAGGGGGTATTGGACCGCACTTGTGCTCAGGGACTCTTCCCAGTGTAGTGCTCAGGGGTCACTCCCAGTCCAGTAGCATATGGTGCTGGGGACCAAACTTGGATATCAAGCATGCAGATAATGAACTAGCTCAAAAGTCTCGACACCCTATCTGCCAAACCTTCGAAAAGATATTTTTCAATCAAAAATTATAATTCAGGGGGCTGGAGGTAGGGTTGAGGTAGGTTCAGCAGGAAGGCTGAGGTAGGTTGGAGGTAGGCTGAAGGTAGGTTCAGCAGGTAGGGTTTGCCTTGCATGCAGCCAACCTGGGTTCAATTCAGCATCCCATACGATCCCCTGAGCACCTCCAGGAGTGATTCCTGAGTGCAGAGCCAGGAATAACTATCCCTGAGCATCACTAGGTGTGACTCAAAAGAAAAAAAAGTTACAATTCATATATAATAGCAGCCCAACCTTCTGGATTTGTTTGGTGTTTCAGTAAGGATTTTTTAAGCCTTTCTTTTGGGGTTGTTTTTGGGCAACACACAGTTGTGTTCAGGGGAGCATGTAGTGCTGAGGATTAAGCCTGGGGTCCTACATATCTTCATTTTGTTTGGTGGGGGCACACTTTGTCAGTGATTCGGTGTATATTCCCAGCAGGGTGCTCAGGGTTTTCTCCTGGTATTACTCGGGATTGACCAGAGTTGGGGATAGAAATTGGATCTCCATATGCAGAACATGTGTTCCAGTTCTTTGTGCTATCTCTCCTCATTTTGTTTTGTCTTCTCATTGATGCTAGCGTCCGCCAGAGCTACAACCTAGCAGTGCTTGGGAGGGCATGTGGTGCCAGTGATCGAACTGGGAGCATGCAAGGTATGCTCACTGGCACTTTGATCTATCTACCTAACCCAAAGCGCATTCTCTTTGTTTTTGGTTTTTGAGCCACACCTGGTGGTGCTCAGGGGTTATTCCTCGCTCTATACTCAGGAATTATTCCTAGTTGTTAGGCTCATGGGACCATGTGAGTTGCCCGGGATCAAATCCAAATCAACAGTATGCAAGGCAAGCACCCTACCTGCTGTACTTCTTTCCATCCCATGTATCGTAATCTTCGTATGTAATCGTTACCAGTTCAGAAGACTGGAGAGATAGGTAGGAGTCCTGGTTCTTTCGCCAAAACTACCACCAACTCCAGTACTGAGTTGGTAGTAGGCCTTGAGCACTACCATGTGTGGCCCCTTAGAAGAAGAAAAAGGTTACTTCTCAGAAAGTAAATATTATTATATTGCCCCATCCCACAGAGAAATTGTACAGGGGTTTAAGTGCATGCCTTGCATGCAGCTGACCTTGTCTCAGTCTCTGGCACCGCATAGTCCTCCAGGCATCACCAGGTCTGGCTTTTGAGGCCCTGAGCTACTAGGGGACCTGGATAATTCCAGAACTCCCAGGACTGAGTAGCAGCAATTCTTTGGACTCTTTCTTGCATTGAACTACTGAGACTCACTGGCTGAGACTCACTGTGAAGGAACCTCCAGGCTTCCTGAGCATTGTGTGGGAGTCCAACAAGGAAGAAAAGGATATTTTGAGTTTTAGAAAGAATGAAAGAAGTCATAAGTGAACTATTTGGTACGTGATATATATATATATATATTTTATATACATATATATTGCAAAATGCAGTCTAAATTATCCTGATTGTATATAATGTTTACCCGAAAAATACATTACTTTTATTCTAAAGTCTTTATATTTACTTAAATATACAATAAAATCTTCTTTGGTTTTTTTACACAAGCAAAAAAAAGGAAAGGACTGGGTGGGGCCAGAGTAATAGTATAGTGGGTAGGATGTTTGCCTTACACAATTGACCTGGGTTCTATCCCTGGCATCTTGTATGGTTATTCAAGCACCACCAGGAATTACCCTTGAATGCAGAGCCAAAGTAGGCTCTGAATACAGCCGTGTGTGGGCACACCCCCAAAAATACATATAAAAAAGAAAGAAAAGAAATGGGCACCAGAAATGTACTCAGGATAGAGTTTTCTAGGTGTAAAGGACAACATGGGCTAAAATATAATAGTGAAGTGTCATGACCTTACTCTAAACTTTAAGGGTGCTTTAAAGTCTCTGTTCTTAATGTACCCATTGAATTTTGATGTGCTTACTAATTGTTCTTTCTGGCAACTTAAACAAGAAGTCAGGTGTTGGGTCCAGTGGTGGGGGAAGAATACTGTATTGAATAAATGACTAGCCTGTGTATTCTGCTCAAGACTGTCCAGGCAACCCTGATAGTGTGTGCCTGTCTCTTCAGCCAACCTTCGCTGGACAATTGGCATTAGACACAGTCCTTTGAGCCATCTCCATAGCCCTCCAAAAATTAATTTACACTCAATTACTTGGAACTATTTTTTCTGCTTGGCAACAGTATGTTAAAATAGACATAGTGTCTCTTACCTGGGTCAGTAGCTGGGGTAGCAAGTTTGTTCTTCCATGGATCTCCAGTTGCAGAACTAAGAGAACTTCTGAAACTGACATTGTAGGAATCTCTCCACGTCTTTGCTGGATATGCAGTACATTTCTCTGACACATGACAATCTCCCATAAAGTTTCTTTCCCTACCACCAAAACTCTGAAGCAAGGATTTGAGAGTTTTTTCATGGTAATAGTTTTTATAATAAGTACTAATGTTAGTTGTTTGTGCCAACAGACAGTTTATATAACCACTTAATTAAAGTGTTTTAGGTAAGTTCTAGATTATTCAGTTGTAGCTCTTTTATTGTTGTCTTTTTTGGGGGGTGGGGCACACCCAGCTGTGCTCCGGAATTACTCCTGGCTCAGCACTGAAGAATTATTCCCGATAGGCCTTAGGGATCATATGGGATGCTAAGGATAGAACCTGGGTCGGCTGCATGCAAGGCAGTCGTTCTGCCGGCTGTACTATGGGTCTATCCATAGCATCTGCCTGCCGTAATATGGGTCTATCCCTGGTAGCAATAGATTCTTAATTCTGAGCATCATTTGTCATGTATTTGACATACAAAGCCCTGATTATATTTAGGTCAAGTGATAACTTTTCAAATTATTGAGAGAAAGCGATTGGAATAGGGTTTTTTCAGGGAGGGGTTGTTTGTTTTTTGGGTCAGTGATGGGAGTTACCCCTGTCTCTGCACTCAGGAATTACTCCCGGCAGTGTTCAAGGGACCATATGGAATGCTGGCGATTGAACCAGGGCCGGCCACATGCAAGGCACAAGACACCTTTAAGAAAAGTGCAAGTACCTGTCTTTTAGTTTTAGCTTCTGAGCCACACTTTGTGGTGCTCGCAGGCTCCTCCCAGCTTGATGCTTAGAGCTGACTCCCAGTAGCCCTCAAGGAATCATGGTGTACTGGGGATCAAACCTGCACCACCCTAAGCATAGCCTGTGCCCCAGACCTTGGAACTAGCTCCAAAATCACAAATCCTTGTTTTGTTTTTAATTGAAATATTTATTTGAAAATTGAGGGTGTATTTCAGCAGTAGCACACTTGCCCTGCATGTGTGAAGTCCTGGGTTCAATCCCTGGTACTGCCAAAAATGTTTACAGACTAGAGAGATCAGCTCAGTGGGCTGGAGGGCTTTCTTCGCAAGCCTCATTGCAATTCCAAGCACCCAGCTGGGAGTAGCCCCTGAACACTGCTCCAGGTGTGGGTCCAAAACCATAAAAGCCAAGACAGATTACCTTATTTTTTCCTAAAATTGAGCATATTAGTTTGAGAATAAAAGGCAGTGATTGAAATTGGTAATTTAATAATTTCGTTAATTTCTTCAAGTACCTGATACATTCAACATTTTATTTACTGTTTGCCTTCGTTCAGGAATAACTGCTGATGGAAAATGAGTTGCATGTATAGATCAAACATGGCAAACTCAAAAGATAAACTTTGCTTAGGAGGACAAAATTAGATTATATTTAGGGTCTGAAGCGATAGCACAGGGTAGGGCGATAGGCGTTTGCCTTGCACGCGGCCAATCCAGGTTTGATTCCCAGCATCCTATATGGTCCCCTGAGCATCGCCAGGAGTTATTCCTGAGTGCAGAGCCAGGAGTAACCCCTGTGTATTGCCGGGGGTGACCCAAAAAGCAAAAAAAAAATTAGATTAGATTTAACATAGTTCAATCTTAGTAAACAACCAGTTGTATACATTTTCATTTGTAAATTGAAAGCTAATATACCTGATTTTCTTCCTGTGTTGAAATCACATGGTAAGTTTGTTAGAGATTGATGTAGTCTCAAGATTTATGAATTCCAAGTTTCATGTTTCAGTATTTGGTGTATTTTAGTGACTTTTGAAATTAATTGATCTCATTTTGTGTTTAGGTGATCCTGAAACTTGATGGATGACAGCAGTCCTTTGCAGCCAAAAAGTAAGTATTACAATCAATATATGTATGCATGGCATTTGTACTGAAAATCTTGCTTTATGCGAAAAGGTGAAAGAGACAAAGATGGGAATATTAAAAAAGAAGTTTCACCTTATTAAAGTGTTTATTAAGAAGCTAGAAAGCTAGTATAGTGGGTTAGGCACGTGCCTGGTACATGGCCGATCTGGGTTCAATACCCAGCACCCAGCTGAGTAGGAGTGACCCCTTAGTGCAGAGCTAGGAATAAGTCCTAAGCACAGCTGGGTGTGGCCCCCAAATAAAAATGTTTATTAAGGTTAAAAAGAATAATACACTATAAAGAGTAATGTAGAAATAAGACATTTCTTCCTCATCTCTGTAGATAACTACTATTATTTTTCCTGGTATATATAATCAAAAACTTCTATCATAGACCAAAATTTCTAAGATAGGGCTAGAGTGCTAGCACAGTGGTAAGGGCATTTGCCTTGCATGTGACTGACCCGGATTCTATTGCTCCGCCCCTCTTGGAGAGCCCGACAAGCTACCGAGAGTATCTCGCCCGCACGGTAAAGCCTGGCAAGCTACCTGTGACGTATTTTATATGCCAAAACAGTAACAAAAAGTCTCACAATTTGTTGAGAGACATTACTGGTACCCGCTTGAGCAAATCGAACAATGGGAGGACAGTACTATATTTATAATCAAAAACTTTTCTATGTATAGATCAAAAATTATTTCTAAGATCACCTAAGGGCAGAGGTGTAGATCAGTGGTAGAGAGAGTATTTTGCATATGTGAGACCCTGGGTTTGTTCACTGGTACACTGCAAATAATAATAATACTTGTATGTACTATTATGTACCTTTCAAAAAGTTTCTCTGAACATATCTAACACTGGAAGCACCCAGTTGAAAAGAATTAGAGAAAAGAATGAGAATAGCCAGAGGGAGTACAGTAGGTAAAGTGCTTGCCTTGCATCCAGCCAACCCAGGTTTGATTGGGCACCACATATGGTCTCCAGAAGCGAACACTGAGTGCAGGGTCAGATGTAAGTACTGAGCACTGCGAGGTGTGGCCCCCAAACAAAACAAAAAGAATGAGGGGAGCTGAGGTTGTAGCTCAAATTGTAGATCTGCATGGCCAGCATGTGTGAGACCATCCATCTTCAGCACTTACAGGCTCTCCTCCTAAGCATTGCTGGGAATGTCCCTAATGGCCTCCATGCACTGTTGGAACTGAGCACTGCTTGGATTGCCTCCCCATAACAATATTAAAAATAGGGAAAACTATGTGTCAAGTGGTATTAAGACCATGGAAACAAGAAAGTGACAAATTATTAATCTATTTCTTATTTATTATTTTGGGGTTTTTTTTTGGGTTCATACCTAGTGATACTCAGGGGTTAACTCTTGGCTCTGCAATCAGGAATTACTCCTGACAATGCACAGGTGGACCATATGGGATGCTGGGGATTGAACCCGGTTTGGCTGTGTGCAAGGCAAATGCCTTACCCATTGTTCTATCTCTTCGACCTCTAATCTATTTCTTTTAGGGAGGTCACACCTTTTTAAAAATGCTCAGCGGTTACTCCTGAGTCTATACTCAGGAATTACTCCTGTCAGTGCTTGGGGGATCATATTGGATGCTGGGGATCGGGAATCAAACCTGGGTTGGCTGCATGCAAGGCCAATACCCTCCCTGCTGTATTATCACTCTGGCACCAATATTTTTTTTTAAATTTAAGAAATTTTAGACTGAAAATTTAAAGGTATAAGTCTAATATTGTAAAATTTAACATTGCCTAATTTTACCTAGCTTTTGATGGTTTTTGTTTTTATAGTGCTTAAGGGGCTGGAGTGATAGCACAGCGGGTAGGGCATTTGCCTTGCACACAGCTGACCAGGTTGGATTCCTCTGTCCCTCTCAGAGAGCCCGGCAAGCTACCGAGAGTATCCTGCCCACATGGCAGAGCCTGGCAAGCTCCTGGCAAGCTCCATATTCGATATGCCAAAAACAGTAACAAGTCTCACAATGGAGACATTACTGGTGTCCGCTTGAGCAAATCGATGAACAATGGGAGGACAGTGCTGCAGTGCTATAGAGCTTAAGATTAAACCTAGGACGTACACTCTGCCACAAATTTTATTCCTGTCCCTTCCTAGTTTCTTAGCTCGCAGAGTAACATATTTTAAGTGCCATTACATATACAATAGTCTACGGGTTTAGGAGGAAATGAAAAAGAAAGTATGTTATTCAGACTCAAGGAACTTGCTTTGGAGTTAGTTGTATCTGGTTATGTCATATTAAGTGATAGACATTTGGGATCATACATGACAAAGGTCAAATTACATGGCATAGACTAGTAAGGGGAGGAAGAAAAACATGATGTAATGTGTTATTGTGGAAGTTGTAATTGAACTAAGAGTTGGAAAGAGGCAGGGAATTAAAATTTGTTGAATACTAGTAGTTGATATATAATTTTCTTGAATTACAGTACTATTTGATATATCAATATTCGAGGTGAAAAATAGATTTAAGAAACTTATGATTAGGAATGGTACAATGAAGATTTGAAATAGGTAATTTAATATCATATACATTCTTTCTAATATATTTATTGTGGACAGTATAAGGTAAGGAGGGAAGGGAAGATGTTTATAGATTGAAGGAGAAGGAAAAAGAATACTCCAAGGGAAATAATAAGGGTGGTGTTTTAAATTAAACTTAATTATTTGACTTAGAGCACCCTGTATTTTTATTTCTTGGTTTGGAGTCCACATCCAGGATTACTTTAGTTCTTGGGTCTGTGCATGGAAATGACTCCTGGCTCTGCTGGGGAGAACGAATAGGGTGTTGTGAATCAAACACAGCTGAGTTGAAGGCAGGGCTCTGCCCACTCTACTGTCTCTCAAGTTCCATTTTCTCTATATTTTTAAAAGATATAGTTTAGACAGGAAGGACATTAGTCAATAAAATTGGTTACATTTGTGAGGATGGAAAGGTTTTTTTCGGTTTTGTTTTATGCTAAGTGGACTACTAAACATTAGACAACTTTATGCCAAGAAATGATTTTTATGTTCCTATATAAAACAGGATCTTAAACTAAAAAAATTAAATAATGGCACCGATTTCTTAATGTGTTTATTTTGTATGTCATTCCCTCTCCATCATTTTTTTACATTGGTACCTTTATTTTGGTTTGGGGGGCCGTACCTGGAGGTGTTCAGGGCTAACTTCTAGATCTGTGCTCCGGTGTCACTCGTGGTGCTCAGGGCACCATATGGGCTGCCAGGGATTGAACTCAGGTTGGCCATGTGCAAGGGAAATGCCCTACTTGCAGTACTGTCTCTCCCATCCCTAAATGGTTCCTTTAAATCTTGGAATAAAATGTACAGGATGGGACGGGGTGGGGGGGATGCTGGGACCTGTGGTGATGGATGACGGGCACCGGTGGAGGGATGGGCACTTGATCATTGTATAACTGAAACCCAAGCACAAAATTTGTAAGCCTATAACTGTACCTCATGGTGTTTCACTAATAAAAAAGAAAAAAAATAAAAATAAATAAAAAAAATGTACAAATGACATGTTCATCTAGTAAAATTATCTTTAGAAATAGCTGCATTTAAAAGATAATTTTTTTCCAGAAAAAAAGATATAATTTTATAAGTTAGGACCCTGGAATCACCTTTTTTAAAAAATTTGGGGGTTGGGCTCCCAAAGCAGTATTCAGGAGGCTCCAGAACCTGGTGCACTTGGACAACAGGACCAGATGTTCCAATGCTTCAACCTAGTAATGTAATATTTCTTGGGTCCTCTTGTGGTAGGTGCCAGCAGGACCACCTCAGTGCTGCTCCAGCCATGTAAAACCAGGGATTGAATTTGGCACTGTGAAGGTGCAAGGTGTTCACTATAGCCCTCGAGGTTGTCTCCCTGTTCTTTTTTTTTTTTTCAGTTGTTCCTCTATTCACATCTCACTTCATACATCCAGCACCACTTGTATTCTTTCCAATTCCTATTAATTTTCTTTTTCTTTTTGGGTCATACCCAGCAATGTACAGAGGTTACTCCTGGCTCTGCACTCAGGAATTATTCCTGGCAGTGTTTGGGGAACCATGCTGGGAATTGAACCCAGGTTGACCGCATGCAAGGCAAACTCCCTACCTGCTGTGCTATCACTCCAGCCCCTCCATTGCTATTATTTTAATTTAGGTCTTCCCTAACTTTTTTATAAATCTGAGTAATCTATGCATAGTTTGAAAAGGATAAATCTTAAATAAAGACAATGTTTTAAATTGCAAGTCACAATCATAGTCTTAAGGGTGGGAGAGAAAGGTGTATCCAGTCTTAAGGGTGGGAGAGAAAGGTGGGAGAAGATAAATATTCATGTGTTGGCAAGTTTTTTTTTCAAACGTTCACTTTCAATATTATTCTGTTATTCTAAAATTTTTCTTTTCACATTATGAAATCTCAAAACACATATATTGCTCTCTTGAATCATTTTTGCCATTATTTAATTTTTCCTGCCAGAAAAATTTTCCTTTTTTAGTTTTCCTCTTAGAATAAGATTGTTTTCTATTTTTTTCCAATAATGTTTATGCTCTTACTGTAGAAAATTACTTCCACCAATACCACCAATGGTGCCGCAAAAGAGTTTTCTTATATTTAGCCTCCCTCCAAGTGTCTCCCAGTATGGTTATATCTTAATTCGAAGACTATGATAACTGTTCCCTAATAAACTTAATATTGTTGTGTTAATGTTATGGATATATTTCCTTTTTTTCTCTTTTATACAGCAGTTTAAAATTGTATTTTAAAAAAACTTGCTTAATTTATTGAACGTTATAGCCAAGTCTTCTCACACCCTTCTGCAGCCTCTTAAGTCAATTTCCTACATGGTAATACCTGCCAGGTAATCTTACAATTTTTAATCTGTGTACGAGTAAGTGACTGTGTGTGTGTGTGTTGTCTCTTGGAGACATTTCTTTTGGGAGTAATGTTCTCCTGCTCTACTCCTGCTGGTTGCTCTCTAAATCTTGAACTTCTGTTGTCCTCTGAGACTTTCCTTTGTCTTTGTATTACGTTAAATGTGATGTTTTTGTGGCCTGTGTCTTCCTCATTATAAGTCTTGTATATCCATCAAATCTTGCTAAGAAATAGTGAATTGGAGGTAAGTTTTGTATAATGTCACTTGTCTCTGGGGGGTTGTCCTCAAAGGACTCAGGCTACTACATTTCTCTGATGGACAGTTCAGTGTCAAAGCACAAGGATGTGGTGCTTCTTGGGTTCTGCTATGCCAAGGATCTTCATGATTACTCCAGAGGATTTTGAAGTCCACCAGCACTTCACTTCTCAATGCCAGATATCAAGTCAAGGTCTTATGCATACAAAGCCTAACCCTTATACCACATCCCCAGCCCCTTGTCTGTATTCTTGATAAAGACTATGTACCTTATGCTCAGTGGAAAAAAATGGCTGGGTATAGAATTATACATTGAAAACTATTTTTACTAATACCCTCGATGAGATCATTAGTTCTGCTTTCTTCTCTCTCTGTCTCTCTCTCTGTGTATGTGTGTGTATCTGTTTCTAATATTTGGTTATATTGTTAAATCTCATGATTTGCCTGTCTACATCCTTTATTCACTTATTATTTTTGTTTTATTTTGAGTCACACCAAGCAGTACTCGGGTTATTGCTGACTCTGCACTCAGGAATCACTCTGGACCCTATATCCATTTTTTAAAAAATTAAGAACCAGATAGGAGCAATTAGTGTGTTTTCAGGCATAATCACGCATGAATCATGCAAACTCTAATCATCATTCTCTATCTGCCCTCTAAATAGAGAGAAACAGGTAAGGATTATCCTACCTGATCATGTCCTTTATTATTTTTTAAATTTTTTTTTCTTTTTGGGTCACACCCGGTGATGCACAGGGTTTACTCCTGGCTCTGCACTCAGGAATTACCCCTGGCAGTGCTTAGGGGGACCATATGGGATGCTGAAAATTGAACCCGGGTCGGCCGCATGCAAGGCAAATGCCCTACTTGCTGTGCTATTGCTCCAGCCCATGTCCTTTATTTTTATCTTTGAGAATTTTTTGTGCAGGGTCCCAGTGGGCTATATCAATCTTGAGATTTATATTCTTTAAAATTGGAATTTTGTTTTGTTTTGGGACCATACCTGGCAGTTTGCAGGGCCCGTTACTGGCTCTGCACAGGAGTGACCCTTGATGGTGCTCAGGGAACCATATTTAGTCTCGAGGATTCAAACTAGAGTCACAGCTTCATGCAAGACAAGTGCCTTACTTCTTATACTATCTCACCAGCTCCAAACTGGGGCTTTTTATTATAGTTTACTATAATTGTTTCCTCTTTTCCCTGTATTGCTGGAAGTTTCATTACATGGTTTTACCTTTGAAATTGGTTTTCTAGCAGTCTTGTGTTCTCTAGTATACACATGTAGTTTTCACTTTTCTTTTGGTGGTGGGTGGGGCATTCCTGGTGATGCTCAGGATGTACTCCTGGCTCTGTACTTATGGATCAATCCTGGCGGAGCTCAGAGGTTCATATGTAGTGCTAGGGATAGAACCTGGGCCAGCCACGTGTAAGGCAAGTTCCTTACCTGCTGTACTATCTCTCTGGCCATCTAGATTTTTACGGTTTAATTTCAGATTTTTTTTATATTTTTTGTTTTTTGGTCCACACCTGGGTGTGCTCAGGATTTATTCCTGCCTCTGAGCTCAGGAATCATTCCTGGTGGGCTCAGGGGAACCTTGGTGAGCCGTGTGCGAGGTAAATGCCTTACCCTCTTTACTATTTCCAGCCCCTGGATATTGCTTTTTATTTTTGGGTCACACCCAGTTATGCTCAGTGGTTAATCCTGGCTCTGCCCTTGGGAATTAATCCTGGTGGTTCTCAGGAGACCATATGGGATACTGGGGATCAAACATGGGTCAGCCGCATGCAAGGTAGGCAGCCTGCCCGCTATACTAGCTCTCCAACCCCTGAGTATTACTTTTTTATAAAATATCTTGTCTCTGAAAATGATAACACAGTCTCCAGTGTTCCCCCCTGGTCGTTGTAATATTTTTACTTAAGATTATTTAATCTTATATTGCCTTTGTTTTTCACAGCTTTATTTGTTGTATGAGGATCAAGGCAAGGACCTCACAAATGCAGCTAGTTTCTAGTATTGAGTCTCATCATCGGTCATAACATTTTTAGTTTCAGTCTGGTGCTTACTCATTCGTCTACATTTCAGAATGAGGCACTTTTAGTGAGGTGCCCTTGATGAAGTAATATCAATGCATCAATTAAAGAAGTGTCTAGTTTACAGTGCTGTTCACTGTTGTATGTTCTGTGGGCTTGAAAAATGTATGTTGTGTATTCATCGTTAGAGTATTATTCAGAGTAGTTGTACTGCTCTAAAAATCATTTGTTCTCTGCCTTTTCACTCTTTCCACCCCTCTGGTTAGCCACTGATCTCTTCACTTTCTCTGTAGCTTTTCTTTCCCAGAATGTTGTGGAGTTAGATTCACACAGGACATAACTTGTCTAGATTGTCTTCTTTCACTTAGTAATGTGCAATGTCTCTTCTTATTTCTGAAGTTCTCCAATCACAAATTATGTGTCATTTGTAATCAGTCTATTGAATGTAGTTAAATTTTAAGATTTGGGAAAATTAGTTTCCATGGTAACAAAAGTGCTTTGGTTGACTCTGTTTCAACCTGAATTTGTCTCACCTTGGACCAGCTGTCTATGTATAAAGCCCTATTTTCAGTGATGGTAGACTGGACAGGTTGTTGATCAGCAGTTGTTTAGTTGTTGACTACTAAAGATTTCAGTACCCACCCTGAAACCTGTAACCTTTTGTTTACAATGGTCAGTACCCGTGGGACCGTGTGGGCCCGAATGTAAAATATGTGCCCTTGACCCATAGAACATAAAGAAATTCTGTGTGTGGGGGGTGTTTGTTTTAGGTCATACCCAGCTGTGTTCTCTGTGCTCAGGATCACTCCTGTCAGGGCTGGGGAGCATAGGTGATGCCAGAATCAAACCCATGTCATCCATTTACAAAACCCTCTTATTTCCTGAAATATTATGAAACCAGCCAGGCTTCATACAATACCTCAGTAAATATTGAATTTACTGAAAGGATATTGAGTTAATAAAATCACTATTGAATTATTTGAAAGAAAATTTTTCTGTTCAGTGAAAAGAAAAATGAGAGTCTCGTAGATAACCTCAAAGGGATGGTGCATATGCTTTGCATTCAGGATCCCAGGTTCGACCCCTGGCACTACATGGTCCCTGAGTACCACCAGGGTACCCACCTCGCTCCCAAACGAGCAACTAATTGTTAAACACCTGAGCACTGTTTGGTCTGCCCCCCTCCCCCAAACAAAAAACCAAATCCCAAATGAAAAAAAAAAAAACGAAGCACTAATTCCTAGAAGCTGTGTGCATGTTCAATATCTGTAGGCAGGTGGCAGCCCCAGATTCTATGTTTGTTGAAGGTGAGAATTCTTTTATTTGCCCTTGATCTGTAATAAGCCTCACATAACTCCCCTTTTTCATACAAGTACTAAATCCCTGCACGTCTGTTCCTGGTATCTCTGAATCTGGTTCGGTTTTTTTTTTGTGTGTGTGTATCTCCCACCTGTCGCCTCTTACTCTTAATTTATCTTCCTTTTGTTATACAATCATATTTTAGCCCTAAAATGGAAACTCACTATGAGTGGATTTGATCTTCTAAGATTCACTGGCCACTATAAATAACTGCTGTCATGCGTTAGCTAGTTTGGTTTTACCAGTTAAGATCTTAGAGATTGAGGACTGGGTTTCTTTTACTTCTACAGATACCAATTCATTAATTACTATTAGGACATATTAGTAATAACAGTAGTTGCTATTATTACTATAATACAGTAATATTAAAGTATAATTTAAATAAGCTGTGTATTGCAGGAAAAGTTTTCTTTAGAAATAGAGACTTGCTTTTCTCCTTATAAAATTAGGTAATTTCAGAATGGCAGAACTCTTTATGGAATGTGAAGAAGAGGAACTGGAGCCATGGCAGAGAAAAGTAGAAGAAATGCAGGAACAACAACTAGAGGAGGAAGAAGAAGAAGAAGTAGAAGAAGAAGATGATGATGATGAGCTGATTTTTGTTGGAGAGATATTAAGTTCAAAACCAGCCATTTCAAGTAAGCATTTAATTCAGTGAGTTAATGTTTTATAAGAGCTTCCTAATGGAAGAAGCTAGTGGTTTGTCTAGTGATTAGGTATAATATAATCTTAATATGTCACTATTATCTGGATGCATTTGGAGGTAAGAGCAAGCCTAGAATAATTCAGTTCTCAACATCATTTCCTATAACGAATTGAGAGATGCTTAATGGAGTGTTAATTCAGTTATAAAATGTACAAGGCATGTTGGCATGCTCATTGCTGATGGTGGTAAAGAATATTATGTTCTTATTTTTGTTTCCCTAGTGCCTGTGATTAGTTTTGTGCTTAAATATTGCCATATTTCAAAATTATTCAAATCGTCTTACTGAAAGCATGACAATTCAAGTGGAGTTTAATAGCATTCAATTTCTGGTCTGGAGGCATAGCTCAACATGCAGGAGGCCTGGGATCAATCCCAGGCACCACGCAGTTCCCCAAACCCTGCTTGAAGCAACTTCTGAGCACTAGACTTGAGTAGTCTCTGAGCACTGTTGGCTCATAAACCAAAAAATTGTGCTGAATTAGAACAATATATATATATTAGATTGTAAATAATTTTACTCAAAACAAAATTAAGCCTAGTGTACTTTTTTTTAAGCCTAGTGTACTTTTAATTAATTCAGATCATTTTACTGATTTTGAATTACAAAATATTTTTGATGTATGGAGTTTCAAATACATATAAATATTTAAATATATGTATATATATGCACATATGCATACACACATATATATCTAATATATATACATACATAGATACATATGTGTGTGTGTACAGTCACCATAAAGGGAGGGAACAAAATATTTGTGTTAAATGATTTTAATATCTTAAAGGGTCAAAAGGTTAGCACATGGGTTAAGGTACTTGCCATGTATCCCAGTTTGAATTTCTGGCACCGCGTATTGTGAGCCCCTAACCCAGCACTGCCAGAGGTGCCATTTTCTGGCACCAGAATAACTCCTGAGCTCTTCTGCGTGTGGCAAATGCCTTGAATGTATGAGTGAAAACTATATCAATATATGAATTAACAGATTTTTTGATCTTTGAAGACTTAGGTTGTACTTGATGCTGTATTTTAATTTTCACAAAGAGCAAAACCACTATTTTTTTAAAAAATAAAAGATAAATATATGAGATATGTAAAATAATAATAAATATATATCTTTTCCCTTTGGTGCTAGGAATGAAAAGAGGAATTATTTTAGCTTTTATGGGGTTTTATTTTTGGTCTCCCGAAATCAAATACCTATTTTGCACAAGGTTTTTTTTTTGTTTGTTTATCTGTTTTTGCTTTTTGGGTTACAACCAGTGATGCTCAGGGGTTACTCCTGGCTCTGCACTCAGGAATTACTCCTGACAGTGCTGGGGAGACCATATGGGATGCCAGGGATCAAGCCCGAGTCGGCCACATGCAAGGCAAATGCCCTACCTGCTGTACTATCGCTCTGGCCCCTGTTTTACACAAGTTTTTAAAAATTTTTTTTATTTGTGAATCACCGTGAGTTACAGTTACAGACTTAGAGACTTTTGTGCTTACATTTCAATAATACAATGGTCAAGTACCCATCCCTTCACCGGTGCCCATTTTCCACCACCAATGGGCCCAGCATCCCTCCCACCACCTCCACCCCATCCCCCACCACCCCGCTCCACCTCTGTGGCAGGGAATTCCCTTTTGCGCGCTCTCTCTCCTTTTGGGTGTTGTGGTTTGCAATAGAGGTATTCAGCAGCCATCATGTTCAGTCTATAGTCTACTTTCGGCACACATCTTTCAACCTGAATGGGTCCTCCCAACATCCTTTACTTCGTGTTCCCTTCCCTATCTGAGCTGCCTTTTCCCCCAGCATGTGTGAGGCTGGTTTTCCAAGCTGTGGAGCACACCTCCTGGTCCTTATCTGTACTACTCTTGGGTGTTAGTGTTCCATTCTGTTACTTTATATTCCACAGATGAGTGCAATCTTTCTATGCCTATCCCTCTCTTTCTGACTCATTTCAATTGCTACTTTCCATGTTGATCGACTTATATGCAAATTTCATGACTTCATCTTATCTAGCAGCTGCGTAGTATTCCATAGTGTAGATATACCAAAGTTTCTTTAACCAGTCATCTGTTCTTGGGCACATTTCCACATTTTTGCTTTTGTAAACAGTATTTTGCACAAGTTTTATGGAATTTTCTAAAAAGTTTTATACCTTTTCCTGATTAATGATTTTAGGCAAATCTCTATTAAATTTTTTATTTGGTTCTTTAATCTAAAAGTTAGGAGTTCGCATGGGTATAAAGTGAGCAGACTTGAATTGATCTAGATGTTTATGTTAGGCTAAAATTGGTTATTGGTATTGTGAGTGGATTTAAGATTTTCTGGTGGACTAGAGATTCAATTTTAGACTATGGTCTTTGATGCCGTAATTTTTTCAGAATCTAAAGAATAAAATTGAGCTGGCACTGCATGGTCTATGTACTGCTGGCAGTAGCCTGCAGTACTGGCAGGTATAGCCCAAAACTATCAAACAAAAGAATAAAAGTTTAGATAATCAAATCAGTTTTACCCATAATGAAACTTTGCAGGATATGAATGTAGATGGGATTTTGGGGACAGCTTGATTTTTGAATCAGGAACATGAGTCTGTTTATAACGTTGTCACTATCAAGGAAAGGATATACTTGAATCATTGGTTGTGTATGGATATATTTTCGTATATTTTTTCTCATCTTACTATATATTCCCTCAAGCAACACATTTAAAAATAATTCTATATTTTAGATATTTTAAACAGGGGTAACCCCAGCTCATCTTCAAATGGAATAAAGAATGAGATACTCAGTCAAGGTACAGTATTATCTTAGTTTTAAAGTGACATACTTTGGTCAAATTAGTTATATTGAAATGCACTCACTATATTGTGTAATTTTAAAAAATAGGTGGTACTGATCTAATGAGGTCTGCAAGTCAACACAGCAAAAGCCCAGCATCAAGACCAGCGACTCCATTGTCTATATTTAATCTTGACTCTGAATCTAAATCTTCGCAGAGCTCTATTTCTAATGTGTCTAAACCAGTAAGTATTTTTTTAAAGTATGCAATTAACTTAGGTATACAACAGACTTTATAATACTGAGAATTGTGAACTAGCATAGCTGGCCACCATTCCTGACAAAAGCATAATTGCTATCAGAAAATTTCACCACCTTTATGTAAGATCGTTCAACTAATACCTAATCTCTGCAGGAACTAATTAGCTAATATTTTTAAATAGTTACTAAGATTGAAGATTGTCATCTAAAGGTAAGTTAAATGTATTATCAGTAATGAAATGCTGGATAATTACAATAGATAGTAAACTATTGCACTGGTGGAGGGATGGGTGTTGGATCATTGTATGACTGAAACCCAATCGTGAACAGCTTTGTAATGCTCTGTCTCACGGTGATTCAATAGAAAATAAATACATAAATAAAGATAGTAAACTGAAACATGTTTTCTTTATTAGGACGATAGTTCTAAGGTCATTGTGTTTTGTTCGGAAAACGTATCTTCATAATTTAGTAGAAAATGGTAGTATTTAACCTTTTATATTTGTACCCCTGTAAACTAGCATTATTTAAATAAAAATAAAAAGTTCACATCCTTGATTCAGTTATTTCACATTCCTTGTGGGTAAGTATTTGTGTTAAATGTTACACACATGTAAATTAGTCTCATTTAATTCTATGATTTCCTTATAAGATAGGCATTATCATTATCCCAATTTTTTAATTGAGGAAACTAAAACTCAAAATGTTAGATAATTTACTCAAGACCACACAGATGAAAATGATGGAACTGAGATGTCAAAATCCAGAGTTTTATAAAATAGGCACAGATACTCTCCATGCATATAAATTTATACTTATGAAAGTTAAAGGACAGAGAGATATTTCAGAAGGTAAGGTGCTTTCTTTGCATGCAGCTAACCCAGGTTCGATTCCCAACATTCCATGAAATCCCTTGAACTGTATAGTAGAGGAATATGGTATTTTTTCAAAGAATGTGCAGTTATACCCCTAAATCTGTGTATATTTATACCCCTGTAAACCAGCATTATTTTAATAAAAGTAAAAAGTTCACGTCCTTAATTCAGTTACTTCACATTCCATTTCCAAGAATTTAAGGATATTACATATTTATTTGGTTTTGGTTTCTGGGCTACACCTTTTGGTACTCAGGGCTTACTCCTGGCTCTGCACTCAGAGATCACTCCTGGTGGGCTCAAGGGATAATATGGGTGATAATATGAGATCAAACCCAGGTTAGCCGTGTGCAAGGCAAATGCCCTCTACCCACTGTACTATCTCTCTGGCCCACAAAATGACAATGTTTAATGGAGAAGTATTTAAAATAGGAAAAAGTAAAACCTATAATCCAGCAATAGGATATTGAAACAAATTAAATAATGGACCGTGTGCAACATGATTTTGATAAATAGTTTGATAGCTATTTTGATAAATAGTTCATGTTAAAGAAGTGGTTTCTAATGTCAAGTTCAGGGGAAAATAATGTTGCTATGTATAAAATATTAACATTTTCTCCTATTAGGATTAAAATATAGAACATAAGTTACTAACAATTTTCAAGATAGTTCTTTACCAGAAGTTCTTCCAAAGAGAGTTAATACGTCAAATCTCTTCCTGAGTCTAAAGTGCTACCACTTTATAAACTTTTATTACTGAAACACCATGAGGTCCAGTTGTAGACTTACAAGTTTTTGTGCTTGGGTTTCAATTATACAATGATCGAGTACCCATCCCTCCACCAGTGCCAATTCTCCACCACCACTGATCCCAGTATCCCTCCCACCCCCCATCCCCCATCCCACCCTGCCTCTGTGGCAGGGCATTCCCTTTTGTTCTCCAAAGAGCATATATATTAATCAACAAATAACTTGTTAAAAGATTTGTTCAGAACCAGTGTAATAGTAGAGAGGGTAGGGCATTTGCCTTGCACACAGCTGGGTTCAATCTCTGGCACCCCATGTTATGTCTTGAACCCACCAGGAGTAAGCCCTGAGGACCACCAGGCGTAGCCCAGAAACCAAAACCAAAATCGAATATATATGTAATTTCCTTAGAGTAAATTCTGGGAAATGGAATGTGAAATACTGAACCAACTATTTGAACCTTTTACTTTTATTCAAATAATGGTTTACAGGCCTATAAATGTGTATGAATATTATATGTATTTTATAGGTATTTATAATTATATGTATTTAGGGGTATAATTGCACATTCCCTCAACAAGTACTTTATCTCCTTATTATAGTTCATTTTATGTTACTTTTATTGACTCAACGTGAGATCTGTAGTTAAAATGTTGTTCATGATTGGGTTTCAGTCATACAACTTCCCAACACCCATCCATTGTGCAATGTAGATTTCCTACCACCTATATCCCCAGTTTCCCTCTGGCCCCTGTCTGCATCTTTCCTCTCTCCCCTTCTCCCTGTACCTACCCATTTGTCCCTCTCTCCACTCTTTCTCCCTCTCCCCCTCACTTCGTCCTCTCTCTCTCTCTTTCTCTCTTCCTCCCTCCTTCCCATTTTTTCTCATATCATTTTTCCTCCTTTTCATACCCAGTTCTTGTCCATAGTGATCATTACCAATTATGTTGTCATAGTAGTCCCTCCTCTGTCATACCTGCATTCCCTACCCCTAAGCCCCCCATGACAAGCTTCCTCTTCGTGATGAGCTTTCTGCCATGGACATATCCTCCTGACCCTTATTTCTATTGTCTTTGGGTATTATTTGCATATTAGGTTGTTTCATGTTCTACAAATGAATGTGATCCCTCTCTTTCCGACCCTCTCCCTCTGACCCATTTCAGCCAGCATAATAGCCATGTCCATAAGTAAATTTTCACAGACTAATGATTACTTTAAAGCTAATGTTTCTTTATAATATTGACATACAGTTAAATTGACTTTTTAAAAAAGTTCATGAAACAGAGTTATTATCATTTTTACAGGATTTTGCAAGTGACTCACTAGAAATTGATTCGGATGAGTCTCAGGAATTGTTTGACTTGACCCAGGATTCAGAGTCACTGTCCCAAGATAACATCGCAGATGATATAGAAGGTTTGGGTTTTTTTTTTTCTTTTATCAAGTCCCCATCCCTCCACCAGTGCCCGTCATCCATCCCCATGGGTCCCAGCATCCCCCCCACCCTTATCCCCCCCCCCATCCCATCCTGCCTCTGTGGCAGGGTATTCCCCCCTGTTCTCTCTCTCTTCTTTTGGGTACTGTGTTTTGCAAGAGAGGCTTTGAGTGGCAATCATGTTTGGTCTATCGACTACCTTCAGCATGCTTCTCCCACCCTGGGAGGGCCCTCACAACACCATTCATTTGGTACTCTCTTCTCTATCTGAGCTTCCTTTTCACCTAGAGTCTGTGGCTGGCCTTCCATTCATGGAGCAAAATTCCTGGTACTAATCTCAGCCATTCCTGTGTGTCACTCTCCCTTTTTGTTGCTTTATGTTCCCCAGATGAATGCAATCTTTCTGTGTCTATCCCGCTCTTTCTGACTCATTTCGCTTAACATGATACTTTCCATGTAGTACCACTTGTATGTAAATTTCATAACTTCATCTTTTCTAACAGCTACATAGTACTCCATTGTGTAAATGTACCAAAGTTTCTTTAACCAGTCATCTGTTCTTGGGCACTCAGGTTTTTTCCAGATTCTGGCTATTGTAAAGAGTGCTGCAATGAACAAACAATTGCAGATGTCACTTCGACTATACCTTTTTGCCTCTCTGGGATATATTCCCAGGAGTGCTATAGCTGGGTCAAATGGCAGATCAAATTCTAATTTTTTGAGAGTCGTCCATACTGTTTTCCAAAAGGGTTGGACCAGCCGGCATTCCCACCAGCAGTGAAGGAGGGTTCCTTTCTCGCCACATCCGCGCCAGCACCGGTTGCTTTTGTTCTTGTGGATGTGGGCCAGTCTCTGTGGTGTGAAATGATATCTCATTGTGGTTTTGATCTGCATCTCTCTGATGATTAGTGATGTAGAGCATTTTCTCATGTGCCTTTTTGCCATTCGAATTTCTTCTTTGCGAAAGTTTCTGTTCATTTCCTCACCCCATTTTTTGATGGGGTTGGGTGATTTCTTCTTGTGGAGTTTAACCAGTACCTTGTATATCCTTGATATCAACCCCTTGTCGGATGTGTACTTGGTGAATATCCTTTCCCATTCTGTAGGCTGTCTTTGTATTTTGGTCAATGTTTCTTTTGAGGTGCAGAAGCTTCTTAGTTTAAGATAGTCCCATTTGTCTATCTCTGTTTTCACTTGCTCGGCCAGTGGCGTGACATCTTTGAAGATACCATTAGCTTCAATATCATGGAGAGTTTTGCCGACTTTGTCTTCAATAAACATTATGGATTCTGGTCTGATGTTGAGGTCATAAATCCATTTTGATCTTACTTTTGTGCATGGTGTTAGGCAGAAGGTTTGGTTTTTTATGTCTTTATAATAAACTTTATAATAAACTTGTTGAATACAAATAGAGAATGAGTTTCAATTTTTATTTTATACTTTCATGTTAAGTTTTTCATATGCTGTAAGATAGGAGCTTATAGTTCCTAAAAGCCCTTCTAGGTGATTTTATGTAAAATTGTATAGGATGTTTTGTATCTTATACATTAGCTAGCATGTACCCTTGAGCTCTTTCTCACTTAGAATCAGCCATGGACTGAAAAATCTTAATATAGTTTCTGTGAGTCGTGGATCTCCCTTGATATCCTAATACTGTGCTTTTAGAAAGAAGCTTCAGTTATTTGGAAGGTCATTAGTATGAGACTAATGAATGATTATTTATAATTGATTTCTTAATAGGATAGTGCCTTTCTGTTGGAATAAATGATATAGCTGTAGTAGTTAAATGTAATTATTTTTTAAAGTGGCTTTACTGAAGTAATAGTTAAAGTTAAATAATCAATACCAGTAAATTTCCATGAAATACAAACCTTCGATTTAATAATTTTTTTTGTATCGTATACCAAAGTTTTTTATTAATCTCATAAATTGATATGCCATGAAGAATTTTGGGAATTAACTACACCTGGAAGTGCTCAGTATTTACTCCTGGCTCTGCACCCAGTAATCACTCCTGGCAACATAGAAAATAAAAACAAATTATTGTTTTGGGGCACACCTGGCAATGTTTGAGGGAGCATGTGGTGCCAGAGTTTGAACCTGGGGCTCCAGCATGCAAAGCATGTACCCCAGCACTTGGAGCTAGCTCCTTGCTCCTCTTTGTAATTTTAATATACTTTATGTTGGGGCTGAGGATATAGATCAGCAGTAGAGCATTTGCTTTGCATCTGTGAAAATACATATCTCACATGTGTGGAAACCAGCACTGCTGATTGTCTGTTATTTTCAAGAGAACTTTGGTTTGGTTTAATTATAGACTAGCTCACTCGTTAGGCCAGGGAGATAGTACAATGAATAGTGCACTTACCTTAAATGCTGCCAGCAGGATCAATCTCCAACATCCATATGGTCCCCAAACCCCTCCAGGAGTGATCCTTGAGCTCATAGCCAGGAGTAAGCCCTGAGTACTGCTGGGTGCAGCCCCCAAAATTAAATATATTTGAACAAAATTTTGGGTAAATGTCTAATTAAAAAAACAATAAATGTGCAAGGGCGGAAAAGGTAAAAATGAGTTTCCTGACATGCCCATTCATATCCCATTAGACTGAACCATTAAGCTCTGGGCAGTATAATTGTTCTGGTCTTTGCTTGAGATATTTTTGGTCTGATTTCTTTCATGGTGTTTATTCATATTTTTAATTTGAAAGCTTCCTTAGAATTTTGTGGCATAAAAAGTTTATTTCATGAACTGATCAAATTATGCACAGTTCAAATTGTTTTAAAGTAGCTATTTGTGCTCTCTCTGCCTATTCCATCACATAATTTTTGTCATTATTTGCTCAGCTTACATATAATAATTGAATGCTATTATATTTAATTTAGCTCAAAAATATGTTTATTTGATTTAAACTGTAATATTATACTGCTCTGAGAGCAAACAGTATTACTCCCCAGAAACCAAAGATCAGTGAAGCTGTTACCCAAGTAAATGCTTCTGCCTCATTGTCTTTAAGTAGTTCTTCAGAGTCATCCTCTTGTGGTATGTTTTTAAAGAGTGAGTATTAAAAAAAGAGTATAAAGTCTATCATAGAAAAAAGAGAAATTATATTATTTGTAGTTTTGAAAGTATGATAAATTTATAAAGCTAAATTACCGGTTCTTTAGGATTTAACTAAGTGTAGGGGCAGAGAATGTGACTCTGGTAGAGGGCTTAGTTCGTCTGTTCGAGACCCTAGATTTGATCCTTAGCAGGAAAAAATTGCATAAGATTTTGACTTGTGACAGTTCTTAATTTATTTTAGATCCAGATAATGCATCATTTCATTTTACAACTGGAATACCTGTAAGAGCTTGTCCAAAGTGCAGTACCCACTTCACTCATTTTGAGACTCTGCAATTTCATATGAAGGTAAATCGCATCTAAAATTTGATTTTTTAAATAGTCACCAATCAGGTTGGAGGGATAGTACAGTGGGTAGGAACTTGCCTTGCATGTAGCCAATCTGGGTTTGATCCCTGGCACCCTTCCTGAACACCACCGGATATAGCCCAAAAGTAAAAAAATTGTCACCACATCTCTGAAAATTCTAAGACTTAACAAATAGTAAAAGGTTATTCGTCCAGATATTTAGATAAATCTTACTAGTAATTTCATATGGTCAGGAGTGGGATCCTATTTTCCTGCCAACAGTTATCTGGGTATTAACATTATCCACAGACCATATATAAAGGCAGACTTGCTATAGGCAGCTGACAAGAAGCACACATGTCTGTCCTAGAATGTACCAAGGCCAGACCATGTGATTTTGACATTTTGTGGCCCACAAGCCAGACATTCCCCACTTTTACCTTAAGTAAAATATTCATTTGGTCAGAGAGACAATATAGCAAGCAGGGTAACTACCTTGTATGTGGACAACCCAGATTTGATCCCCAGCACCCTATATGGTCCCCTGATCCCTAGCAGGAATGATCCCTGAGCACAGATGAGTAATCCATGAACACTGCCATTTGTGACCATTAAACAGAAAACAAGGGCCGGAGCAATAATACAGCGGGGAGGGTGTTTGCCTTGCACACGGCCAACCCGGGTTCAGTCCCTGGCATCCTATACGGTCCCCCAAGCACCGCCAGGAGTAATTCCTGAGTGCATGAGCCAGGAGTAACCCCTGAGCATCGCTGGGTATGACCCAAAAAGCAAAAAAAATAAAATACTCAGAAAACAAATTCGGGACCAGAGCAATAGTACAGTGGGTAGGGTATTTGCCTTGCATGCAGCTGACCCAGGTTGGATCACTGGCATCCAATATGGTTCCTGATCATCACCAGGAGTAATTCCTGAGTGCAGAACCAGGAGTAACCCCTGAGCATTGCTGTGTATGACCCAAAAAAAGCCCTGATCACTGCTAGGTGTGGCCCTCAAACAAAAAATTTTAAAAATAATAATTTTGCAGGAATTTAGGTGTGGAACACAGGTCTAACCCATGCAAAGCAAGAACACTACTTTATCCCTTAATCCTTAGAAAATTCTTGAGGATAGATCTTTTCTCTTTGTTTTATAGCTAAATGACATAGCTGAGATTCAACCTCCAATCCCTTTCAAAAGTCCCCGTAATCCCTTCAACCCAAAGTTAAATGGCTTAGGTACAGAAGATTGTTCTGGTTTAATGGCTTAATATGATTGCCTAACAATTTCAAAGCTGAGTTAAAAGCACAGTTCCCCAACATGTACTGAGATTTCGAGATTTCTTTTTTAAAGAAACCAGTGTTTCTTTTTGGGGGGGGGGTGTCTTGTTTTGTTTTGCTTTTTGGGTCACACCCAGCGATGCATAGGGGTTACTCCTGGCTCTGCGCTCAGGAATTACCCCTGGAGGTACTCAGGGGACCATATGAGATGCTGGGAGTCAAACCCAGGTTGGCTGTGTGCAAGGCAAATGCCCTACCTGCTGTGCTATTGCTCCACCCCGCAAGAAGCCAGTGTTTTAATGAATATTTTTTCAAATATATTTCCAGCAGCAATTTTAAATGAATTAGCTCCAGTTATAAATGTTGAATCTTTCGTTATCTAGTTTTTAAAGATATATATATATAAGACATAACATTTTTTCTCTTTCAGCATTGTTGCCCAGATATGATACATACAATTTTGGAAAGCGCTAACATAGATCTTACAGATACTGAAAATACAAACAAGACTAGCTCAGAAAAAGGAAAATTGATCATGCTAGTTAGTGACTTTTATTATGGCAGACATGAAGGAGCTGTTGATGATGAACCGAAGACTTTCACAACCTTTAAATGCTTCAGTTGCTCAAAAGTTCTTAAAAATAATATAAGGTATGTAAATACTCATTGTATGCTGTGAGCATAGATAGTGTATATTTTGCTCCTGTAATACTTTCTACTAAGAACAAAAGGCAGATTATCACGTTGTAATTTGGGTTTGGGGCCACACTCAGCAGTTCTCAGGGCTTATTGCCGACTCTGCACTTAGGAATGACTCCTGGCAGGCTTGGGGGACCATAAGAGATGCCAGGAATGGAATCTGGGTCAGCAGTGTGAAAGGCAAACTCCCGCCCCACTGTGCTATCATTCCAGCCCCCATGATGTAAACTTTTTTCTTTTCTGGCATTTTTAGAAGTTTCACACATAGCTCCACCCTGTATTTCAGATAATTTTAAAAAGGGAGAAATATATTTTACCCTGAGGAAAATTATTTTTTTTCTTATAGTTATCATTGAAATAGGAATCTTTGTGAGGTATTTAGAAAACACATTTTCGTTGCTTCTGGATCTCTTTCTAGCATATAAAACTACTTTATCAGGATGAGGGAGTGGACTCAAGTGGCAGAGCACACGTCTAACATAAGCAAGGCCCTGGGTCATCCTCAGCACCAGAGCTGGAGAGAGAGATAACTCAATGAACTCAACATATACTTTGCACGTAGGAGGTGCAAGTTAGGTCCTTGGCATCACAAGTTCCTCAGAACACCACTGTGGGTAGCCCTGTTAGCCCCTGCTCAGTATTCCTAGGCCGTTCACTGCCAAGACTGGCCTTTGGAGTCCCCAGCCTCTCCAGGTATGGTCGCCACAACAATTTTTTTAATCAACTTTTGGGCTGGAGCTATAGTACAGCGGGTCGGGCGTTTACCTTGCACACAGCTGACCCGGATTCAATCCTCAGCATCCGATCTGATCCCTGGAGCACCTCCAGGAGTTATTCCCGAGTACAAAGCCAGGAGTAACCCCCTGAGCATCACCGGGTCTGACCCAAAAAGCCAAAAAAAAAAATCAAGTTCTACACAGAGATGGTATGGAGGTTAAGGTGGTTGCCTTGCATGTCGCTGACCTGGATTCGATCTCCAGCACTGCATAATGGTCCCTTGACCACAGAACCAGGCTGTTTTGAGCATCACTAGATGTGGCCTCTGAAAAATAACCAACTTTAGAAAATCAAGACACAAAAACACTGCTAGTATTTTGTATTTAAAGCAGCTATAATGTATCATACATCTTCAGAGTCTTCCGAAGATTTCTGTCATGACCCTGTGGCTATTGGGTGATACAATTTCTTTCAAGTGTTTGATTTAAAACATGATTTTAAAATGTAAATAGTACTTTATGTATTGAAAAGCGTCCAGATACTTTTCTTTTGAGGGAGGGGAGGGTTTTTGAGCCACACCCACCAATGCTCAGGGATGATTCCTGGCTCTGCACTCAGAAATTAATTTTCGTGGACTTAGGGAGACCATGTGGGATGCCGGAGATTGAATCCGGGTCAGGCATGTACAAAGCAAGCACCCTACCCGTTGTACTATTGCTCTGGCCCCCAGCTTTTTTTCATCCTTTTGTGTGTTGCTGCAGATTGAACCCAGGTTCTCACAAATACAAATTTCTCTCTTTTTTTTCTTTTCTTTATTTTGCTTTTTGGGGGGTCATACCCAGAGATGGTCAGGGGTTACTCCTGGCTCTGCACTCAGGAATTATTCCTGGAGGTGCTCAAAGGACCATAAGGGATGTCCAGGATTGAAGCCAGGTTGGCAGCATGCAAGGCAGACTCCCTCCCTACCCACTGTACTACCACTCTGGCCCCTTCATTTTGCTTTTAGTTTTGGGGTCACACCTTGTGTTACTCAGGGATTACTCCCAGTTTAATGCTTAGGGCTTACTGTTCTCTGAAGCTTTTGGTTGAAAATGAGGTGCCAGGAAATTAAATCCATGCAGGATTTAATGAATGCAGGGAAGTGCTCAATCACTGAGCCACATTCCTGGCCCTTGTTTTGTTCTTTGAGTATGGACCTCCACAGAAGTTCTGGTGATCACCAGAGTTACACCTGGCAGTACTCTGGAGGCCATGCAGTTCCAGAGATTAGCTTGAAGCACTGTGCATGACAGGTATGTGCCCTGAGAGCTGTCTAACTTCTTGGTTCATTAACCAATTATTTTTAAACAAAGCTGCAAAAAAAACCCCATTTGCCAGCGTCTTAGTGGAAGTGGTTATTTAAAATAAAATGTTTGCTTTCCTAGTGGGTTTAGGTATTTGGAATTTTGAGTAGTAGAATGTTTTGGAGAAGGTGCTTAGGGACCTTGGAGGCTATTTTCAAGCAGTGCTTAGGGGCCCTGGGGTCCACTCCCACAATCAGTATTTAGTGAACCAAGACATGTGGTTCAGTGCCTGGACCTTTTGGTGTGGAGCAGTACTGGTGGGGTGAGCATGTGGCAAGGACTTTGAACTTGGTGTCTCCAGTGAACATAAAGCATGCTCCATTGACCACTATGCTATTGCTCAGCTGCATTTTTTTTTTGCTTTTTTTTTTTGGCTCACACCCAACATGCACTCAGGAATTAATCCTGGCAGTGCTTGGGGGACCATATGGGTTGCTAGGGATTGAACCCAGGTCAGCCGCATGCAAGGCAGACTCCCTACCTGCTGTACTATCGCTCCGGCCCGTCCCAGCTTTATTTTTAACATTGAGGTTCAGATACCTCTTTAAGGAGATTGACGACAATACAGTGTAAGGTTCTTGCTGTGCACACAGCTGACCCAAGTTTGATCACAAGTACCTTATTTGGTCACCCTAAGCCCTGCCAGGAATGATCCTGGAGCACAGAGCCAGGAGTAAGACCTGAGCACCACCAGTTGTGGCACCAGAAAAAAAAAAGATTCCCTCCCCCCCTCCCCCGTATCTTGTTTGAGATTTTTCTTGGTTGAGATTTTTCTTAGTTATAAATATGAATATATTTTTAAGTTTAAAATATACCAATTATTTTATTTTATAGGGTTGTTCACAATAATTTACTACATTCAATATTCCAACACCAATCCCACCACCATTACATCTTTCATCCACCATTATTTCTTATTTTCCCAGCCACCATCCAAGTCTGCCCCCAATAGCAGACCGTAAAAATTTATTTTGTATTGCTTGTTAGGAATAATTCTCTAAAAATGTTCAAAAAGTTTTCCTTAGGAGAAAGTGTGTGAAGATTGTTGTATCTCACCCTGGAGTCATTGAACCCTTGTATACGAGATTCTTAACATGTTCTAGCAGGTTGCATCCTTGTGTACTAATATTTTTAATTGCATTTTTGCTTGCCTTCTATCTTACATCCTATCCATTGTGTGCTACTCCTGGTACATCAGTGGTATAGAGTATTCACACTCCAAGAATTCTAAAATTTTAAAAAAGGTGATACCACTATAGTTAAATTTTTAACTGGATGGTGATTTAGGGGTCTGAGGCATCTCTGGAGCTTGTTGATCTCTTCTGAGATTTGTGAGTCTCTGGATCTCCGCGGGTTAATGAGCTTAGATTGTGAGAGAGGCAGTGTGTGGGTGTGACTGCCAGGTTCTGGAAAGAACAGGGGCATGGGGGTAGGTAGCCCATCCCTAACTCTGAGAGGACCTGGAGGAAATTTGAATATTTATGCCTAGTGATACTCATTTCTAGATTTATGAATCATATGAAGCACCATCTGGAACTGGAGAAGCAAAACAGTGAAAGCTGGGAAAACCACACCACGTGCCAGCACTGCTACCGCCAGTTTCCAACTCCTTTCCAGCTGCAGTGCCACATTGAGAGTACACATACTCCCCACGAGTTCTCAAGTAAGTCACCAGTTCATTGAAGCCCAGAACTTCATATTGAGGATTGAAACTCTAAGGAATCCTGGGTCAATTTGGTAGTGGAATAAGAGTCAGAAAGATATTTCTAAATTGCGGACAAAGTAGCTTTGTCCTTCAACCTTCACTGAAATCCCTCTTAGAAATAGAAACTTCTTTGACAGTGACTCATACATTCTGTGGGCAATATGAGAAAATGCCATGGCTTTTGTGTATGAAACCAGTAGTCTTCATTTACATTTTACTAAGAAAAGGAACACTTTTTCAGGAAGATGGGTTAAAGGACTGGGGTGCATGCTTTGTATGCAAGAGCCTCTGTTTTGAGCCCTGGTCTCCCATGTACTGCTGGGTGTGGCCAAAATCCCTAGAGAAAAGATATGGAAAAACAGTAAAAGCCAAGTATGGAGTGAGACCATAAGTAAACATAAGTTATTAGAATGGTATTAGGAGGTTATCAACTATAGAATTTTAGGAACCACCAGCACTACTGTAATTATTACTTCATATTGTTGGTATGGATGTATAAAATAGAATTATTATTTATATGTACTTAAAATGGTATATGCTTTTTCCTCATTTTAGCTATTTGCAAAATCTGTGAATTATCATTTGAAACGGAACATACTCTTTTACAACATATGAAGGACACTCATAAACCTGGTGAAATGCCATATGTTTGTCAGGTACACACATTTTGTCATTAGGTATTTGATATTTGTGCTATAGGATACATTTTATTTTTGGCTAAACATTGTTATCAAAATTTAAGACCCACTTAATGTAGTCAATCATAGTTGGCTTGGTTTAACTCACATAAGGGAGGGGGAGTTGGATTTGACCTGTGGGCCATAGACCTCAGTGCTAGATAAAAAGAATCCCCTGCTGAAAAAAGGCAGACATAGGACATAAAATAACAATAAAAATGCCTATGTCATTGCCCAAGTCTATTTGAAATGGAGAATACTCTTGTTTTATATAGCAGGATTTTTTTTTATGACAAGGGGTTAGAGTTTAGAATTTGAAGTTAATATAGGAAAAGATGTTGGGAATTCTATGTTTAGGAATATCTCCTTAAATTTTTTTTTTAGTTTTTTGGGTCACACCCGGTGATGCTCAGGGGTTACTCATGACTTTGCACTCAGGAATTACTGCAGGCAGTGCTCGGGGGACCATATGGGATGCTGGGAATCGAACCTGGGTCAGCCGCGTGCAAGACAAACGTCCTACCTGCTGTACTATCGCTCCAGCCCCTCCTTAAAGTTTAAAAGTAGTTTTCTGTTTCAAAGATTACTATATTACTTGCGGTGGTGGGATGCTTGGTTGTATAAGGCTGCAAGGCTGAGTTAGCAGTACATGATGTTTCTCTAAAATTACTTATCATTGCTACTCTGATGTAATCTCATGTCAGATGTTACACCACACTCTTTATATTTCTAGGTTTGCCAGTTTAGATCATCTACATTTTCTGATGTCGAAGCTCATTTCAGAGCATCCCATGAAAACACTAAGAACTTGCTCTGTCCTTTTTGCCTAAAAGTTAGTAGAATGGCAACTCCCTACATGAATCATTACATGAAGCACCAGGTAAGATTTAGCTTTTTTCTTTTTTTATTTTGTCTTTGTGAAATGGTATATACAGTTTATCTTCACTTTCTGTCATTGATTCATAGTCCTTAGAAACGGAATTTTAAGCAAAATAACATGTAATGAGAATAGTTTGACCACAGGCTAATTTTATAAACAAAGAGTTAAGTTCCTATGGCATGGTCCTGTCCTGTCCTCCCGTTGTTCATCGATTTGCTCAAGCGGGCCTAGTAACGTCTCCATCATTGTGAGACTTGTTGTTACTGTCTTTGGCATATCGAATACATCACAGGTAGCTTGCCAGACTCTGCTGTGCGGGAGAGATACTGTCGGTAGCTTGCCAGGCTCTCCGAGAGAGTCGGAGGAATCAAACTCGGACTGACCTGGCCGGCCGCGTGTAAGGCAAACGCCCTACTGCCGTGCTATCGCTCCAGCCCATCCTATAGCATATTTTGAAAATTTTATTATTACACCAAGATTTACCAAGTGATTCATAGTACGGTTGTTTCAGGTATTAAATGTTCCAACACTAATACCACCACCACAGTGTGTTCCTCCCTCCACCTATGTCCCCAGTTACCCATCTACCACCCCAGCCTGGCCCCTTGGAGGCACAAACAAATTTACTTCATATTGCTATTTACAGCACAAAGGCAAATGGAATTATCAAAGCTTAGATCAATAGGAGTCAAATTGTGTAATTGTTGTATCCTATACAATAGTGTTACTTAAGTCATTGAGGATCTACTGTGCTGGTTAGTGCTAGTTGAACCTTCTGTGTTATTGTTTGGGCTCATTGAGCTTGGTGGGCTTCTATGCCACTTTCCCATCAGATGTGCTGGTCTGACGCTGCTATGAAATGTGGAGATGTCGCATGGCTGCATGTGCTGCTGCTATCCAGAAGCTATAGATCTGGAGGGGCTGGAGCGATAGCACAGCGGTAGGGCATTTGCCTTGCACGCAGCCAACATGGCCGACCCGAGTTCGATTCCTCTGCCCCTCTCGGAGAGCCTGGCAAGCTACCGAGAGTATCTCGCCCGCACGGCAGAGCCTGGCAAGCTCCCCGCGACGTATTCGATATGCCAAACACAGTAACAACAAAGTCTCCAATGGAGACGTTACTGGGCCCGCTCGAGCAAATCGATGATCAACGGGAGGGCCTTTACTTTACTTACTTTACTTATAGCTCTGGAGCTGGTAGCCTGGCAGCTTGCTGGGGTTCAGTTGGGGCTTTGGGCCATGTCTATGTTGAGGGTGTTGGTGTGGCTGAGGGCTGCTATGCCTTCAGGCTGAAAGAGGAGTCAGCCCACCCCCATTCAGAAAAGGCCCCAGAGCTCTCAGCCTGGACCAGTCTACCCAGGAACATTGGTACCAGCAGGGGCCAGAGAAATAATACAGTGGGCAAGGCACTTGCCTTGCATGCTATTGACTGGGATGCTATCCCTGGCATCCTACATGGTCTCCAGCACACTACCAGGTGTCATTCCTGAGTACAGAGCCAGGAGTGACCTTGAGCATGGCCAGGTGTGGCAAAAAAAAAACAAACTGAAAATTGAATGAAGATTTGGTTAAGTTTGGTTAGTTGTGGAGCTGGGTCGTTTCTCTGCCATCAATATGACTGGTGTGGGAGTAGGGGTTGGGGTTGCTGAGTTTTACAGTGGCAGGGCTTGGGTGGGGACTCACCCCCCACACACCATTTCTAGAATCTCCTTGAGTTCTCAGCTTATAAGCTTGTCTTACTTGGGACATTCAGCTGCTCTTTGTTCTTTATTGAGATTAGCTACCTACAGCATATATCTGATCACAGAAACATCACTATACTTCTAAATAAAGACCCCCTCCAAAGACAAATAATTGAAATATGATTATTTAATCAAGTATTGTATTCTCATCAACTCACTAATTTTCTTACTCTTGATTGCATTATAAATGCCAATTCAGCATTGATGCTGCATTATTTTTAGCTTGACTCATTTGATAATCGTGAAATTAATTTGTACTTAATTGTGTAAAAATTATAAAAAATAGTTGTTCAGACACCTACAGGATCATCTATGTTACTGGGATAGTAACAGCATGCGTTCCCCCTTTTTTTCGGAGAGTTCTACAACTGGCAATACAAAGGGGTTACTCTTGGTTTTGCGCTCAGGAATTCCTCCTGGCAGTGTTCAGGGGATCATATGGGATACTAGGGATCTAACCAGTGTCAGGCGCATGCCAAGGTAAATGCCCTACCCACTGTACTCTCTCCAGTCTCAGCTTTTTTCAATTTTTGCTTTTTGAGACATAACTCAGGGTAATCAGAAACTGCTCTCGAATCTTTTTCAGGGTTCACTACCAACAGTGCTCGAGGCACCATGTGGTGCTGGGAATCAAACCTGGACCTCCTACATGCAAAGCATGTGCTCAGTCATTTGAGTCCCCAGCTTATGCTTACATTTTAAAAACCTTGGTAGTCTACCTCACCCTAAGAACTTCTGGCAGAATCTCTTCTATGGTTTCCCAGAAGTTTCATTTTGGGGCTGAAAAGATATGACAGCAAGTAGGGAACTTGGCTGATCCAAGTTCAATCCTCGGCATCCCATATGGTCTCCTGGGCACCATCAGGAATGATTTCTGAGTGTAGAGCCAGGACAACCTCTGAGCATCACCAAGTATGGCTCTAAAATAAAACAACAAACAACAACAAGCAAAAAAAAAAAGTTTATGGGGGAACATCTCTAGAAAAGCTTTAGGTTCCTAGGAATAATCTTGCTCTGTAGGCTTCACAATTCAGTGTTTGGGCCCTGAGATGTGGTGCTGCACAGGCCCAGCAGTGTCAGGGATTCAGATAGGGGCTGACTTGCAAGGTCTGCACTCCAGACCTTTGAGCTATCTCCCTGGCTTCCCAAACTCTATTCTATCAAATGTTAGTATATGTCCTGCTTAAAATTTGTTCTTGCAACAAGAGATGCAATAAATGGCTCAATTTACAGTTAGTCATTTTTAAATTTATTTCGGTTTAGGGGCCACACCCAGCGGTGCTTACTCTTGGCTCTGGGCTCAGGGATCATTCCTAGCAGATCAGGGGACCATATGGGATCCAGGGATCGAACCCAGATTTTCCCACATGCAAGGCAGGTGTCCTGCACACTGGACTATCTTTCCAACCCTATTTATTTGTGTATTTTTAAAGCAAGATTTTTCAGGGGCAGGAGAGATAGCTCAAAGTAATAGGATTCATGCCTAACATGTGCAAATGACTCACTCCAGCCCTTTGAGCTATATTCCCTGCCTGACACTGAGCTTTCCATGAACTAATATGAGATGTAAATGCCAGGACTGGAGAGATAGTACAGCAGGTAAGGTGCCTGCCTTGGACACCTCCAGGCAACCTGAATTTCATGCCCAGGACCATATATGTATGGTCCCTTGAGCACCACCAGGAGTGATCCCTGAGCACAGAAGGATGTGGCTGCCAACAACCAAATTTTAAAAAATGAATGTGCTCGAAGCCTTGAATCACATGGTACAGTTTATATAAATCACTTATGCAAAAGAATGTAATTACAGTTAAATATTTTCTTTTTTTCCTTTGGCTAAACTTTTGTTTGGGTGCCTCACCCGCAGTGCTCAGAGCTTTCTTCTGGCTCTGAGCTCAGAAATCACTCCTGGTGGGCTGGGATAACATATGGGAGGCAAGGGTCAAACCTGGGTCAGCCATGTGCAAGACAACCACCCTACCCTCTGTGCTACTGCTCCAGCCCCAGTTGCTTCTCTTCTGAGAATTAGAAAAATCTGCGGACAATAAAAAAAACACCCCAGAATCTGAACACTTAGCCTCTAGGGCATTTCCCTGACAAAAACAAAATAGAAAAACCACCTCATATGTTGCTGCAGTTAGGTACTAGGGGATTGATTAAACTTGTCCTGTGCAACTCCATTGGGAAAGGATTCTTAGAAACCGTTTCCTAGTATCCTCCAGACTCCACCCAAGGCACCTTTGAAAATTCTTTTCTTCTCTGTAGCCTTTTACTGTAATAAATCATAGATCACGAGTGGTAAAACTTCTAAGTCTTTCAGATCCTCTTCAGAAACATCAAATTTGTGGGGGCCGGAGGGAGAGAGGGAGAGAGAGAATGAGTGTACTTGGAGGTTGCTCCCCGTATTCTTTCAAAATCAAATTATTTATAATGGGAGATGATAAAAGACTATTTATTTCACTCTCTGGAACCAGAGAGACAGACTGACCAACTGACCAGTCTATCAGTTGATTTACCTGTGGGAGGCCTACATTCAATCCCCAGTATCACACAATTCCCAGGAAAATCACTGGGTTTGGCCACACACCTCTCCAACAAAATAAAGCCAAAAGATCATAATTACATTTTTACAGTTAGAATTCAGAGTATTTTCAGAGCCTGAGATTTTATGGTGGTAGAAATTATTTCTAATAGTATGTTTGTAAACTGTTTTGTATGTTTACACTGTTTGTAAACAGAAAAAAGGAGTTCATCGTTGTGCAAAATGTAGACTACAGTTTTTGACCTGCAAGGAGAAACTGGAGCATAAGAACCAGCATCGAACATTTATAAAGCCAAAAGAGCTTGAAGGATTGCCTTCTGGTACAAAAGTGAGTTTTTAATATATTGTCTTTTCATATTTTATATAAGGATAGAAATAAACTCCTGTCTGATTTTATCCAATGGTAAAGGTTTCTTCTGGTTATAACTAAAATTTTAATTTTAGCTTTTGTCATCCTAATACTACTTGGAAAACATTTTGTGAGAGCTGTTGCTTTTTTGAATAATACTTGGAAACCATTGGTTGTTTTTTTAAGTGATTGTTATATGCCAAACTGCAACATTCTCCTTTGTGGTAAGTGCAAGAAGATTAACTGTAGACTGAAGTCAGGGGCTTAATTCAACATTCTCTAGGCTTATTTTTGGCAGTTCCAGTTGGCAGCATGTGACGTGTCTGCTTCAGCTGCTAGACTCAAGTTCAGATATCATGTTTAATTTATTTTTGTTCCACTATCAGTCATAGTGACTTGAATGCCACAGTTAGCTCAAATTGGTGTTTCTATGTCTATTGTCCATTCTCAGTGAAGTTATTTCACTTCTGAATAACAGCGCTCTCTTCAGTGAGCTAACACACATCTGACTACAAACTTCATTTTCCCTGATGACCTTATATATGTGTTTTCTCTGATTCTCTTTTTGTTTGGGGGGCACATCGGGCAGTGCTCTGGGCTTAGTCCTGGCTCAGAGCTCAAGGGTCACTCATAGTGGACTTGGGGGAACATATCTGTTTAAACTTAAGGTACATACAATAATTGAAACGTCCAAGTTTTATATGGTAGCTCCCTTTAAGGAAATTTTGTATATTACTCTTTGTGGGGCCTTCATGGTAACCTTTGGAACCATAAATCCTGCCCAGTACGTCCTCAAGAAAGAGCAGGTTATATCTGCTAGAGTGCTATTTTACAGTACCTAAGAGAAATGCAGGCCTTTTCAGAGTTGTTATTTTAGGCTTATGAAAGCTTTTTAGTTCTATCAGGGCATATGATAGCACATCAATTTGTACAGGTTCATTAGTATTTGTGTCAATATGTAGCTGTCATAATGTTAAGCTATTTTATTAATGACAGTAAACTAATACCGAGGTGAATTTTATCTAATTGGGATGACCATTTAAAGCACATGGAAACTGATAGAAATTTGTATTTGGAATTTTCAAATTAACTATGGTTTTCTTTTTCTATTGAAGTATCATAACAGTAGTTGAGGTATTCATATACCATATAATTCACCTGTATTAAGTATAAAATTTAACAATGGCTTTTAGCATATTCACAAAAACGTGCAAACATCACTGCAGTGCTTTTCTTTTGGTTTTTGAACTATACTTGATGGTGCTCAGGACTTAACTCCTGGCTCTACATTCAGGGATCACTTCTGGCATATAGGATGCAAAGGATCAAGCCTGCGTCTGCTACATTTAAGAAAAGCACCCTATCTGCTGAATTACTGTTTTGGCCCCAGAAGTACTTTTAATTTTTTATGACTATATTTTTTGGCCACACAAGGTTGAGCTTAGTGCTTCCTCCTGGCTCTTTGCTCAGGGATCAGTTCTGGCAGGACTCGGTGGGACTATATGTGGTGCCAGGTATCAAACCTGGGTCCGCCACGTGCAAGGCAAGCACCCTAACTACTGTTCACTCACACTGGCTGTACTCTCTTTTTTCCCTGTGGCTTTGCATATACTGGAAATTTTATTTAAGTGGAGTCATTCATTATGTGATCATTCACAATCAGCTTCTTCCACTTAGTATAATGTTTCTTGAATTTGTCCATATTTAGTTGTATCAGTACTTAACTCATTCTTATGGCTGAATATTATTCCATTGTATGGATCAACTGTAATTCATCATTTGACAGGTATTTGACATGTTTCTGGTTTTTTCCTTTTATGAATAATGTGTCTGGCAAATTACATGTACAGGCATACCTTGGAGATATTATGGATTTGGTTTCAGGTCACTGCCATAAAGCAGCCATCATAATAAAGCAAGTTGCATAAATTGTCTGGTTTCCAATAGCATATAAAATTTCTGTGTATTAGGTCCAGAGAGATAATATAGGGGTTAGGATGCTTGCCTTACATCTTGTGAACCTGATTTGAATCCTTGACGCCACAGATGTTCCCCTAAGCACAGAGAAAGAATAGCCCCTGAGTATCTCCAGGTGTCGCTCCAACCCCTGCCCCAAAACAAAAGTTTCGTTTGAACTATACTGTAGTTTATTAAGTGTGCAGTAGCACTATGTCAGAAAAAAATGTACAAGTCTTACTTTAAAAGTATTTTGCATACAGGAGGCCAGGGTTCTATCTCCAGCACCACATGGTCATGAGAACAACCAGGAGCAACCCTGGAGTAAAAAATCAGGAATAATCCCTGAGCATCACTGGGTGTGGATGACCCCAAACACACAAAAAAATCCTTCAGTACAAAAAATGCTAACCATGGGGCTGGAGAGATAGCACAGCGGGTAGGGCATTTGCTTTGCACGCGGCCTACCCGGGTTCGATTCCCAGCATCCCATATGGTCCCCTGAGCACCGCCAGGATTAACTCCTGAGTGCAGAGCCAGGAGTAACCCCTGTGCACCACCAGGTGTGACCCAAAAAGCAAAAAAAATGCTAACCATGATCTGAGGTTATTTATTATTGACTATACTGACATTTAATAGTAGTGTGGTGATTACTTTTTTATGGTTCATGGGATAAAACTTAGGTCTCATGAGGCAGGCACCTCATCACTGAGTCACATTCCCAGCTAATGATTTTTTCTAAAACTATTTATTGCATGGCCAGAGCAATAGTACAGCAGGTAGGGAGCTTGTCTTGCACATGACTGACCCGGGTTCAATCGCCGGCATCCCATATGGTTCCCTGAGCATTGCCGGGTATGGCCCCAAAACCAAAACAGTAAAAAGTAAAACTACTTATTGCCTCTATTTCTTATAGGTTACCATTCGAGCTTCATTTGGATCTGTTCATTCAAGACCATCAACTACATCACCTCCCAGTAGTCCGAGTACTTCTTCTTTTCAGCTCCCAGCTCCGAAATCTAAAAGTGCAACTGCCAAAAGTTCTGCAAAATGTGCTGCCAGCAAATCTAAGGCTGGCAAAGCTAAAGTGAACAAAGCTAATGCCAGCAAAGCTAAGGCTAGCAAAGCTAAGGCCAGCAGAGCTAAGGTCCTCAAAGCTAAGGTCATTAAGGCTAAGGCTGTCAAGGCTAAGGCTGTCAGGGTTAAGGTTGGCAAGGCTAAGGCTGGCAAAGCTAAGGATATCAAAACTAAATCTGGCAAAGCCAAGGTAACCAAATATAAGATCAACCCGGATTGCCCATCTACATCTGCATCTGCTGCAGGTAAAGCTAGTGCAAGTAACGCAGTGCAAAGTGACATACAACAAAAAATCAGAACCGCTATCAGAAGACGGTATCGCAGGAGAAAGACTGCTATCACTGTAGCTATGAAGAATGTAAGGTAAAATCTTTTATTCTTGGTATACAGTATTAATTTCATCTTAACTATGAGAAGTTTGCTTTGTTAGAATTTATCGTATCACAAAACCTCCACAAATATTTATGAGATAATCTCTTACCTGGATAAAGGCCAAGGAGAGAATAAAAGGATACTGTATATAGCTGCTGAGCAGAGTTCATCGTTTATTCTGTTGTCCTTCTATGTTAATCTATATTTTACGCTTGTATCTTGTGATAATTGAATATATCATCATTTTTGCAGGGCAACATTATTAAATTTTTTACACTTAGCTTGTTTGGAAAAAATTTCCTAATTATAAGTATTTAAAATGTTAATTTAAATATTTTGGCATTGGTTAATAAAAGGCTTTCCCTTACTACCTTTGTTTTATATTTTTGTCATTTCTTTCTGTCTCCCATAAGGTGTAATCGGGGACTTCACAAGTGCATTGAATGTCATTCCAAAATAAAAGATTTTGCAGGCCACTTTTCAATATATATTCAGTGTAATTTTTGCAAATATAATACTAACTGCAACAAAGCCTTCGTAAATCATATGGTGAGGTAAGTTGACCATATATTATCAGAATTTTCATTCAAGATGTTTGATTTTTGAAAACAAAGTTGTAATGTTAGAAGCCAGGTTGTCACATCAAGGAGCTAATGGATTTCAAAATATTACACACTACTGTTTTCTAGCTCTATAATGAATCAGTAAGACATCAGTAAGACAAAAATTAAAATAGTACTTAGGCTAATCAATTTAGTATAGGAAAATTAATTTTTCTATGTCTTTTAAAAAGTGGTTATTTAAAATATTTTCAAGACATTTAGCAAACCCATACATGCAACAGCATGTTCCCCTCTTCAGAATAGTCACTTTGAGAGAGTCCAGATTTATCAAAGATGTGAAGAAAATTATTGATGCTCCCAAGTATACATGCTTTACTCTTTCCCTCCATCTTGCCCTTCCCTTTCTCTCATCTATTTGTTCATATTCACTGAAATAGGAGATTTCAAGTGAGGCTATAGTATACTTCAGTCATAATAATAGTTCTGAAATTCATTTTTCTACATCATTTTACATCGTGAGTACCTACTACGTAACTCTGTGTTAGAGAAAGACTGTAAAGCCCACATTATGTTCCTGTAAGCCTCACTCATAGGCACTTACTTTATTCCTGAGGGTGGGTTTGGTTTTGGTTTTGTTTTGTGGCCACACCCAGCAGTGCTCAGGGCTTTTTCCTAGCAATGCTCAGGGGACCATATGGGGTAAACTCAGGTTGGTCATGTGCAAGGCAAGAATCCTGCCTACAGTACTCTCTCTCTGGGCCCCGTATTGATTTTTTAAGCAGACAGAAAAGTTCATTTCTTTTAGGCCACCATAATAAGACTTCTATTTATGTTAACTTTCTGATTGTAGCCAATTGCCGTATTCAAGAATTGTCATACTTTAGTACTTCACTCATGAGATTTTTCTTTCCCATGGTGATCAATTTTACCTCAAGGTACCATGGCATATTTTTTTTTGCTTTTTGGGTCACACCCCGCAATGCACAGAGGTCACTCCTGGCTCTGCACACTCAGGAATTATCCCTGGCGGGGCTCTGGGGACCATGTGGGATGCTGAGACTCAAACATGGGTTGGCCACACTCAAGGCAAATGCCCTACTGTGCTATCACTCTAGCCCCATCCATGACAACTTTTAAGTCCAGCATTTCTCATTAACTCTGATGTGTGGCACCCATTCCTTACTGTTCTCCCATTTTACTTCATCATACATAGTATTTATTTGTTTTGATTTTCTTTTTAATGTAATTTTTAAATTTCTAATAATTTTATTAGATGAGATCTATTATAGTGCCTTATTACTTTATTCAAAAATATCAAAGTAAAATTAACCATATTTATTCTGTTCTGATGTAATATAAGTTACATGTTTGTTTTCTTTTGCTTTCCTTAAAGTTTTTGATATATGAAGTTTTTTAAATTTCTTTTCAAATTTTATTTTCCCTTTACACCTTATATAAACACTGGTTTACAAAGTTGTTCATGATGATTTGCTGCAGTCAGTATACCAACACAAATCACACCACTGTTGCACCTTCCCACCAGTATTATCTTCAGTTTTCCCAGCCACCCCTTAAGCCTACCTCATAGCAGGCCCTCGATAATTTATTTTATATTGCTTTCTGAAACATTGATCAAAAATTGTTTCTTTAGCAGAAAGTTAGTGAAGATTGTTTATCTTACCATATAACTATTAAGCCCTTTTGTAAGAAATTACTAAGATGTAATTACAGTTTAATCCATTTGTGTTGGTATTTTAATCGAGATTGGTCACCTTCTACAGTATATCCCATCCAATCTGGTGTGCTACTCCTGGTTTATCAGTGTTGCAGAGTTTGAGGTTTCACTCCAGGAAGTCCAGAATTTTTAGCAGGGTGATGCAGCTGGAGTTATATATAGTTGGCATTTGGGGGCATGTGTGTAACTTCCTGAGCTTCCGGAAGTGCAGGGAGATGTGGGGAGGTAGCCCATACCCGATTTCATGAAAGCCTGCAGATTTCTGTCACAAAACCTACATATCTTGAGTTTTTCAACAGATGAATTTTTGGATGAGGCTCATTCCAGGCAGTGGAGTCTGACCTGGAACATGGCAATTGGAGTGTGGAGATTTTTGTCTGCTGGGGCTCTGCTTGGTCGGGTGCTGGGCTCACTGGCCCCCCTGTGGAGTGCATCAAACAACTAATGTTTCGGAAGAATCTCTGCATCTTGTTGATCTTTCTCGAGATTTATTTATGAGTCAATATTTTGACTTCTATCGGACTTTCAGTTTTGACACTTCAGTTCAGCAGCACCAGTCCAACTTACTCGCCAGTCTCCCCCTTAAGTCATCTATTTTGAACATTGCTTCAATTTTTATTCTAGAATTCTTTTCATCTTTAGTCATCCTTATTCGTACTATCCTTGAATCCCCCATCCTTTTTAAGTTTTCTTCTATGCTTGGTTCTAGACGACTGTACTGCTGCTCATTGAATCCACTCTTGGAAAGGTTGTTAGTCATGTAGTAATAGTTCATATTTAACCTATCATCTATAACTTTTCTCTTTGTTTCATATTTTGGTGGCAATGCTCAGGGCATACTCCTGGCAGTACCAAGGTATTGCAACTAGGTTAGCCACACACAAGGCAAGTGCCCTGCTCATTGTACTCTCTCTTCGGCCCCTAACTCACTATTTTATTACCCTTTTCCCTTCAACTCTTAGTGCCTCCTTATATACCCTTTCTTTATACCCTTGCTGGGTACCTAAACTACTCTTAGAGGTTTTTTTGAGCCACACCTGGCATTGCTCAAGCCTTACTCTTTGTGGTGCTCAAGGGACCATTTCATATAGAGTGCTGGCGATTGAACCCAGTTCTGCCACGTGCAAGGCAAACACCCTATTATCACTCCTGCACCCACTCTGAGAGTTTTTTCTTTAACCTATCACCTGTAAATACTTCAATTTCAGTGCTGATTTTTCCTGATATCTATTCCTTCATCTATAACCATTTGATAGATGTTTTCACTTTTTTTTTCTTTTTGGGTCACACACGGCGATGCAAAGGGGTTACTCCTGGCTCTGCACTCAGGAATTACCCCTGTCGGTGCTCAGGGGACCATATGGGATGCTGGGAATTGAACCTGGGTCGGCTGCGTGCAAGGCAAACACTCTACCCGCTGTGCTATCACTCCAGCCCCCAATGTTTTCAATTTTGATATACTAGGATCTGTATGAAGCACAGATAGGGCCAGAGATAGAGGACAGGAGGTAAGACACTTACCTCGCACACAGCCAACCCCTGTTTAATCCCTGGCACTGCATATCATCTGAGCATGACGTAGCCTGTGCCACCCCCCAAAAGTTCCATATTAATATGTGTCTGGGATCTCAGATACTGTAACTCCAACATCCTTTTGACACTATTTTTCAAGGCCTCAGTTATATAATCATGGAACATCAATTGGAAATAATACACTTTTAGTGTTTGAAGCCTTTGAAGTTCTTTTTTGGGGGATGGGTCACAGCCAGTGATGCACTGGTGTTACTCCTGGCTCTGCACTCAGGAATTACCCCTGGCAATGCTCTGGACCATATGGGATGCTGGGAATGAGCCCCAGATCAGCCGCGTGCAAGACACACGCCCTACCTGCTGTACTATTGTTCCGGTACCCTGTGAAGTTCTTTTGATTTCTCACCATTTGCCATGGCATCTTTGAGAATCCAACCATCCTGCCTCCCAGTTACTGTGATAGTTCTGCATCCGTGCCATGGTTTGCTCTAAACCAGATTCCAGCCAATCTCCATAAATCACTCAGATGAATTTAACCTCTAATCCTTGTCAAACACGTGTCTGGCCCAAAAGGGCCTTAATTCTCCCCATGATTTATAATATATTGAATTAGAAAATTATTTTCAAGCCTTGGGTTAATTCTGTCCTCCTTTCTCCTGTTTTTAAATTCTTTTGTAGGACTTCCAGCCTCATTTAATCCTAGAACATTTGGATTGGTTTGAGACTTTGTTCATAACTACTTCCCAACTTTAGTGAGCCCAAAGGCTTCGTTGTGATCTCACACAACTCTCAGTACTTTCTATTCCCCTCCTAGAGAGCTGAAAGTACCCATTTCTTTTCTAAGGAACTTGCAGGTCTCTATTTCTGCATTTCCCGTAATTTAGTAGTGCATCATGTCCCTTGTTCCTACCCAGTGTGGACTTTGTGTCATAGACACAAACTCTATATGATGGAGAAAATATACATGAAGTGGTTTTTTTCTTATTATGATTTCTTGGAGTGCCCCCCCTCTTGCCTTCTGTTACCTCCTTCTATGAAGCATCATAGCAACTCACAGGAATCACCCTTTCTTTGAGTTCTTCCTTATATTAAATATGTGTCTCTCTTATCTCAGAGAAGATTTTCTTGCTTTCACCATGACAACCTACTCTGAGGATATTTTCCTGAAATTTATAGCTAATTAGAATCTTTCTTGTCCTGTGATGCATGATACACTGAATATAGTTACCTTTTGTGTAACAGCAACCATTAACTTCATGTATTGACAGGTTTATTGCTCTCGGTGCTTCTCAAACTTTATCTTGCATACAGGCAGTCCGAAAAATACTAACACTGGTTTCTGTAGCCCCATGAGAATTAATTCAGGTCTGGAGTCATCAGACCTGAGAGTTTGTATATTTAATTAGCTCCTAGTGGATATAGGTGCTTTTGGGCCAGTGGAATACACTTTTGAGTTATACTGTGCCCTGCTAATTCTGGCCAATCCTGTTTTCTAAAACAGGAAGCTTTCCTTATCAATTTGAAGGGGAAGTGTAAAAGCTGTTACCATTGGCTATGAAATTTGGTTAGTGGTTTTCTGTATATAAAGGAAGTGTTGGTTTTTAACTCATGAGCTTTGCTTTCTTTCGTTCACTTTCTTTTGAATCTTTCCTAGTTCTTACAAAGGATTTTTTAAATGTTTCCTTTTACTGATGGTAAGTAATGCTATTTAGCTCATGTAGCATTTGCTTTGAGAATCATTCAGATTCTCCCCACCCTGAGTACATTACAATTAGGTAATTCTTATCTATGACAATTTGTCTTATAGCAAAATATTAGCAATCACCTTCAAATTGTTTTCAATTCCTGATAGCTGAAAACATTACATTTCATGCTCTTTGCATTTTCACTTAAGGGTTTTTAAAAGGGTACTACTGATTATCTAAGAATATTAGAAAATACAGATGTGAAATAGAGTATAATATTAAGAATTTGAATTAACCAGAGTTTACTAACAGAATTCTATGATTTAGATAATGTTTTAATTGCAAACTTAGAAACTAATCGACTTGAAATATGGTTATAAAAGTAATAGAATATAAGTTATAAAATAATAATAAAATCTCTTGTTTCTTATCTAGTTCTCACAGCAACCCTCCAAGTAAGCGGTTTTATATCTTTAGGAAGCATCCTGGAGCGTTCAGGTAACTAGTCAATCTTTTTCCATTCTCTGTTAATTGTAACTTTTGTCCAGCCTGATGCTTGAGTGCCTAGAAAATTAAATGGTGATTGCTTATTAGAATTTTATTCATTCTTTACTTTTAGATAAAAGGGGTATGGTAGTCTATTCTCTCATCAAACGTTCATTGATATTAGGCACTGAGATGAAAATTTCAGGTTGAAGTGATAATACAGCAGGTAGGGCACTTACCTTGCATGCAGCCAACCTGGCTTTAGTCCCCAGCACCACAGGAGTGATCCTCTGAGTACAGAGCCAGAAGCAAGCCCTAAACACAGCTGAGTGTTACCAAAACACTGAAAAAAAGATGAAAAATATTTGTTTTATGCATAAATAAGTTCCCCCAACAATAATTTAAATATTAAAAAGAGGTTTAAGATATAAAATGCCTACTATTTAGTTTGATCAATATATAGACTAATTATTTTTATTTTTACTTTTGAAATAAAAATGTACAATGCGCAACTTCTGTACCATAGAGGAAAAAATAACATTACAAAGTAATTGATAATTGATAATACAAACTAACTCAGATTCCTGAAAACATCTTTGTGGGATTTTGGGGGAGTGAGTGGGTAAGGAGTTAGACTATACCTGGGTGCTTCTTTGGGATTACTCCTGGCTTTGTGCTCAGATATCACTCCTAGTGGTACTTGAGACTAGTACTACTTTGACCCTGGGATCAAATCAGGGTCAGGCTACATGCAAGACAAGCACCTTAACTCCTGCACTGTCTCTCCAGCCCCTTACTTTAAGCATCCTATTTTCCACATTCTTCTGAATCCTTTGACTGTGTCTTCCCTAAACAAGTTACTTTGCTCATGTTGTCATTGCTGTTTGAAATTCTAGTGTCAAGATCTTTGTAGCGCCAGGCTAACTCATAGTCTGAGTTCTGCTGGGAGTGACCCCTAAGCACAGAGCCAGAAGTGGCTAGAGTATGGCCAAGTATAATCCTAAATCCCTCCCAATGCATGCACGCACACACACTCACACATTCGTCCCATAAAAAGTGGGGGGGACTTAAATTCAAGGGCCCAGTTTCAGTTCAGTTTATTTAGTTCTATCAGTCGGATATAAATCTGACCCTCTGTAAAAAGAAGTGATTAAATTATAGCACCTATCCTTTGGATTATTATAAAATTTAATCTAGACTGCTCAATCTAACCTGGATGCTGAAAGGAAGTAAAATGATATGAGTGATACACTGTCAGTAACAGTATTGCAAACCACTGTATTGCAACAGTATTGCAAAGGGGCAAGTGCCTGCCATAGTGGCAGGACACGGGTTGGAGGGAAACTGGGGACATTGATGGAGGGAGGTGGACACTGTTGAAGGGATTGGTTTTGGAACCTTGTAGGCCTGAAACTAAATCGTGAATAACTTTGTAACTTGGTAATTCACTGTGATGCAATAAATTTTAAATAAATTGCACAGTTTTCATAGAGTATTCAGTAAGTGGTTGATATCTTAAAATGTTTGAAATATTGACTGTTTTAAGGAAGAAGTTATCACTGTCACTGTCCTCCCATTGTTCATCGATTTGCTCGAGCGGGCCCAGTAATGTCTTCATTGTGAAATTTGTTATTACTGTGTTTGGCATATCGAACATGTCATGGGTAGCTTGCCAGGCTTTGCCATGCAGGCGAAATACTCTAGGTACCTTGCTGGGCTCTCCAAGAGGGGCAGAGGAATCGAACCCGGGTCGGCCGGGTTGGCTGCGTGCAAGGCAAATGCCCTACCCACTGTGCTATCGCTAAAGTCCAAGGAAGAAGTTAGAAATAATGTATGTTTTTCTTGCTGGAACCTTCACACCACATAGTCCCCCAAGTAGCCCACCTCAGAGAGACAACAGCTGGGAGGAATTTCAAGGGTGGGGCAGAAAGTATGAGGCTTAAGTTTTACGCCTAGTGGGGCTCAGAGATTGTTAGGGAACCATGGAGTGTCACATATTGAATCCAGGGCTCTAACATGTGTTACAGCACTTTGAGCTGTCTCTCCAGCCTGTGAAGCTCATGTGCCAGTGTGGCATGTAGGTATAAATAGACAACAGGCAACAGAAAATAAAGCTGCTAGGGAGGAATCAGTCTAAGTAAGGCATGCTACTGGTTTTTATTCCCCTAAGATAAAGTACCAGTTTCTACTTAAAATGAACTTTAGAATTTGTTAATAACAATAATACAGAATTTGTTAATAGCAATAATTACAGTATGTAATCAGGGAATGGTTTGGATCATCCCGGCAGTGCTCAGATCATACTCTTGGCTCTGCATTCAGGGATCACTCCTGGCAGACTCGGGGGTCCATATGGGGTGCCGGAGATCAAAACTAGAACAGCCACATACAAGGCAAACGACCCACCTGCTATACTATCACTCCAGCTCTTACATGATTTATTTTTATTTTTAGTTAATTTTTTATTTTGGCTTTTTGGGTCACACCGGGCGATGCCCAGGGGTGACTCCTGGTGGTGCTCAGGGGACTATATGGGATACTGGGGATCAAACCCAGGTCGACCACATGCAAGGCAAATACCCTACCTGCTGTACTATTGCGCCAGTCCCCATGATTTATTTTTAAAGCCTTACAGTTTCTTCTCTAGTTTTCTTATCACTTAAATAAGGTAGTAGGTTGTAGAGTCCACCAAAAGTACCTCTTTTTGTTTGCTCTTTCATTTGGGCGGCCACACGCAGTGGTGCTCAGGACTTGCTTTTGGCTCTGTGTTCAAGGATCACTTCTGGCAGGGCATGGAGCACCATCTGTGGTGCTGGGAATCAAACTCGGGTTAGCTACATGTAAGGCAAGTGCCCACCCATGTTACTATCTTTCCAACCCTCCTTTGCTCCTGCATCTACAATAACAATAGCGTACATATGAAAGAAATATGCTCTGCCACTGGTTTATATTCTTGGTTCCTCTGCCCTTTTATTCATGCTTTAACTTCCAACTGAGTAACCTCTGATAAGTAGTCTTTGAAGTCAGAACTCTCATTGCACTTACTACGAGTCTTGTATTACTTTAACTGCTGAAATGGTGCTTGAAAAAGATATGTCTGACAAAATTGGGGCGGGAAAGTCACAATACACTATAAGCAAATCAAAAGTTTTTACGTGGAAGATAAAATATTTTTCTTGGGGCTGGAGCCAATAGCACAGCGGGTAGGGCTGAGCACCTGAGCACCGCCAGGGATGATTCCTGAGCTCAGAGCCAGGAGTAACCCCTGTGCATTGCTGGGTGTCACCCAAAAAGCAAAAAAAATAAAATAAAATAAAATACTTTTCTTTGGGAGGCCAGAGTGATAGTACAGTGGGTAGGGCGCTTGTCTTGCATATGGCAAACGTGGGTTCAATCACTAGCAGCCCATGTGGTCTGAGAACCTCCAGGAGTGATCCCTGAGTGCAGAGCCAGGAGTAAAGCACCAAGCACCGCTGGGTGTGCCCACCGCCAAAAAGTTTATTTTCTGTCTTCTTTTTCCATAGGGCCATGACTCTGGTGTGCCTTAAATGTGATTTCCTAGCTCATTCTTCTTGTTTGGATCTCATGGCTAAACACTTAAGCCAGCGTAAAAATCACACCTGCCAAGTCATTGAGGAAAGAGGTATGTATATGAAATCATTTTACTTTACTGGTATTTTAGTGTTTCGATTAGTCTCAATCTTTGCTCTTACTATTAAATCGATAGTCTTACTCATTGTGTATGCTACTTTTTAATGGAAACTGCTTACAATTTCAGTTCGTCGTGGTATTTTCCATTTCTGAAGCCAGCTAAGAGTAAGTTTAATTTTTTAGTGCATTTTGGATGAATTTTAGCACTGTTGAATTTTTTTAATGAATTCTTAATACAAAAATAATAATTTTTTTTTCTGTTTTTAAAGATGCATTTGAAATAAGATTCCTGCTCTATGGAGCTCGTGCAACCTGGTGCAAGACAAGTTGGAATTAGTTCAAAGTCCTGAAGTGTTTTCTTACTCACATGCAGTTTCCTAAGTTGACGGTTCCTAAGTTCAGAGTTCTGAAGTGTTTCCTCAGAAGAAAGCAGTTAAAACAGTCAAGTTCACGACACTATCTCTCATTATTTAGCTCTTTAGGTCTCAGATGACACTAGATTCTTATTCCACCTTATCTTTGTGTCAGGTTACTGTATCTTAGTATATGAAGTGGACTCCAGAAAAAGCTTTCCTTGCTATGGCCTTTTCTCGCTTTGCTAAAATAATTGTGGTTTTCACTGCTGACTTGCCTTCAGAATATTGCATTCCAAAAAATATGGCTGTTTATCTTTTTCTCTGTGCGTTTTCTATATTGTACGTGTTTGGGTCATGTGATTGATTGATTGTCTTTTCCCCCATCCCTCGTCTGTTCTCAGAAGAAACGCAGAGTTTTCAAAAAAATGGTCAGGGTACTCCTGGCCAGTGTCCTCCTGGACACAGCTAATGCCTGTTTTCTCTTTCCAAGGAATGTGAATTATTTGACTGTGAGACTTCCTCTAGGTTGTGGCCTTAAGAAATCAGATTTTGGGGAGAGTCTCTTCATGACTGGCCTCCCATAAGGCTAATGCCAATTTGGCCAGAGATAACCTCAAGGCCCATCAAATTGAGCACAACTTTGCCCAGGGGGGCTTTGGTTATTGATCTCTAATGGGTTTATGGGTAGATACTGACTGAGAAAAGTTCTTCAACCTGTAAGTTGAAGTTTAATCTTTTTGACTGCTGCTTTTTAATCTTTCTAGCATGCATGCAGTCCAACTGGTTGTGTAGGGAACCAAGCTTACTTTTGTATTCTTGGAAAACAAGTTTTTAAAATTACAGTTCCAAAGCTACAGTTATTTGTACTGTTGTTTGAAGTTTTATCCAGTATTAACTTTAGGAGTTTTCAGCTATACTAGTAGTCAATTTTTTTAAGTTTGTTATCGTGTTTTTTTATGTTGATCTTCACCAAAATTATTGATGTCTGTTTTGTTACGTCCGTTTTATTTCTTCTCTTACAACTCTAAAGAATTTCTTAAAATTCTCTACAGATTTTATGTATCAGTAACTCCCCTTAATGCTCATAACATTGGATATTATTACATCCTCTATATTAAAATTACCAACTTTACCTTAGTAATTGAGTTCCAAAAACAGAGAATTGGCAGAACCTTCCCACACACCTTAAAAAGTTTTAAAGTTACATTTCTGTACATCTAATACATAATATCTCTTAGCCATTAATGTAGTTCCCTTGGATAAAGATAATATATTCACAAAATATTGGGACCAAAAAAAAGCACTTGTTTCTTGCCCATATATATATAGATGTATATTTTTTTTAATTTCGTGTTTGTTTATTTTGGTTACATTGAGTATAGATTTGCTGGACAGTTTCGATGTTATTTTTTTAATAAAAGTTGTTAAAGTGCTTCATGAATTATTTTCTAATAATTTTGTATAGAGCTGTATATTGTCTTTATTGATATCTGTGGTCTACCCTACTATTAATAATGGTTTCTCATCCACATATTCCAATACTACACCTATCACCAGCGTACCCACCTTCTCGCAAGGATCCCAACACCCTCCCTCAAGTCACCTCCAACTGAATTGTGTGGATCAGTATTCCTATTACGTTGCCTTTGGACCTTTGTCAATACCTTGCTGTGTACCTTTAAATACCACATATGAGAGATTATTCTGTGTCTATCGTTTTCATATCTATAAATTTTATCATAAAACTAGGAGCATGGATTTGCTTCCTACATGGAAACCTGGTTACTTAGCCTTAGAAACTTAAGAATGCCTCTTCATTATCTGTTGAGTATATCTTGCCATTTTGTTTCTGTTTGCAGTACCAAGGATTGAATTCAGGACCTCATACATGCAAGGCAAGCACTTTGTGCTAAACGACAGCCCCAGTTCCTAATTAGTTGAATTCTAAAGAATCTCATTGTGGTTCTTATTTTGGTCTTCAGGAGATAACCTAGTGCTGCTTCAGGTGTCACTGGAGAACCAGAGATCAGACCAGGGCTGCCACATGCAAAGCCTGCACTTAGCTCTTTGAACCGTCTCCCTGGTCCTCTGTTGTAAAAACTGAAGTCATTTAACTCAATCATGGATGAGATTTATCCCCCACTTCTTCACTTCAGAGCACAGCTAAAAAGTTGTTTGTGATTGGGTTTCAGTCATAAAGTATTGCAGCACCCATCCCTTCACCAGTTTCCCTCCCTGCCCCCAGCCAGCCTGTCTGGCAGACACGTCCACCCCCCTTGCTCATTCACTTTCTCCTTTTGATTTGTACTACAGGTACTGAAAGGTTATCATGTTTGTCCCTTCAACAATTTTCAGCACTTGGTTCTTACCCAGAGTAATCACACACAGTTGAACCACCATCTATGTTCATTGTAGCACAATTAACAGGAGGCAGAATCTGAAAGCAACCGAAGTACCCAGGAACAGACGATTAGATAAAGAAACTATGGTACATATACACGATGAAATACTATGCATCCACTAAGACAAATGAAGTCATAAAATGTGCTTATAAATGGATGGATATTGAGAGTATCTCCCTGAGTAAAATGAATCAGAGAGAGGGATAGACAGAATGATTGCACCCATTTGTGGCATAAAAATAAACAATACTTTCAGTAATAGAGTTTTAAGCATATATTGTTCCTAGTCTGCACCACCACCAGTGTTAGTGTCCTTTCACCAATGCCATAGGTCCCATAACCCTTTAGAAATTGATTTTAAACTAACAAAACTCAAACTGTGATATAGACTGAGTTTTAAAGGTTTGGGCAGATTTTTTCTTGTTTTAACATAGGTTCTTTTTTAATTGGGTCGTTTCCCAAGCAGTGTTCGGGGGCCCAGGTGCCACTCCCAGTGGTTGTCTGATCTACTCACTGTGCAAGTAGAATGGTTCAAAGCTTGCTGGGGCCCACCAGGACATGCCTAGCCATGCTCACAGGACCATCAGGTGCTGCAGATTGAACTTGGAACCCAATACATGTGAAACATTGTAAGCTACTGAATTATATGCCCCAGCATGCAGTAATTTTTATAGTATTAGGTTTATAGTACTCACCAAGTCCTGTGTCCTATAGCATCATCATCATCATTATTATTATTATTATTATTACTGTGTCACACCCGGCAATGCACAGGGGTTACTCCTGTCTCATACACTCAGGAATTACTCCTGGAGGTGTTTGGGGGGCCATATGGGACGCTGGGAATCGAACCTGTGTCGGCCGCATGCACGGCAAATGCCCTACCCGTATAGTGTTATTTTAAAATGTTAAAAAAAAATTGCTCGAGCAGGCCCAGTAACATCTCCATTTTGAGACTTGTTACTGTGTTTGGCATATTGAATACATCATGGGTAGCTTGTCAGGCTTTGCCGTGCGGGAAAGATACTCTTCAGTAGCTTGCCAGGCTCTCTGAGAGGGGCGGAGGAATCAAACCTGGCTCTGTCGGGGCTGGCTGCGCACAAGGCAAACGCCCTATCACTGTGCTTGAGATTTGGGCCACACCCAGTGGTACTTGACGTTTATTTACTCCTGGATCTGCACTAAGGAATTAGTCCTGCCTCTGCTGAGGGACCGTATGTGGTGCCAGGAATCAAACCTGGGTTGGCCATGTTCAAGGCAAGTGCCCTACCTGCTATACTGTGAGTCAGACCTTTAAAACATTTTACACGGAACTGAGCTTGCTTAATATAGACAGTTGAGGACTTTTCCCACTCGGGCGAAGGTAGGTAGTCTACAGCCTGCAGTACTCAGAGCTTAATCCAGCTGGTCCTATGGGGACCGTATTAAGTGGATCATATGCAGTGCCTGGCAGAATCTACCTGTGCCCAAAGTGCCTTACTTAATTCCTGTATTATCTCTCCAGCCTTAGGTAGTTTTAATTTGTGCTAATAGGCTTTAACTTGACAGTCTAATCCTTTTACCTTCATGCCACTATAAATAGTTCTTTGACCTGATTCAGAAATAGCCATCTCAGAGACAGAGTTAGCTCAATTAGCTAAGAATGAAAATGTTTTGGTGACCTCCAAACACTTAGGTATAATCCCTAAATTCTGCTGAGTGTAGGACTCTTCCCCCTTCAAATAAATAGTTGTCTCACAGAGTTTTGCTTTTTTTGTAGGCCCACGATTTACCAAACTTAACAGTAGAGTTTCAGGGGCACAGTGTTCTAACTCAAACCCCACCACTGGTGTCTGTATTTCTCCATCAATGATCCCAAGTTCCCCCAACACAACCCACTCCCCAACCTGTGGCAAACACATCTTTAGGTTAATTGTCATTTGGGTCCCACGCTCACAGTTGTTTGGGTTCATTTGTGCTTTTGGGTTACAGTTAAAAGGTATAATTGTCTTGGTTTCAGTCCACTGCCGCTAGAAAAAAATCCTATCTAAATGACAGAAATTTTGTTTCTTGCTCCTTTTAGTCACACTTTGGCAAAACACCTCTTTGGACCTTCCTTTTTTGTTTCGTGATAGTTTTCGTAGCTGGGGCGGCGGGGGTTTGAGAGGTCACACCTCATGCTGTCCTACACTAGTCCCATCTCCATGCCCATGGGTCACTCCCTGGTAGTGCTCAGGGGACCATGCAGGGCCAGAGATCAAATCTTCATGCAAAGCATGTGTTTAGCACATTCAGCTAACTCTCTGACCCTGCACTTTGTTTAAATGGTCATCAAATACTATTGAGCACTTAATATATAGTCACCAAGACTTACATGCAAGAAAGACAAGCTGAAATATCTGCCCTTGTGGAGCTTGGATTTCAGTGGGGGAAGATAGACGATAGAAAATAAATCAGTAGGGTTCTGGAGCAATAGTATAGCGAGTAGCGTGTTTGCCTGGCACACAACTGACCCAGGTTTGATCCCTGGCATCCCATGTTATCCCTTGAGCCCACCAGGAGGAGCACAGAGCCAGGAGTAAGCCCTGAGCACACTGGGTATGGCCAAAAATAAATAAAAATTACAATTATAGGGGCCAAGGAAGGAGTACAGTATACAAGGTGCCTGCTATGCATGCAGCCAATGTGGGTTTGGTCTCCGGCATCCGATATGGTCCCCTGAGTTCCATCAGTAGTGATTCCTGAGTGCAGAGCCAGGAGTAAACCCTGCCAGGTGTGCCCCCGCCTTACTAATAAAATAAATCCATACGTTAGGTTCAGATTACTACTGGAGAGAAAAAGGAGACTTAGTGGAGTTTCAGAGCTAGTCATTAAAAATTTATAGTCCAGTCTGAGGGCTGGAGAGTTTGTATGGGTCTTAATTAAGGTGCTTGTCTTGCATGCAGCTGGCTCAAGTTTCGATCCCTGGTACTGCCAGGAGTTAAGCCATAATCACCACTTGGTATAGACCCAAAAAAGAAAATAAAATGAGACAAAATTCAGTAATCAGTGCCTACCTTTCATGTGTGAGGCCCTTGGGTTTGATTCCTGGCACCACAAAATAGTAAGATTTGGTAGGGTAGGCCTCTGTGAAGCAATGAGAGTGGAGGAATATCTGATGGGAATTAGGAAGGGAATATCTTGTGACCTATGAGAATAGCACACCAGGAAGAGGAAAGACACAGGATTGGTGGTTGCCAGTGGTTGAGGGGAGGAAGAAAGGCTCAACTGCTTAATTGAGTATAGGGTTTTTCTCAGGATAATGAAAATGTTTAGGAACTAGATGGTAGCTATCAGGCATTGTGAATGTAAACAGGATGTGGCTCAATGTTAGAGCATATGCCTTGCAGGTGGGTTTGATTCCAGCAGCACAAAAAGTACAGTAAAATACAGTATTAAAATATCAGTGAATTCAATTTAGATAGTTAATTTTATGGTATGTGAATCTTACCTCTGCCTTACCGAGAGAGAGAGAGAGAGAGAGAGAGAGAGTACTATGAGGAAAGTAGGAATATGAAGGAAAGCTTCTTCAACTGATAAAAATCAAGAGCTAGCATCTAACATGGGGCCAGTGCAGTAGCACACCAGGTAGGGGTTTGCCATACACGCTGCCAGCCTGGGTTTGATCCCTGGCATCCCATATAGTAGTCCCCTGAGCTCTGACAGAATTGGTCTCTGAGTGCAGAGCCAGAAGTCTGCCCTAAGCACCACTGGGTAGGACCCCAAAACAAAAAAATCTAAAGACAACATCATAAAGACTGGAAGGAAACAAAGAACCCTTAAAAGAGAATCATACCTGACTCAAGAACAGCTTTGCGGCTGGAGTGATAGCACAGCTGGTAGGGTGTTTGCCTTGCACGTGGCTGACCCAGGTTCGATTCCCAGCATCCCATAGGGTCCCCTGATCACCGCCAGGAGTAATTCGTGAGTACAGAGCCAGGAGGAACCCCTGTACATCGCCGGGTGTGACCCAAAAAGAAAAAAAAAGAATAGCATTAAAATTAGCATTAATTTAATGCAAACAGCATTAACCCCCACCCCCAAAGAAAACCCTAATGGCCTTGTAGGCAGGAGAAACAATACAGGGCTTAAAGTGCTTACCAACCCTTGCTTGATCCTCAGCCTAAGCACTGCTGGAAGTGACCCCCCCCAAGTATACCCCCAAACACCCCTGGATAAACAAAAAATATTAATGTTTCAATGGAGGTGGGCCAGGGGAGACTGGGAATAGAGCCTGAGTGGGAGGTGATGTAGGCCACTCCCTGAGAAGAGTGATTCCTGAGTGCAAAGCAAGAAGTAAGTCCTGAGCACTACTAGGTGTGATTTAAAAAGCCAAAAACTCGGTTTGCAGTATTTACTGAGGGTTATAGACGTCAGTCGCAATGCTTGCTCAGAATCATTTGCTTGTGATGCTCTCAACACTGGTTGTAGCGCTTAAGAGAGATAGCTGTGGTACTCACACATGTGTTCTCCAGGGGTCACATTCCTCCCACATCCATAATTGCAGTGCCTGCACATCTTGGTTTGTGCACCAGAGTCCGCACACTCTGTTGCAGCTCTAGGGAGCCCAGACAGCAGAGGCTCATGCAGATGACACCAGGAATCAAACTCATAGCTTCATGTTTGCAACACAGCCACCTTTATCCACTAAGCTATTCCTCTAAGTCCCTATTATTATTTTTACATAGGTCTTAGGCGGGGCTGTTAGGCGGGGCTGGAGCGATAGCACAATGGGTAGGGCATTTGCCTTGCATGTGGCCAAACCGGGTTCGATTCTTCTGCCCCTCTCGGAGAGCCCAGCAAGCTACCGAGAGTATCTCACCCGCAGGGAAAAGCCTGGAAAGCTACCCATGATGTATTCGATATGCCAAACACAGTAACAACATGTCTCACAATTTGTTGTGAGACATTATTGGTGCCCACTAGAGCAAATCAATGAACAACAGGAGGACAGTACAGTGCAGTTCAGGTCTTAGGGGACTCCCAAAAGGTGATCAGGAGTCATTCTTGGTGATATTTGGCCAAGCAGGATAGTGATTCAATACAAGGGCTTGAAAATGCAGTGCCGTTTGAACCAGTGCTGGAGAATCTCCCAGGCTGCCCCCATGGTGTTCAAGGGCGCACAAGGCCAAACCCAGCAATATGCAAGAGGACATATGGCTCCAGAGATAAAACCCAGGTACTATCTTCCTAGTCCCCTATTATTATCTTTCAAGAAATGTCTTACTCTGTCAAGTTGATTTCCTGCTTCAACAGCTTCAAGAAGTCTCTTTTGACCCTGAGGTTACCAGTTTTTTTCAAAATGTGGTCACCATAAAATTACAAAGTTATTCATGTTTGGATTTCAGGCATAAGATGTTTCAACACCAATCCCTTCACCAGTGTCCACTTCCTTCCACCAGTTCCCCCCACCATTTGCTTCCCACCCTGCTTTGACGAGAGGCAATTTTTTTTGCTTTTTGGGTCACACCCAGCATTGCACAGGGGTTACTCCTGGCTCATGCACTAAGGAATTACTCCTGGCAGTGCTTGGGGACCATATGCGATGCTGGGACTCGAACCCAAGTCGGCCGCGTGCAAGGCAAACGCCCTACCCACTGTGCTATCGCTCCAGCCCCCAGAGACACTTTAAAAATATATATGTTTTGCAATGTCATTTGCAGTACTGTTGTTGATAGGGTTTCATACAGAACACTTTACCATTTTTTAGCAACACCCTCCTCCCAATCGAATGCTTCCTTTCATCATAGGTGTTGCCCCCCTGTCCTATTCCCCAGATCCTTGAAAAGGTATGTTTTTTGCTGAATATCAGTATTCATGTTCTTTGTTTCCATTGCCATTGGGTATTCCTTCTTCCACCATTATGTTTATTCATATACTGCATAGGAGAGAGATCATTCAGTGTCTCTTTCCCTCTGACTAACTTCATTCAGCTTGAAACTCTCCAGAACCCTCCACGTAGCAGCAGATTTCATGATTTATCATTTTAATGGCCAAGTAATATTCCATTGTGTATATACCATAGTTTCTTTGTCCAGTCATCCATTCTTTGACACTTTGGTTGTGTCCAGATTTTGATGATTGTGTATATTGCTGCAAGGAACATGGGGGTACAGATATCTTTTCTCCATTTATTTTGCCCAATTTGGGGGGTTTTATTTTTATCTTTTTATATTGTGTATTGAATGTCTGTGACATAGGCCATTACACAGCTGTTCATGATGGGGTTTCAGTCATATAATAATTCAACACCCATTCCTATACCAGTGTACGTTTCGCATCACCAATGTCCCCCATTTGACTCCCTCCATGCCCCACCCCACCCCCCAGCCTGCCTCTATGGCAGGCACTTTTCTCCTTTCTCTCTTTCCTTTTGTGCATTATGGTTTGAAATACAGAGTTCATCGTGTTTGTTCAGGGCATTTAGTATTTTTAGAGGAAAGTTAAGGCTGGAGTAGCTTTTAACTGGGTGCAGGCTTTGGGGTGTGGATGTGACTCCCAAGGACTCCAGAAGTACAGGAAGGTGGGTGGAGGTAGCCATCACCATCCTAAGTTGCCTGGAGATTTCAGTCACAAAACGTGCATACCAGAATTTTCAGCAATTTATATCTTGGTGAGGTCCATCCCTAGACAATGGAGTCGGCTATGGGGTGTGGCGGTGATTTTGGATTGTGGAAGCAAGCAGCTGCCAGGGGCTTTGCTTGGATGGGCACCAGGCTGACCTGCCCTCCTTCAATTTACCCTTGTGTGGATCTAAGATTAACTGCGGTTTTTGATCTCTTTCGAGATTTATTTACGGTCTCTGAAGCAAGGCCGATAAATGAACTTGTATCACTGAGCCGGAGTTGGTTTGTAGGAGTGACTCCCACATACCTAACTTTTGGCTGTTTAATTTCTTGAGAAATTTGGTTCCGAGTTATTAGGGTATGGCCAGAGACACAGTGGCAATTTTGGGGTACCAAGAAGCCTGAAGGCACCATCAGGCTGCTGATGCACTTGTCCCGCAGGTACAGGTTGACCTGCTGGCAGAATCGCACCTCCTATTTTCTCCATTTTGTTTTTGAACCCTTAGAGTATATTCTAAAAAGTGTGATTGCTGGGTCAAATGGAAGGTCAATTCCTAGTTTTTAGTAATGTCTGTATTGTTTTCCAGAAAGTCTTGGCCAGTTAACCTCCAAACAGGGAACGAAAAGAACCATTCTCCCCGTATCCAAGCCAGCACTGTCCTTTTTGGTGTGTGCCAAGCTCTATGCCATGAGATGATATCTCACTGTTACTTTGATTTGCATTTCCCTGATAAATAGTGATGCAGAACATTTTTTTCATATGCCTTTTGGCCATTTGTATTTCTTTGCAGAAATTTCTTTTCCTCTCTTCTCCCCGTTTATTGGGGTTTTTTTTTTCTTGTAAAGTTCCACCTGTGCCTTATATATCTTTGATATTAACCCCTAATCAGATGCGTGTTGTGAAGATTGCCAGTCTTGATACCCAGCTCAACAGTAAATTCTGTGTACTTTCAAGGGGCAGAGTGGTAGAATGGCTAAGAATCCAGACTATGACAGACTGCCTACATCATCCCTGCTCTGTGAATGACTCTGCATCTCAGTTTATTCACTTGTAAAATGCAAAAGCCAGCCCCTAGTTGATAGGGTTGAGGGGATGAAAAGAGTTAATACATGGAAAGAACACTTAGACACATTGATTGGCATAAGGGAGTGTTGTCATTTTTACTACCACTAGTATTGCAACCCTTTCGTGTTTTTATTATTATTATTATTATTATTATTATTATTATTTTGCTTTTTGGGTCACATCCGGCGATGCACAGGAGTTACTCCTGGTTCATGCACTCAGGAATTACTCCTGGCGGTGCTTGGGGGACCATATGGGATGCTGGGAATCGAACCTAGGTCGGCTGCGTGCAAGGCAAACGCCCTACCCGCTGTGCTATTGCTCCAGCCCCTCGAGTTTTATTTTTGTCTTCATTTTCTTCAGCTAGAATGGCCCTAATTTTCACCTAATTTTATTTAAATAAAAGCTTTTAAGCTGTGACTGGAGAGGAGTACAATATGTAGGGCACTTGCCTTGCACGCAGCGGACTCGGGTTCAATCCTTGGCATCCCATCCTATATGGTCCCCTGAGCACCACCAGAATAATTGTGGGTGCAGATCTAGGAGTAACCCCTGAGCATCACCAGCTGTGCCCACCAAAACAGAATACTTTTTAAAAACCCTTTTAACAGGGCCTGGAGTGATAGTACAATGGGTAGGGCACTTACCTTTTACACAAACGACCTGAGTTTGATCCCAGCATCCCATATGGTCCCCTGAACAACATCGGGAGCGATTCCTGAGTGCAGAGCCAGACAGAAGTAAACCCTGACCATCACCCAGTGTTACACCCCCCCTGCAAAAAATAATTAAAACCTTTTAGTAATGCATTTTTTAAAGTTTATTTATGGTGGTGGGGGCAGGTGTATGTTTCCAGTGGTGCTTAGAAGCTGTCCTAACATGATACCTCCGTGGTGCCCATATGCAGTGCTCAGGATTAAACTGGGGTTCGCAGCGTGCAAGGAAATTGCCTTGACCTCTACATTATCTCATTGGCCCCTTTGCCCTGTTTTTCATTCCCATCTTCCGACACCACTTGCACCATCATTCTGTGACCTTTTTCCTAACCTAGTGCCTTTTTTGTTTATTTGCTTTGTTTTTGGGCAACACCCAGAAGTACTTAGGAGTTACTACTGGCTCTGCACTCAAAAATTACTCCTGGGGGCCGGAGTGATAGTACAGCGGGTAGGGAATCTGCTTTGCATGCAGCCAATCTGAGTTCAATCTCCTGCATCCCATATGATCCCCCGAGTACCAGCAGGAGTAATTCCTGAGTGCAGAGCCAGGAGTTACCCCTGAGCATTGCCGGGTGAGACCTAAAATGACAGGAAAAAAAGGGAATTACTCCTGGCAGTGCTTGAGGGACCATACGGGATACCAAGGATTGAACTCTGGTGGACTGCGTGCGTGGCCAGTGCCTTCCCCACTGTACTATCACTCTGGCCCCCTAGTTTATTTTTCTGAACAGTCACTCTTTAAGTATATGATATTAAAGGTTAGCATGCCATTGGTGGTTTTGTTTCTCAAGATTCCATTATCCTTTATAGTTTTCTTGATTCTTAACTCTGCTAGAACAATGTCTGTTCTTTACCTTTACTTTGAAAGGACTATTTTAAGTGTATTAAGAAAGCACAAAAAAGAAAGTCAGCACATTATAAAAATAAGATATGTTGTTGTCATAATATTTGCCCAGCTATTATTTGTGCTACTTCTACTTTTATAGAATTTCTCTTTCTTTAAACTTTCTATATTTGAAATTTTGTAATTGATATTTTGTTTCAGTTTCTTCTCCTGAAAAGAACATCCCAAAAAGATTCTACTATCAAAGAACATCACTAAATGCTCCTAGGTTTATTGGAGCCATAACTTTTTAAAATAGCATTAGTATTATTCCTTCATATCCACCGCTTCAAACTTACATCATGCTTATATTCACACACTTCACTTCTCTCATTTTGAGATCAGCCTGGAGCCTCACTTCTACCCTTAGGAAGAGCTTGTTGTCATCAGCAAATCTGAGGAAACCTGCTGTACATCTCTCCCACTGTCTTTATGCCTGCACACTGGAAAACATCTATTCATCCACACCACTGTGCTCATATTATGTGGAAATGGAGGTTAGCCTTGAAATAAGCCTAAAGTTTAAATCCTGGTTTGGGGGGCTTTTTTTTTTTTGCTTTTTGGGTCACACCCAGCAATGCACAGGGGTTACTCCTGGCTCGTGCACTCAGGAATTACTTGTGGCAGTGCCAGGGACCCGGAAGCACAGCGAGATGGGAGGAGGGAGTGCATTCCTGACTCTGTGCGAGCCTGGAGATTTCAGTCACAAAACCCACATATCTCTGTTTTTTGGCAGATTCATTCTCATGCGTGAGGGGCTTGTCCTGAGCCTGTGAAAATCAGTCATGAGCATGGCAGCGATTGGGTTCTGGAGATTTGATGCTGCCACAGTTTTTTGGGGCAGGTGGAGGGACACACTAACCCCCTCTGAGGTACCTGGATGAAGTCACCCTGGATTGTACCATCTTTTGAATAAAAAAGTTATATAAGATGTGTGATCTAATCCTTATAAAGCAAAATTGTGAAAAAATGAATGGGTACCTTTCACTGATGAGGAGGTTGAGCTTTGACAAATCTGGGTAATTTGTTTTGGGGAGGCTATACCCAGCACTGCTTGGGACTGTTCCCTGGTTTCCCTCTGCAGTGCTCAGGGCACTCCAAACTATTGAACTCTCTCCATTGCCAGGTTTAGGTAACTTACTTGAGGCTATTCAGCTAGTTAGACACAAAACCAGGATTTAGGGGCTGGAGCAATAGCACAGCAGGTAGGGAATTTGCCTTGCACGCAGCCGACCCAGGTTCAATTCCCATCATCCCATATGTTCCCCCAAGCACCGCCAGGAGTAATTCCTGAGTGCAGAGCCAGGAGTAACCCCTCAGTATCACTGGGTGTGACCCCCCAAAAAAACTTAACTCCAGCTCTAGCACCCTATTTAAAATTTTGAAATTTCTGGAGCAACATCTCATCCACTGATATAGCAAAAGTAGCACACCATATTTGATGGGGTGTTAAGGTATAAGGCAACCAATCTTGATCACAAAGATTGCTTATATATGTGTATGTATATACATCACTGTCACTGTGTCACTGTCACTGTTCTCCCGTTGTTCATCGATTTGCTCAAGCAGGCCCAGTAACATTGTGAGACTTGTTACTGTATTTGGCATATTGAATACATCATGGGTAGCTTGCCAGACTTTGCCGTGTGGGTGAGATACTCTTGGTAGCTTGCCGGGCTTTCTGAGAAGGGGTGTATATATATATATATATATATATATATATATATATATGCACATACAAGGTCCAACCTGTAACAACATGTTACAACAGGGGCTTAAAGATTCCAAGGTGAGATACAACAATTTTCACATACTTTCCTCTAAGGAAACCTTTTTTGATCATTTTAAATTGATTATTAATAACAGGCAATACAAACTAAATTATTTAGCATGTGCCTTTGGGGCAAGCTTGGGTGGTGGTGGGAAGGTGTAATGGTGGTGAGATGGTGTTGAAATATTGAATGTAATAAATTATTGTGAACAACTTTATAAAACTAAAATGGCACATTCTATAAGGTTGGAACAATAGTACAACAGGTAGTACACTTGCCTCGCACACAGCCAAACTGCAATCAATCCTCAGCATCCGATATGGTCCACCAAGTCCCACCAGGGGTAAGCCCTGAGCACTGCCAGGTGTGGCCCCTCCCCAAAATGGCAATTCTATATTAAAATATTTATTTTTTCTTACATATTATATCAATATATATTTGATATATATCATATATTTAAAGATATATATGTGGCTTCTGGTTCTCAAACACCACTAGAGAGACTCACCCAAATATATATATATAGTATTAATATAATTTAATATGTATTAAATTTGGCAGCTGTGGTCTGACAAAAAGTAGCTCCTTGATGACTATGTTATTCTTGCAGTGGTGGCAGCAGTGACTGCTGCTATTGTTGTTATTACCATTACTACTACTCAGCCAAGCCCCTGGAAATGACACCTCAGTGCAATCTTATCTTATCATAGACAGTTTTAGAAGCAATCCCTCAGCACTGTGGTTATCCGTTACTTTGACTTGTAGTTTCCAAGTCTTGCAATATATTCCTCCAAACTGCTGGGTGGATGACATCGTATCATGATGCTTCAATTACATGTGGTCGAGTCTCTAATGTCAGAAAGGAGTCTCTGTTTTTTCCTGCCCAAAGACTAGGAAATGACACCACCTTGTTGAGAACCAGAAACAGGACTGGAGAGATGGTACAGCAGCTAGGGCATTTGACCCAGGTTTGATCCCTAGCACCTTATAGGGTCCCCTGGGCCCACCAGGAGTGTTTCTGAGCAGAGACCCATGAGTAAGCCCTGAGCATAGCCAAGTGTGGCCCAAAACACAGTAATAATAAGAAAAAAAAAAGAAACCAGAATAGAATCCCATCTGCTTTGGAGTAAAACATTCCTTCTGCACTAAGACAATCCTGTTCTATAAGAAACGTTGTAGTAATATTATGAGGAATTCATTTCCAGAAACCTTGGCAACTTCTCCAGTACTGTTCAATGAATTTCATGAAAAGAAAGTTTAGTTGTTGGGCAATGGATCTTGTTTAGTTCCAGAGAACATGCCTCACATATCTGAGAGCCTGGATTCCATCTCCAGCACCAAAAAAAATGAATAAGAAAAGTATGATTATAAACTTCAACAGTAGTGATTTTTGGGTAGCACTGTAGCACTGTCCTCCCGATGTTCATCAATTTGCTCGAATGGACTCAGTAATGTTTCCATTGTGAGACTTGTTGTTACTGTGTTTGGCATATCAAATATGTCACGGGTAGCTTGCCAGGCTTTGCCGTGTGGGCGAGATACTCTCGGTAGCTTGCCAAGCTCTCTGAGAGGGGTAGAGGAATCGAACCCAGGTAAGCCAGGTCAGCTGCATGCAAGGCGTGCTATCACTCCAGCCCGATTTTGGGGTAGGTTTTTAAAATTATTAGTAAAGCACCTTCTTTGGGTTTAGAGAGATAGTGCAATGGGTAGGGTGCTTGCTTTGCACACAGTTAACCCAGGTTCAATATCCAGCACCACATACAGTCCTTGAAGCATAGCCAGGAGTGATCATTGAGCACAGATCCAGGACTAAGTCTGAGCACAGCCAGGTGTGGCCCTCCAAGAATCAAAACTAAAAAAAAAAAATAGAAGTACTTGCCTTTCTGAAAATTCAGGGATGTTGTAAAATCAATTATATTCAACCTTCAACTTTATTTGCTCTCTTTCCATTTTACCCACTCCCATCTTTTCCAATATATCTACATGAATAATGCATTAGAACAGAATAAAAGGAATGTTCCACTTGAAATTGTACAAATTTTGCTTTTGATGAATTGAACTATATCCATTCATGCTCTCCAGCATATAGAATGCTTGAGAAAATCAATAACAATCTCAAGCTTAGCAAACCAGGATATTTAGCCACTCATCTGTTGATTGAATCAAATGTCCTGAAGACTGTAATTTGAAATGATTCAAAAATTTTATTTAGTTATTTCAGTAATTTTCAAGTGGCTTTGTGGTCAAATTACTTCAGTACTGAATAATTTAAAAAGAAGAACCAGCTCAATTCTGCTTTGCTTTTTTTAAGCTAGAAGGGAAAAACCTAAATGTTCTAACATTTTCTCCTTCCCATTCCTCTTTTTATCAGGGAAATTGAATAAAATACATTATATATATGGTTGTACATAAAGTGCATTTCATATGTTATTTCATTTCAATCTCCCCCAAGGGGCTGGAGAGATAGTACAGCAGGTAGGTTATTTGCCTTGCATGCAGCTGACCCGGGTTCTATCCCCAGCAACCTACATGGTCCCCCAAGCACCCAAAAAACAAAAAATAAAATAAAATCTTCCCAAATCCTATAGATCTTTTTTGGCTTGGGGGCTACACCCAGTTGTTCTCAGGGCTTGCTCCTGGCTCTGTGCTCAGGGTTCACCTGGCAGAGCTCATATGGGGTGCCAGGAATCAAACCTGGGTCAGGTACAAACAAGGCAAGGATCCTACCCACTGTATTATCACTCTGGTCCCTATCAAAATTATTCTCAACCTCATTTTAGAAATGAGAAAACTTAGGCCACTTGTCATTCGTGGGTTTTTTTTTTTGGTTGGGGCTTGGGGAGGGGGGAAGGTCACTCCACCTGGCAGCGCTGAGGGCTTGCTCCTGGCTCTGCATTCAGGGATCACTTCCGGCGGGATTCAGGGGAACCATATGTGGTGCTGGAGATTGAACCCAGATCGGCCGCAGGCAAGGCAAGCTGCACTAACTCTACAACATCATCATTCTGAAAGTAGAATGATATCAGGAACATTCTCCTGTTCACATTACAGGACATCATTATCCCTACCCCAGGTATAGTCAAATCTGAGCATTTTCTTCATAGTGGAAGATCTGCACATTTCAAAGCTACCTTCTGATCCACAAATCAGCTGTCTTTATCTGGAGGCCCAAAACTTCATTATCTTCATAGCTGATTTAAAATGCAGATGATGATCAGAAAGGGTGACTGTATAATCGTTGTTGGTTTTTTTTTTTTTGGTTACTCATTTTTGTTAGGAATGGAGAATTGGAAAAGACCCTAGAGGTCATCTCTCAAATGGTACATGAAGGTCTTCTAACATAGCTCTGGAACTGGAGAGTTAGTACAGGGATTAAGGTGCTTGCTTAGAATGCAGCTGAGCTGCTGCAACCCTGGTTTGAATCTCAGCACCATATATGATCTCTCAAGCACTACCAGGAATGATCCCTGAGCACAGAGCCAAGAGTAGGCCGTTAAAACTACTGGATGCGCCTTAACCCTCCCCAAAAACACAAAATAATAAATAAAATACCACTCTTTAAAAGGTTCCATTTGTGGGGCCAGAGCGATAGTATAGCCAGTAGGGCACTTGCCCTGCATGTGGCCAACATGAGTTCAATCCCCGACATCCCATATGGTCCCCTATTCACTGCCAGGAGTAACTCTTGAATACAAAGCCAGGAGGAAACTCTGACCATCGCTGGGTGTGCTGCCCTCCCCCCCACCAAAACAAAACAAAACAAAAGAAGTTCTATTTGTGGACTTGTCGAAATAATTCAATGGTGGGGGCTGGAGTAATAGTGCAGCAGGTAGGGTGTTTGTCTTGCATATGGCAGGCCTGGGTTCGATCCCCAGCTTCCCATATGGTTACCTAAGCACCAAAAGGAATAATTCCTGAGCACAGGGCCATAAGTAAGCCCTGAACATTGCCAAGTATGATTCATTCTTCCTCAAAAAAAAGCTCAACTGAGCACAGGCTTTACATGAAGGAGGCGCAGGTTCAATCCCTGGCACTGCAATGTCCCAACAGCACTGCCAGGGGCTGGAGTAATAGCACAGCGGGTAGGGCATTTGCCTTGCATGAGGTCGACCTGGGTTCGATTCCCAGCATCCCATATGGTCCCCTGAGCACCATTAGGGGTAATACCTGAATGCAGAGCAAGGAGTAACCGCTGTGCATCACCGGGTATGACCCAAAAAGAAAAAAAAGCAAAAAAGTACTGCAGCACTGAGCTGGAAATAGCTCCTGAGCTCCACTGGGTGTAACTCAAAAAACAAAAAATGGAAAAATAAATTAAAACTAAAATAAAGTGCCAGTTGTGAGAGCAGGCCTATTTCTAGACTTTCTGTTGGCCTGGCGCCATCCCATCTTGGTCCCTCAGGTTATTTGATCCTCTGGAACCTCCTGAGTCTCACCCGCCAGGTTGCACTCATATCTAGCATCCAGACCTATTTCATCTCCAGCTTTTTCCTGAATCCAGCAAAGACAAAGTCCTTATGCTGGAACTCGGGAGCGTTTTCTCCACGCAGGCTCGAGAGAAATAGAGCAGAACAAAAAAAGTCAGCATTGTGAGTATAGCTTGGCAGCAAGATGGTCCTGTGTTCTCCCTGGCTCTAACCCTGGCATTATCACAACCTTCTGCAATCTGCATTGATTATTCTGGGCCTCAGAGAGAGTTATTGTGAAGATGAAGCATGATAGTGCATGATAATCACAGAACAGAAGAGAGGAGACATAGGGTAGGGGTTAAAACACTTGCCTTGCACACGGCCAACCCTGTTTTGGTCCCCAGCAGCTTATCTATTTTTTTCTTTTTGGGTCACACCTGGTGATGCACAGGGGTTATTCCTGGCTCATGCACTCAGAAATTACTCCTGGCTGTGCTTGGGGGACCATATGGGATGCTGAGAATCAAACCCGGGTCGGCCACGTGCAAGGCAAATGCCCTACCCGCTGTGCTATCATTCCCACCCACCCCCCAGCACCTCATCTAAACCTCTGAACACCACCATGAGGCACCCCTGAGCACAGAGCCAGGAGCAAGCCCCAAGCATCACCAGTGTGGACCCCTGAAAAGGGAGCTTAGTCCAGGAGCTCAGTCCAGAGTTGCTCACTGCCAACTCCAGTTCAAATCCTTGCACCACAAATTGTTCCCCGAACATCATCAGGAGTGACCCCTGAACACAGAGTCAAGAATAAGCTCTGAGCACTGCTGGGCTGCCCCCACCAACCCACCCACACAAGCATCTCACAGAATACTAAGCAGTGCATAGTCAAGAAGAGATATTGACTGTCATTTATAGTTGTCATTGTTTCAGAGAGAGAAAGGCTCAGGACCAGGCAAAGTCTGATATCATCCTTCCCATCAAATTAGCTCCCTAAGCACCAAATAAGGGTGTTGGGAGGATCGTCCCAGGATGGGAGATGCATGCTTAAAGTAGACTATAGACCGAACATGATTGCCACTCAATGCCTCTTTTGCAAACCACAGCACCCAAAAGAAGAGAGAGAACAAAAGGGAATGCCCTGCCACAGAGGCAGGGGGGATGGGGGAATAGGAGGTGGGAGGGATACTGGGATCAGTGGTGGTGGAGAATGGGCACTGGTGGAGGGATGGGTACTTGATCATTGTATAACTGAAAACCAAGCACAAAAGTTTGTAAGTCTACAACTGTACCTCATAGTGTTTCACTAATAAAAATTTTAAAAAATTAGCTCCCTAGAAGGATGGACAGGATCTCAATTCTTGGGGCACCTCACCTGATCTATAACATTGGGCTTTCTATTTAGGTTTGGTGGTTAAGAACCAGGTTTCTTGCTGTTCTTTTCCTTATTCCTTCCTTCTTGAGATTTGTTGCTTTTTTGCTTGCTCTTTCTTTAGTTCTTTCTGTCTTCTTTCTCTCTCACTTTCTCTTTCTTCCACTCCTTCTTTTTAATTTATATTGCAGCCACACCCAGCAGTGCTCAGGAGCTATTCCTGTGCTCATGAGTAACCCTGTTCGTGTTCAGGGGACGATATGTGGTGCCAGGCATTCAGCCATGGTCATGGCCTTCACAGCTGCATGCAAGGCAATAACTTACTTCCTGTTTTAGCGCTCTATCCTAGTTTTCAGTTTTTGTTTTAAAAGAAAACCATTACATTCTTTGTTCCATCATTGTTGTTGATGTTGCTGCAATGATAGGAAGACACATACGCATACACACATACACCTTGTTGTGGTGCTGACACATTTTCCATTGTGGTGCTTGCCAAAGTCACAATCCTTTAGTTGTGGTCTTGCACACAGTATAGCCAGGAATCGTGCTCTCTTTTGGGGGGAGGGTGTTAGGACACACCCAGAAATGCTCACCTGGCTCTGTACTCAGATATTATTCCTGGCAGTGTTCTGAGGACCATATGGCATGCTGGGATCCTAGACTGCCTCAAAAAGGTGTAGTCATTTTTTGGGAGGTGGGGTCTACACTCCGCAGTACTCAGGGCTTACTCCTGGCTGGCTCTGGACTCAGGAATCTCTCCTGGGCGGCTCATGGGACATATGGGAGGCCAGGGGTCTAAGCCAGTTCAGTCATGTGCAAGGTAAGCACTCGCCCCAAGGAGTAGTATTCTTTGGTTGTGGTGTTCAAGCACACTCTGGTGCTCAGCAGAGATCACAGTTCCTGGCTGCAATGTTTGAGCATCCCTTAGTTGTAGTGCCAGGTATCACAGACAGCAGTGTGCCAGACTTCAATAGCAGAGATGCTAAGAGAGAACTTTCTCTTTCTCTCTCTCTGGGTCTTTTTCTCCATACTTTTGGGCCACACTCAATTACGCTCAGGTTTTACTCCTGGCCCTGCACTCAGGGGTTACTACTGTTGAGGCTCAGGGAACCATATGAGCTGCCAGGGATCAAACCCAGGTCAGTTGCATGCAAGGCAAACGTCCTACCATGGTCAGCCCCTAAACCAGTGTTTCTTAGCCTTCTTTTCACTGTGGCTCTCTTCCTACCTGTAGTGCCCTTCCTGTAGTGTCCATGTTCTCCCAGTTTCCCCCACCCCCCCCAGTCTCATGCCATGGCCCTCCACTTATAGGACTTTCACCTATGACCTCTAGTGAACTATCCTGGGGGATCTCATGGGTCATATGGCCCCCTGTTGAGAAATGCTGTTTGAAGCCAAGGAGTTGTTCCTCCATGCCCCAGGCGAGGCTTTGTGACCATGCTTTATCTGATGTTTTCTGCAGTGCTTTGAATTCCTGGGAAAGGAATTAAGTACCAATCACAGTCAGCTCAGGTCTTTTTTCTTTTTTTTTTTTTTTTTTTTTTTTTTTTTAATTTATTTATTGAATCACTGTGGGAAAGGTTACAAAGCTTTCAGGTTTATGTCTCAGTCATGCAAATATCAAACACATTTCCCTTTACCAATACTTATTTTTTACCATGAAGAACCCCAATAAAACTCCACCCCCCACCCCTCTCCGTCCCTGTGAAGCAGATGAATTCTAGTTAACACTCTATCTGCTTTGATTAGATTCATTGTTTCAATAAAAGATTCACCACTATTATTTAGAGTTTACCCCCCCCCCCCAAATCAGACATGCTGAAAAAGCATTGTGAACTGATTTGCTTTCTACGGCTGGGTTCAAGAATTAAATGTTGGTTTTGGATTTCTGCTCTTTTACCTATTGACCCTGGAAGTATTTCTACTGAAAGTCAGATAGTTAAGAAATTGGTTTCTGTGTTCTGGAGTCCTGGCCGTGCTGGAGAGCCGCTCGCGGGGGGCAGCCAGGTGGCCTCGGTAGGGCATGAAGGGCGGACCGAAACGCCCCCCTTCCCATGAGGTTTTAGTCGCCCCCACACTCCCGGCTCATACCTGCTGTCCACAAGGCTCCCATGTGGCCGCCATCTTTCTTTCCAAAGAGGAGAGGGCGAATGGGGCAACACCCTTTCCCCTCCGGCAGACTTGATGGCCTGGATCAATGCAGAGTCCGTTCACTTTTCTGCTCCAAGCTGCTGGGTTCTGCATTAAGTCCTTGTGCTTCTGGGGCCGTGGCCGTGCTGGAGAGCCGCTCGCGGGGGGCAACTGGTGACCTCAGTAGGGCGTGAAGGACGGACCAGAACGCCCCCCTTCCCATGAGGTTTTAGTCGCCCCCACACCCCCAGCTCATACCTGCTGTCCACAAGGCTCCCATGTGGCCGCCATCTTTCTTTCCAGAGGGAGGAGGGCGGAAGGGAGCAACACCCTTTCCCCTCTGGGCAGAAATGATTGCCTGGATCAACGCATAGTCCTTTCACTTTTCTGCTCCAAGCTGCTGGGTTCTGCATTAGGTCATTGTGCTTCTGGGGCTGTGGCCGTGCTGGAGAGCCGCTCGTGGGGGCAACTGGTGGCCTCGGTAGGGCGTGAAGGGCGGACCGAAACGCCCCCCTTCCCATGAGGTTTTAGTCGCCCCCACACTCCCGGCTCATACCTGCTGTCCACAAGGCTCCCATGTGGCCGCCATCTTTCTTTCCAGAGAGGAGAGGGCGAATGGGGCAACACCCTTTCCCCTCCGGCAGACTTGATGGCCTGGATCAATGCAGAGTCCGTTCACTTTTCTGCTCCAAGCTGCTGGGTTCTGCATTAAGTCCTTGTGCTTCTGGGGCCGTGGCTGTGCTGGAGAGCCGCTCGTGGGGGGCAACTGGTGACCTCGGTAGGGCGTGAAGGACGGACCAGAACGCCCCCCTTCCCATGAGGTTTTAGTCGCCCCCACACCCCCGGCTCATATCTGCTGTCCACAAGGCCCCCATGTGGCCGCCATCTTTCTTTCCAGAGGGAGGAGGGCGGAAGGGAGCAACACCCTTTCCCCTCTGGGCAGAAATGATTGCCTGGATTAATGCATAGTCCTTTCACTTTTCTGCTCCAAGCTGCTGGGTTCTGCATTAAGCCCTTGTGCTTCTGGGGCTGTGGCCGTGCTGGAGAGCCGTTCGTGGGGGGCAACTGGTGACCTCGGTAGGGCGTGAAGGACGGACCGGAACGCCCCCCTTCCCATGAGGTTTTAGTCGCCCCCACACTCCCGGCTCATACCTGCTGTCCACAAGGCTCCCATGTGGCCGCCATCTTTCTTTCCAGAGAGGAGAGGGCGAATGGGGCAACACCCTTTCCCCTCCAGCAGACTTGATGGGCTGGATCAACGCATAGTCCATTCACTTTTCTGCTCCAAGCTGCTGGGTTCTGCATTAAGTCCTTGTGCTTCTGGGGCCGTAGCCGTGCTGGAGAGCCGCTCGTGAGGGGTGACTGGTGACCTCGGTAGGGCGTGAAGGACGGACTGGAACGCCCCCCTTCCCATGAGGTTTTAGTCGCCCCCACACCCCCGGCTCATACCTGCTGTCCACAAGGCTCCCATGCGGCCGCCATCCTTCTTTCCAGAGAAGAGAGGGCGAATGGGGCAACACCCTTTCCCCTCCGGCAGACTTGATGGCCTGGATTAACGCATAGTCCTTTCACTTTTCTGCTCCAAGCTGCTGGGTTCTGCATTAAGTCCTTGTGCTTCTGGGACTGTGGCCGTGCTGGGGAGCCGCTCGTGGGGGGCAACTGGTGACCTCGGTAGGGCGTGAAGGACGGACCAGAACGCCCCTCTTCCCATGAGGTTTTAGTCGCCCCCACACCCCCGGCTCATACCTGCTGTCCACAAGGCTCCCATGTGGCCGCCATCTTTCTTTCCAGAGGGAGGAGGGCGGAAGGGAGCAACACCCTTTCCCCTCTGGGCAGAAATGATTGCCTGGATTAACGCATAGTCCTTTCACTTTTCTGCTCCAAGCTGCTGGGTTCTGCATTAAGCCCTTGTGCTTCTGGGGCTGTGGCCGTGCTGGAGAGCCGCTCGTGGGGGGCAACTGGTGACCTCGGTAGGGCGTGAAGGACGGACCGGAACGCCCCCCTTCCCATGAGGTTTTAGTCGCCCCCACACCCCCGGCTCATACCTGCTGTCCACAAGGCTCCCATGCGGCCGCCATCCTTCTTTCCAGAGAAGAGAGGGCGAATGGGGCAACACCCTTTTCCCCTCTGGGCAGAAATGATGGCCTGGGTTAACGCATCGTCCGTTCACTTTTCTGCTCTAAGCTGCTGGTTTCTGCATTAAGTCCTTGTGTTTCTGGGGCTGTGGCCATGCTCCAAACTTAACTCTGATTTTCAGGGAGAAAGATTGGGTGGTTTACTTCTCATTGATCACTTTGTATATAGAGAGATGTCGCGCGGCCGCTTACGCGGCCGCGCGGTTTTGAGAAAAAGTCCTCGTTCCCGCATACTCGAGCTGTGTTTGTAGAGGCTTCTGGTCACCAGGGTTCCATCTGGGGGAGGCGGGATGCGGCGCCTACTCCATCTGGAACTTCCCGGTGCTCTCGGCTCTTTTTGGAACCTGTTTTTTCTTTTTTCTTTTCCTCCGGGATCCCGCACCCTCCATGTGTTCCTTCTCTTATTCTGAACGTTTCAAAGATGGCGCTGGGGGGCGGGCTGTGGGCATGACTTCCGGGATCAGAGGTTACCTGGGAGGTGTAGTCCGGCAGATTTGAGAAAAAGTCCTCGTTCCCGCATACTCGAGCTGTGTTTGTAGAGGCTTCTGGTCACCAGGGTTCCATCTGGGGGAGGCGGGATGCGGCGCCTACTCCATCTGGAACTTCCCGGTGCTCTCGGCTCTTTTTGGAACCTGTTTTTTCTTTTTTCTTTTCCTCCGGGATCCCGCACCCTCCATGTGTTCCTTCTCTTATTCTGAACGTTTCCAGCTCAGGTCTTAAAGTCTCTTTCTCAGTCTGTTGTAACTGAGTCATGAATTAGGGGATTGTACCTGGGTTCCTAGTAGTCTCTCAAGACCACCAGGGCAACTTACCGGCTCAGCTTCAACATCTATAGGCAGGCAGGGCACTTCTCTCTGAGGCAGGGAAAAAACTTCTCAATGTCTTCCCTATGTTCATGTTCCCAAGCCAGTATTCCTTTTCCTCCCTCCCTCTCCCCTCTATTTCTTGTTTTCTCTCTCTCTCCCTCCCTCCCTCCCTCCCTCCCTCCCTCCCTCCCTCCCTCCTTCCTTCTTTCTTTCCTTCCTTCCTTCCTTCCTTCCTTTCTCTTTTTTGGCAGAGGGATCTCCCAAGCAGTGTTCAGGGGATCTGAGGAGCACTCCCAGTGATTCTCAGTGAAGTGCCATAGAGCAGAGTTGCTGTGGGAGTGGGCTCCAAGGCCCTGTCCAGCAATGTTTGTGACCCATGTGGTCCCAGGGATCAAAGCCACTTGGCAAGTGCCCCAAACCCTGTACTGTCTTTGGTCTAGGTTAGAATTTCTTTGGGTTTTGTGTAAGGTTATTTTGTTGTTGTTGTTGTTGTTGTTGTTGTTGTTGTTGTTGTTGTTAGTTTTGGGAGTCTATATCCTATGGTGTTCAGGGACTCTTCCCAGAACTGTATTCGGGATGAACCCTGGTGGTGCTTGGGAGAACCATATACAGTGCTAGAGAAGGAACCCAGTGCCCACACTTTCTCTCTGGCCCTAAGTTTTTTCTTTATTTCAGTTTTCAGGCCACACCCAGCGGTGCTCAGGGTTCACTCCTGGCTCTGTTCTCAGGAATCACTGTTGGCTATGCTCAGGGGATTGTATGTGGGGCTTTACCCACTGTATTATCTCTCTGGCCCCTGTTCAGATTTTTTTTGACCAGAGAGCTAGCACATGGGTAAAGGCACTTGCCTTGCACCTTACTGACACTGGTTCGAATCCCCAGCACAGTATATAGTCCACCAAACACTGACAAGAGTCACTCTAGCACAAAGCCAGAGCCAGGAATAGCTCCTGAAGGGCCAGGGCGATCATACAGCAGGTAAGCACTTGCCATGCACCTGGCCCACTGGTTCAATCTCCAGTACCCACTATGGTTCTCTGAGCCAGGCAAAAGTAATTGCTGAGTGCGGAGGCAGGAGTGAGTCCTGAGCATCATCAGATGCTGGGGGGCCCATACGGGATGCTGGGGATTAAACCCGGGTCTGCCGCGTGCAAGGCAATGCCCTATCTATTGTACTATCACTCAGGCTCCGTTTTTAATATTTTTATATGTTAATTATGCCTCAAAAAAGCTATTAAAGGAATGGTGGTGCTGGGAGGGATAACTGGGATCATTGGTGGTGGAGAATGGGCACTGGTGGAGGGATGGGTACTCGATCATTGTATGACTGAAACGCAAGCACGAAAGTTTATAAGTCTGTAACTGTACCTCACTAATAAAAATTTTTTTTGAAAAAAGCTGTTAAAGTAAGGAGGGGCCATAGAGATAGCACAAAGGTAAGGCAATTGCCTAGCATGCACTGCGACCACAACCTTGGCTCAAAACTCGGCACCACATTAGTCTCTTGAGTACTACAAGGCATGGTTCTTAAGCACAGAGCCAGGTGTGTTCGCCCCTCCGAAAAAGTAAGCTTCTGAAACCCTTTTTATGAAGATGGCGCCAAAGGCCAAGAAGGAAGCCCCTCCCCCCTCCCAAAGTTGAAGCCAAAGCCAAAGCTTTGAAGGCCAAGAAAGCAGTGCTGGAAAAAAAAAAAGAAAGAAAGCAGTGCTGAAAGGCGTCCACAGGCAGAAAAAGAAAAAGAAACGCACATCACCCACCTTCAAAAGACCCAAAATGCTGCGGCTGAGAAGGCAACCCAAATACCTCGGAAGAGCGCCCCCAGGGGAAACAAGCTTGACCATTTTGCCATCATCAAGTTTCCTCTGACTGCTGAGTCAGCCATGAAGAAAATAGAAGATAACAACACACTTGTGTTCATTGTGGATGTCAAGGCCAACAAGCACCAGATTAAACAGGCTGTGAAGAAGCTCTGTGACATTGATGTAGCCAAGGTCAACACCCTGATTAGGTCTGATGGAGAGAAAAAGGCATATGTTCGGCTGGCTCTTGATTATGACGCCTTGGATGTTGCCAACAAAATTGGGATCATCTAAACAGTCCAGCTGGCTACTCTTAAATACAGTTTCTTTTCCACCATAAAAAAAGTAAGCTTCTATTTCTGGGCGTCTAGGTTCCCACAATGGATGGAGCTGGAATACTGGAATTAGGTATACTGGAATTCCATCCCAGGAAACCGGAAACCTACTAGTCAACACTTTGCAGTCTTTTATATTACCAGCAGGGGGCGAGCGACAGACATTCTACTTCTATTTGTCAATTTCCTATCTTGCTTCCAGAAGGGTCCTCATAATACAGAGGTATTTATACTCTGAATTAGCCCTTAATTGCCTCTTATGGTTAAACGGCTCTAGTGTACTTTTTTGAGACAATCAGCCCAAGGTCATTTGGACTAACTAGAACACTTTCATTTATCCAATCCTTTATTCAAGAAAAGAGCCTGAAATGATCTGCCTCTCTAGGCTGGATTCCATGGTTACCCAGTTTCTCATACTTAAAGCTTTGACTCAGAAAAGGTAGTTTCTGACTTTTTAGCTCATTGGGAAGCTGAGGCATAGCCACACATACTTACACATAGAAAGCGTGCAAGCACTCATGCACGCACACATGTGCACACACAATCTGTAGTAAGATTCACAACTGGTTTTTCTTTCTTTGGTGTAATGCAGGGTTTAGCTTCATATTTGATTGCTGGGGCATTCTCTTCAGGGAGCATTATTTCAAATAAACACTGTGCCAAAGAGCACAGGAAAAGCCAATCTCTTTCCTTGTACCTTTGTTTTAGAGATCTTGATTGTGTTCATTAACGGACCATTTGGGCTACTTGGGTTCTCTCTCTCTCTCCCCCCACATTTTAAATACAACTTCCCCTGCCCCTTCCTTTTCCCCTGCCCCTTCCTTTTCTTGTTGTTGTTGCAAAGAACAGAGAGGCATAATATATACTCTTGGTTGTGATACTTGAATACTTGACTATCATGCTCATCAAGCTACAGTTTGCACAAAACCTACCCTTGAAAACTTCCTCTTGAGGGCTGAAGGGATAGTCCAGCCAGTAGGGTGTTTGCCTTGCACACAGCTGACCTGGATTCATTCCCTAGCATCCCATTTGGTCCCTAGCATCCCACCACCCCCCACTCACCATGCACTCCCAGGAGTAATTCCTAGGCATTACTGAGTGTGGCCCAAAAAGCAAAAAAAAAATCCTACTTGTATTTAAAATCCACCAGAACAAGAAAGAGTCAATGAAAACCTCTTTTCCCACTCTCATCCTCAAGAGAAGCAAGAACCCAAGGCCAGTGAATTCACTTGCTTGCTCATTCCTGCTCTCTCCTCTTACTTTGTCTCCTCTCTCACTTTTGTTCTCCATTCTATTCTCTCTCCTTCCTCTCCTTATTCCCACAATGCCCCTTACCATGACCTTTCTTTCTCTCTCGGGGCGACCCCAGATGTGCTATGTAATTTCTAGGTCTTGTGAATAATTTCTTTTGTTTGGTTTGGTTTGGCAGCCATACCCAACTGCCCTCAGAGCTTACTCATAATTTTGTTCCCCAAAATCACTGCTAGCTTGGGGAACCATATGGGGGTGCTAGGGATAAAACCCAGGTCAGCTGCAACGAAGACAAGCACCTTAGCCGCTATCCTATCTCCCTGACCCTTATTTTTTCTTTCCTTTTTTAAAAAAAAATTTTTATTAGTGAAACACCATGAGGTACAGTTGTTGACTTACAAGTTTTTGTGCTTGGGTTTCAATTATACAATGATCGAGTACCTCCACCAGTGCCCATTCTCTGGCCCTTATTTTTTCAAAGTTGATAAACAGTTGTTGCTGAAGGGTATCTTGCAATCATAAGAGGAACCAAAAGGGTTGTCCGACCATGGTATTGACTACTTGATAGAATGAAACTGCTACAAAACAAACACACACTCCTAGGGGTACATCAATATCATATGTTATTTTATTTTATTATTTGGGTTTTTTTTGGTCAATCCTAGAAGTACTGAAGGCTTACTCCTAGCTCTGTGCTTAGGGATCACTCCTGGTGGTGCTCAGGGGAGACTGTGCAGTGCCAGGAATTGAGGTGGGATCGGCCTTACGCAAAGCAAGCACCTTAATTCCTGTTATATCTCTCTGCCCCTCAATAGGTAATTTAAAAATATAAACTTTTGGACCCTGCCCCCAGATATAGTAGTTCAGATTGTCTAGGGCTAATCCCTCAGAAATCTAACTGATATTCACAAGTTCCCAACTGTTTTCATGCAGTCAACTGTGACTGAACATTTGGGAACTGCTAATGAAGGGAAATATCTGGGACCCTTATATCAGTTATGCTGCTTCAGCACCAACTCTTAAGGTCCTTGGAGTGAGAACACGGCTTGAAAGCAGTGGCTCTTTCATTTAAATCAAGCTGAGATCTTCAGGGAACTTAGGAGCCTTAATGAGCCCTTCCAGTGGGGGCAATAGTGGTGAGTGGAGGGAGGCACAATTCCATCCCTTCAAAACAACACTGAGGTGCTGGAGCGATAGCACAGAGGGTAGGGTGTTTGCCTTGCACGCGGCTGACCTGGGTTCGATTCCCAGGATCCCATATGGTCCCCTGAGTACCACCAGGAGTAATCCCTGTACATCACCAGGTGTGACTCAAAAAGCAAAAATAAATAAATAAATAAACAAATAAATAAAACAAAAAACAACACTGACCTCTGCTGAGCATGGCTTTCCTCTGAGCACTAACACATCCCCATGCTCTATGTCGCCAGCCCAGCCACACACTCAGGTTTTAGTGGAGAGGAAGGAAGGTGCAGGGTTGGGGTCACACGTGGCAGTGCCCAGGGCTTCCTCCTAACTCTGTGCTCAGGGAAAACTCCTAGTTGTACTCAGGAAATCAGATGTGGGGCTGGGGATGGAACTTGGCTGGTCAAATCAAGGCAAGCGCCCTACCCATTGTACTGTCTCTCTGGCCCCGGACATTCAGGGCGAACCGCAGTCAGCTTCTTTTGGCAGGGTCATCTTCAGCTATTGTGGGAGAGGAGGCTCTCCCTGGAACTGTTCTACATGGTGCTCAGAGCAGGATCTGGCCTCAGTCTGACTGCTCAAATGGCTCTCAGCCTCGGCAAGCTGAGCCAGAGCAGATGCTTAGGCTAAATCTGGGAGCCTAGGCAAATGGGCAGTTATCGGTAGAGGGGACTGGAGAATTCTGGGGTCCAATGATAAGACCCCACAGCCCCCCCAAACTGAGCAGCAGAATCCAGCTGGCTGTGTGGTTCCCATCTATTTCCCAAGATAAGGACAAATGAGTTGTTCCATTTGCCCAAAGCCGACGCTTCTGTCAGCCAGTTGGGTTTCCTGGAGGGATTTGGCTAGGGGCATCCTATTCAGAAAAATGTCACAGTCTGGACTCCCACATACTGGCCTGCTCCCCAAGGTCCTATATGAGTCTGAGTGTAGGAGTGCTAGGGTTTGGAACTAGCTGAAAAAAAAAAACTAGAGAAGCCCAAAAAGAACCTCGATTTGAAGAAAAACAGATCATGCTTCACTGTGTTCTCCCTCGGACAAGTCATGTGTGCAGAGATTAAGATGCCCTAAATTTATGTATGTATGTATGTATGTATTTATTTATTGTCTTTTGGGTCACATCTGGTGATATTCAGCGCTTACTCCTGGCTATACTTTCAGGAATTACCCCTGATTGCCTCAGGGGATCATATAAGATGTGGGAGATGGAACCCAGATTGGCCATGTGCAAGGCAAATGCCCTACCTGCTGTGCTATCATTGTGCCCGCCCCCCCCCCAAGAAGTTTGTGGAAGAGGGACCTCCACTGAAGATACTCAGCTAACCAGGCCAGTAGTTCAGTGCTAGAGCCCAGGATATGGTGCTCTTTGGGCCCAGCAGTGCCAGAGACTATCAGGGCCACCCCATTGTGTGATGTTGGGGGGTAATCTCCAGGATTGCATCTGATGATGCTCAGGAGGCCATGTCATTGACAAAGATGAGATTTGAGTCCAGCCAGCGAGGCAGGCAACCTAATAACCCCTGAAGCCTCCACTGAGAAATTTTCACATGGCCCTTAGAAAATAGGTATATAAATTAGGTGTGGAAATCAAGCATTTACTGATAATAACTCATAAAGTAATTGATTTTGACCAGATTTTCTAAGCTTTGTGACCCGGGAGTTACAGTGCCACCAGCAGGTCAACTTTTACCTGGAGGGTAAAGCCTGATGGTGTCTTCACGCTTCCTAATACCCCAGAATTTCTGCTGCGCCTCTGTCAGACCCCAACAACTCAGGACTAAGTTTTCCAAGAAATTAAATGGCCAAAAGTTAAGTTTGTCGGAGCCACACCCACAAACCACTGCCAATTCAGCTATACAAGCTCATTTATAAGCCTTGATTCAGAGACCATAACTAAATCTCTGTAGCACTGTGAACTGTCCTCTGATTGTTCATTGATTTGTTCGAGCAGGCCCAGTAACGTCTCCATTGTGAGACTTGTTGTTACTGTGTTTGGCATATCGAATATATCCCGGGCAGCTTGCCAGGCTTTTCCGTGTGGGCCAGATACTCTCGATAGCTTGCAAGGCTCTCCGAGAGGGGCGGAGGAATTGAAACCCGCTCAGCCAGGGCCGGCTGAGCACAAGGCAAACGCCCTACCACTGTGCTATCACTCTAGCCAAAGAGATCAAAAGCCACAGTTAATCTCGGACCCACACATGGCTGAGCAGACTGGGGTAAATCAAAGGGGGGCAGGTCAGCCTGGTGCCACCCGAGCAGAGCCCCCAGCAGATCCTTGCTTCTGCAATTCAAAATCGCCATATGACAGCTGGACTCTACCATTTCAGGACAGACCTCACTGAGAGATTAACCTGTTGAAAATTTGGATATGTGTATTCTGTGACTGAAATTTCCAGGCCTTCTCAGAGTTGGGATGGGCTTCCTACCCACAACTCCCTGTACTTCCAGAAGCCTCGGCAGTCACTTCCACACCCCAAAGCTGCCACCCAGTTAAAAAAGCTACTCCAGCATTACCATCCTGATAAAAATACTGAATGCCCTAAACAAACATGATGACCCCTTAGCACCTGTGTTGCAAACAATAGTACACAAAAGGTAAAGGAAAGAAAGAGAAAGAAAAGAACTCCACATTGGGATGGGGGGTGGGGTGTTGAGAGATGGTGGGAGGGAAATGGAGGACATTGGTGGTGAGAAATGTACACTGGTGGAGACATGGGTGTGGATCATTGTATGACTGAAACCCAATCATGAACAAGTTTTTAATGGGCTGGAGCGATAGCACAGCGGGTAGGGCGTTCGCCTTACACGCGGCCAACATGGCCGACCCGAGTTCGATTCCTCCGCCCCTCTCGGAGAGCCCGGCAAGCTACCGAGAGTATTCGATATGCCAGACACAGTAACAACAAAGTCTCCAATGGAGACGTTACTGGGCCCGCTCAAGCAAATCTCACAGATAATCAATACAAAAATGTAAACATGCATTGTGATCCAAAGCTGGAAAGATAGTACAGGGGTTTGCCTTGCAAACAGCCAACCCTAGTTCAATCCCTGATACCACATAGGGTCCCCCAAACACTTCCAAGAGTAATCCCTGAGCACAGAGCCATGAGTAAATCCTGAGTCATGCTGAGTGTGGCCCCTAAGCAAACAAAAAGTCAAACCAAAGCAATAAAAGTCAGGATGTTTCATGACCGTCTAAGCAGCTAGGAGTTAGTGGATACATATAAAGCAAACATCTAGCCCAGAAAAGGGCACATAGCAAGTCTTCCCATATTAGTAGTTCTTCCTATAAGGGCAAAACGCCCAAGGCCACAGGGTTGAAGAGTGAAGAAATATTGCAGTGGAGATATGGTCAGTCGTGAACTGATCAAGACAGAGACACAGGACAGCAGGTAGCACACTTTCCTTGCTTGTAACCCGCCTGATTTCAATCCCTGAGGACCACCATAAGTGATTCCCTGAGCACATCCAAGGGTGGCCCCAAAATGAAAAACTAAAACAAAACAGCTACTGATGCTCTCTAAGGAGCCTGGAAGTCCTCTGCTCCCCCTTCCCTTCCTTCTGCTCCTCACCACCGGCGTATTACTGGTCTCAGACCTCCTAGTTCCCTGCCTCTGGGTATGCAGCGGGAACATTCCATTCCCAAGTCCTCTTGCTTAATCTCAGGGAGTCCTGACCAAAACTGTGGCGTCAGGCTAGTGCCAGAAAAAAGTTCTTGGAGCCTGGGAGGAGCCCAGAGATTCTCAGGATTCCTGGGAGCACAGTGGGAAGCTCCAGGACCTCTTTTTATTTTATTTTATTTTATTTTATTTTGCTTTTTGGGCCATACCCAGCAATGCACAGGGGTTATTCCTGACTCTGAACTCAGGAATTACTCCTGGTGGTGCTCAGGGACCATATGGGATGCTGGGAATCGAACCCGGGTCGGCCACGTGCAAGGCAAATGCCCTATCTTCTATACTATCGCTCCAGCCCCCACTCCAGGACTTCTTGACTCTCCCCTAAGAACCCCAGGGAGGGCTTCGTCCCAGTCCAGGGAGGAACAGTCTTGGGCAGATAAGGCATATGGGATGGAGGCAAGAATCTGAGGGCTGGTTTAGCCACAGACAGACCCGAGCCCTTACAGGACCAAAAGCTGGTCATCTGGGGGAAGTTTTCAGACTCTGGACTTTTGGGTTCTGCTGATATATATTTTTCCATAGACACCTCCGAGCAGCACTTGACTTGCACGTGGCCAGGACTTGAGAGTTCAGTGCTGAGGGCACTAGGGCCACCCTGGAGGTGATTTTGTAGAATCATGTATGCCACTCCCTTGCCATGGAAACTTGGGGGGGGGCGGTGAGGAGAGCTATTTGGAACACACTCAGAAGAGCTCAGGGCTTACATCTGACTCTGCACTCAGGGATCACATCTGGCAGTGCTCAGAGCACCCCTGTGCAGTTCTGGGGATTGAACTGGACTCTGATCACATTCCAGGCAAATGCTTTAAGCTCTGTATTATTTCTCCCACCCCAAAGTTTCTTTTATACTTTTATGGGTAGGGAGTTTGTCTTGCATGCAGCCAATACCTCCAACCTGAGTTTGATTCCTCCACCCCTCTCAAAGAGCCCGGCAAGCTACCGAGAGTATTTCACCCGCATGGCAAAGCCTGGCAAGCTACCCGTGACATATTCGATATGCCAAATGCAGTAACAAGTCTCACAATGTTACTGGGCCCGCTCGAGCAAATCAATGAACAACAGGAGGACAGTGACAGTGACAGTGACCTCCAGGTTTATTTTCTTTATGCTGAGAGTCAGCGAGCATGGAAGTGACAATTCGAGGCACCAAGAAAGGGGGTCTTAGCCCTCTCCAAGGAGCTAAAAATCTCAGAGGCTTGGGCCAGAGTGATACTATGGCGGGTAGGGCACTTGCCTTGCAAATGGCTGCCCTGGGCTCAATCCGCGGCATCCCATATGACCCCCTGAGCACCCTCAGAAGTGATTCCTGAGTGTAGAGCCAGGAGTGACCCCTGAGCATTGCCAGGTGTGTCAGCAGAACAAACAAACAAAAAATTATCAGAGACTCTTCTCTTTGGAATATCAGCAAGCCTCTGAAGCTTTGCCCAGGTTGCTGAACCCAACGGAGGTGAGAAGAAATAAGGGGAGTAGAAATGACACAAAGATAGTGACGCAGGCTCTGTGACCCTTTGATGCTGGTGGTGCTGTAACTGTACAACCACCCTGTTAGTGTTAGCCCTATTGCAGCTGTGTGCCCTCAACTATCACCAAAATGAATTAATGATAGTAATCCAGAGGTTGCTGAGACAAGATGCTAAGAAATGCCTACAGGTTTCCTGCTGGAAAGCCACCAATAGTTTCCATTGGCTAAAAAAGCATCAAACTGTATAGTACTTACCTCTGTGACTGCCCTCCACACTGCAGCTTCTCAGCTGTCAGAGCTAAGACACCAAATTTTCCTCCTCCTCAGCAACCGCCCTTTCCTGTCTTTCCCCTCTTTTTGGATTTTTTCTTTTGTTTTGAGGTCACACCAGTAGTGCTCAGGGCTTACTCCTGGCTCCACACAGAGGTTCACTTCTTGCAGTGCTCAGGGGGCTATATCTGGTGCCAGGATCAAACCAGGCTTGCCACTGGCCAAGGCAAGTTGCCTACCCACTGCACTATCTCTTCGGCCTTACCCTTCTCCTTTTGTGTTGTTTTTGAGCCATACCCTGTGGTGCTCAGAGGTCACCTCTGATGGTGTTTGGGGTGACAATGCAGTGTTAAGGGCTTAAACCTGGGACTGATCCGGGCCTTCTGCCTGCAAAGCATGTGCCCAGTCCATTGAACTCTCTCTCTCTCTCTCTCTCTCTCTCACACACACACACACACACACAAACACACACACACACACACATCTCTTCCCTGCTATTTTGTTTACTTGGTTGGTTTTGGAGCCACACCTGGCGATGCTCAAGGGTGACTTCTGGCTCTGCACTCAGAAATTACCCTTTGGCAGTTCAAGGGGGGGTCATATGGGATCAAACCCAGGTCAGCTGCATGTAAAACAAATTTCCTACTTGCTGTACTATCTCTCCAGCCCTCCTTCCCTGCTCTTTACCAGTCCAAACATGGCAACCTCAGGCCCAGTTTGTTCTCAGTGAACACTATCTGAAGATTAGTCCATCATACTCTTTATTCCTAGATCATAGCCCATATCCACATACCTGATGGGGGACAATATGGAGTGCCTGGGAGCAAATCAGGTTGGTCACCTGCAAGGCAAGCACTCTACCCCCTGAATTGTTGCTTGGCTCCCATTGATCTTTCATTTTTTGGTTTGGTTTTGTTTTTTGGCTTTTTGGTTCACACCCGGCAATGCTCAGGGGCTATCTTGGCTCTGTTCTCAGGAATCACTCCTGGCAGTGCTCAGGGAACCATATGGGATGCTGGAGATCGAACCTGGGTTGGCTAATTGCAGGGCAAATGCCTACCCACTATACTATCACTCCAGCCCACCCGGTGATCTTTTGAAGAGGAGGAACTTCTCCAGCTAATGGTCAGGAGGTCCAAAAGCTAATCCTGGTGCTACCCAGCCAAGCAGGTTAGAACTAATGCCCAGGCCCAGTAATTGCCAAAAGGGACACCCTGAGGCTGTCTGTCAGGGGCCTCTATGGACACACCTGATAGTATAGGGGGTGGGGAAGCATGTAGTGCAGTGGCATGTCCCTCCAACCCTTTCAGCTATTTCCCTGGCCCCCACTTGGGGATCTTTTCTAATTTCAGTTCTCAAGTAGTTCCACTGTGCACTTTGATCGGGAAATACTTTTTTATTTTTTACTTTTTGCTTTTCGGGTCACACCCGACGATGCTCAGGGGTTACTCCTGGCTTTGCACTCAGAAATTACTCCTGGTGATGCTTGGGGGACCATATGGGATACAGGGAATTGAACCCGGGTCAGTCGCATGCAAGGCAAACACCCTACCCGCTGATTATCGCTACAGCCCTTGGAAAATTACTTCAAAGGGTCTTTAAACTGAGGGACCGAATTGTCCTCCGGTTATAATTCTTCACTAGCATGAAGCAAGAATATGGGAGCATGATGCCAAACAGGAGAGAGGAAGAGAGGGGGGGGGAGAGAGAAAGAGAAAGAGAGAGGAAAGTGTCTGCCATAGAGACAGGCTGGGGGTAGGGTGGCAGGAAGTAAACTGGGGATACTGGTGGTAGAAAACATACACTGGTGGAGGGATGGGTGTTGGAACATGCTATGACTGAAACCCAACCATGAACAGCTTTGCAACTCTGTATCTCATGGTGATTCATTTTGATATATATGAGCTCTTGAAAGATATTTATTGGTGGAGTCAGAGAAAGAGTACAATGGGAAAGGCACTTACTTACCTTGCACGGAGCTAACCCATGTTTGAGGCTCAGCACCAAACAGGATTCCCTGTGCCCCACCAGGAGTGATCCCTGAGCACAGAGCAAGGAGAAAGCCCTGAGCAAAGCCATGTATGACCCCGCAAAACAAACAACCCCCAAGATATGTATTAGCTTTGATCCCTGCTCTCTCCAAGAAGAGGCAGGATGAGAATTGCTTATGATGTGGAAAACTGCTTGGTGGCAAACTGAAGCAGGATGTAGGACTGGAGCGATAATGCAGTGGGTAGGATGCTTGCCTTGCACAAAGCCAAGTTGGGTTTGATCCCCAGAATCCTGTATGGTCTCCCAAGTGCTCCAAGAGTGATTCCTGGGGGAGGAAAAAAATAACAAAATGAAAACATGAGAAAGAGCGGTTCGTGGGTGTGAAACCAGGAGTATCCCCTGAGCTCCACAAGGTGTGGCCCCCAAACAAAACCAAAACAGAACAGAAGCAGGAACTAACTTCCATGGAAGCGATAGGGGTTATTGGGCAAGCAATACATTTTCCTTTTCAACTTGGGAAATGCAGCTCAAGCTTGACATTCAGGGAACTTGGAAAAGATAGCTGCTGAATTGGTATCACCTTTCAGAGCTTCTCTATCTTGCCCTTACCCTGGCACCCTAGAAAAGCACAGCTGGCATGAGTCCCATTCCCTCTCAGTATAGCTGCCCAACTAATGACACCAAGTCAGAGAATTAAGTAGTCACAAAGAGGTGATTCAAGTGAGGCCATTCCTTGTCAGGGACGTGGGAGGGAGAGTATGTAGACACAAAGAGCACTGAAGTAAGGACTGTGACCTCTTTTCTTGATCACAATCAGAACTGCCTTCTCAGAGTGGTTGCATGCAGCCAATCCGAATTTGATCCCTGGAACCCCACATGGTTCCCCAGAGCCCACCAGGAGTGATTTGAGTGTAGAGTCAGGACTAAGACTGAGTACACCATGGTTGTGACCCAAAAGCCAAATAAATAAATAAATAAATAAATAAATAAATAAATAAATAAATGTCTTCTTGAGGGAAAGCAAAACATGAAGGCATGCGGTAATCTATACAAATTTTATTTTCATATCCGTTTGATGGAAACAAGCAGGTGTCAGCATTATGCAGGCACAGAACAAAAGGAAAAGGAAAAAACCTCCAGTGATCCTTGCAGTGATATGCACACTATTTGGTTTCAACAAGGACAGGAAGTTTTACTGTTAGCTTCCTGCGGGAACTCCAGTTTCTGCACCTTCCCCTGCTGCCTTTCAGCATCGCGATAGAGCAGGGATTTCTGGGCCTTCAATCGGCAAGCCAGGCACATGAAAATGGACTCCACGTTCTGGCTCTCTTTGGGGTCCTTGGCCGATGTCTCAAACAAGAGCATGTTGTGGGCATCGGCAAATTTCAGGGCTAGGTTGGAGGGCACCTGGATCTGTTCCCTCAAGTCACACTTGTTGCCCACAAGCACCTTCGGGACCAGTGGGGGCACAGCATGCCCGTTGCATTCTTGGATCCACATTTTGAGGTTGGTGAAGGAAGTCATCTTGGTGACATCATAGACGAAGACCACTGCGTGCACATTGCGGTAGTAATGTTCAACCATGCTTTTGCGGAAACGTTCCTGACCTGCCGTGTCCCACACCTGGACCTAGAAAACAAGAAAGTCCATATCTGCAGTCAGAAAAGGAAAGATGACTGGATAGGAGCAAAGATGGATCTGTGACAGGAAAACTCACGGAGCATGGCAAGTCCTGCCACAGTCTGGAGACAATTGCTTTCAGGATTTACAAAGCTTGTTTGTCAGTATACTACCCAAAGCACAGAGCCAATAGCACTTCAAGCCTGAGACCCAAACTACAAGAGCCCAACTTAAAAATGTGACTGTCAGGGCCGGAGTGATAGCACAGTAGGTAGGGCATTTCTCTCGCATGCAGCAGACCTGAGTTTGATCCCCTGCATCCCATATGGTCCACCCATACACCACCTGGAGTAATTCCTGAGTGCAAAGCCAGGAGTAACCCCTGAGCATGGCAGGATGTGACACTCAAAAAGTCAAAAAATAAAGTGCCTGCTGCCTTAGGGGTGGGGGGTAACTTGGGGACACTGGTGGAAGGAAGTTGATAATGGTGGTAGGGTTGGTGTTGGAACATTATATGCCTGAAACTGTATTGCGAACAACTCTGTAAATTATAATACTTAATAAAAAATTGTTAAATTAAAAATATATATATATAGCTTTGGGGCTACACCCTGCAGTGCTCAGGGGTTACTTCTGTCTCTGCACTCAGGAATTACTCATGGTGGTGCTAGGGGGACCATATGGGATGCCGGGTTAAACCTGAGTCAACAACATGCAAAGTAAATGCCCTACCTCTAGCACAATTACTCCAGCCCAAAATTTTAAAAGATCTTGAACTTCTAGTCCAGAGAGATGGATCAAAGGGCTGGAGTAGATGCTTTCTTGAGGTAGGACCAGTGTCCATCCCCAAGCACTAATCTGGGAGCAGTCCCTGAACACTGCTGATTATGCACTGCCCCCATAATAAAACACACACACACACAATACAACCAAACAAATTTGAATTGAGTTGTTGAAAATCCTGGGATCCAGGGAGGAAAGGGTGCTGTCCCTCCGCCTGCTCCCCCTTGGCGGCTCGGTGGTCGCCATCTTCCAGAGGCCATTGGACAGTCAGGTTTGGGCCCGCAGTGACAAGACACGTTGGGCCTCACGGGATGGGGGTGGAGCCGGCACTTTCCTCCCCATCCTTTCCTCCCCATCCCAATGAGACCCCAAGTTGCCACCCATGAACGGCCTCTCTGGCTCCTGATCAAGCTGTTTAATGGCCATGATCCCAGAGACTCAGAAACAAATCTCTAAACCCAGCAGCTTTTGGCAGAAATGCGTCCGATCCCTGCAGTAGGTTACTGGCTTTGGGCCAACCCAGGTGGGAATAGGTTTCGTGCCATGGCCTGTTCCCCCTGGCAGCCCAGTGGCCGCCATCCTCCAGAGGCCACTGGACAGTCTGGGCCCGCAGTGACGAGACATGCGGGGCCTCACGGGATGGGGGTGGAATTGGCCCTTTCCTCCCCACCCCAATGAGACCCCAAGTCGTCGCCCACGAATGGCCTCTCTGGCTCCTGATCAAGCTGCTTAACGGCCATGATCCAAGAGACTCAGAAACAAATCTCAGAACCCAGTGACTTTTGACAGAAATGTGTTTGGACCCTGCAGTAGGTTACTGTTGCTGGGCACTCCAGGGGGGAAAGGGTGTTGTCCCTCCACCTGCTCCCCCTAGGTGGCTCAGTTGCCGCCATCCTCCAGAGGCCACTGGACAGTCAGGTTTGGGCCCACAGTGACGAGACACGCAGGGCCTCACAGGATGGGGGTGGAGCCGGCCCTTTCCTTCCCTTCCCAACGAGACCCCGAGTCACTGCCCATGAATGGCCTTTCTGGCTCCTGATCAAGCTGCTTAACGGCCATGATCCCAGAGATTCAGGAACAAATCTTGGAACCCAGCAGGTTTTGGCAGAAATCCCTCCAGATTTAAGTGTTAAAATTTCAGAATTTCAAAATCGCATGGCCACTACTGCAGCCATGCAACACCATATATTATTCTTAACCAGCAATAGAAGACAAATTGTCTACTGTAGCCTTTTCAGCAGATCTGAGTGTTGGGGTAAAATCCCAAATAATAATGGTGGGTCTGGTGTCGAAATATTGAATGTGATCAAAGTAGAGCGAGAGTAATGTGGAAATCATCTGCCCCACAGGTAGGGGGAAGGTGTGGGATGGGGATATACTGGGGTTTTTGGTGGTGGATAATGGGCATTGGTGAAGGTACGGGTGTTTCATTGTATGACCGAGACTTAAACCCAAAAGCTTTGTAACTGCTGTCACGGTGATTCAATAAATAAAATTATAAAAAATTTTAAAAAAAGAAAATCCTGGGGTCTGAAAGAGTACAAAGGATAAAGCTTTTGCTTTCTGTGTAGCTGATGTATGTTTGATCCTCAACACCACATATGGTCCCTCGAGTCTTGCCAGGAATAATTCCTGAGCACTGAACCATGAGTAAGCCCCGAGAACTACTGGGTCTAGCCCAAAAATAAACAAAAAAGTCTGAAGGCTTTTAGTTGAAAAACTAGAAAGCAAATTGATCTACTTGGCTAGAAGGCAAATTGGCAATAGTATCCAAAACCTTTAAAATGGTCAAAACTTTAAGAGCTAGAATTCTACTTTCAAAAATCAATACAAAAGAAATAGCAGAGATGAGGCCAAAATTCTGTACATATATTTTAATCAGTATTATTGTCACTGTCACTGTCACTATCCTCCCGTTTTTCATCAATTTGCTCGATCGGGCACCAGTAATGTCTCCATTGTGAGACTTGTTACTGTTTTGTCATATCGAATATGCCATGGGGAGCTTGCCAGGATCTGCCATGTGGGCAAGATACTCTCAGTAGCTTGCTGCGCTCTCCGAGAGGGACGGAGGAATCGAACCCAGGTTGGCCGCGTGCAAAGCAAACACCCTACCCGCTGTGCTATCATTCATACTTCTTAAAAAACAGAAACAGGGCCATAAAGATAGTACAGAGGTTAAGGTGTTTGCCTTGGATGCTGCCAACTCCATTTCAATCCCCTGCTCCACCTATAGTACCCTGAGCACTGCTGAGAGTGACTTCTGAGCATAAGACTAGGAGTAGCCACTGAGCAGTACCAGGTGTGAACCATCCCATCCATGAATAAAGAAAGAAAAACAGGAACCATGTTAGTGGTATAGTTCAAGTGACCTAGCATGTGCAAAGTTCTGAGTTTGATACCTCGGTTCGATCCCTGGCACCACAGGGCGCTTCCTGCACCACTAGGCACACATCAAATTTGAGACTTGTAGCCCTTGAGCACCACCAGGTATGGCTCTTATAAAACAAGGAAGGAAGGGAAGAATGAAGAGAGGGAAGGAGGAAGAAAGGGTGAGAAGGAAGAAAGGAATAAAAGGAAGGAAGGAAGGAAGGAAGGAAGGAAGGAAGGAAGGAAGGAAGGAAGGAAGGAAGGAAGACTGGAGAGATTGTTCAACGTGCCCAAGCACATGCTGTGTATACAGGAACCCCAGGTGTGATCTCTGGCACCTCATGTTCCCTTGAGCAACACCAGCAGTGATCCCTGAGCACTAAACTTGGAGTAGCTTTTGAACACTACCACTTATGGTTCAAAAACCAAAATGAAAAAAAAAACAGAGGAAAAAACCCTCTGAAACAACCAACTGCTCACTAGGAAAGGAATAAAGTGGTACCAGAGCAATAGTATAGGGGTTAAGCTGCTTGCCTTGTAGACTGCAGACCCTAGTTTGATCCCCAGTGCCACATGATCTCCTGAGCCACATGCATCCCTGGGAGCCTCCAGGCACAGCCGGGATCGTGTGGATATCCCTGGCACTGCAGGACCTGAACAGCCTGGCATCCTGGGATCCTCATGTTGAACATCCCATCCATTTAGCCAAGAACTCCCAGAAGGCTCCTCTGCTTCCCCTGAGAACCGCTCAGGTGGGGTGGGGTGTAGCCCAAATAAAATGTACATTTTCCAATGGACAATTATGCTGTCATAAAATTGTTTTAAAGAATAGGGGTCAGAGAGATAGTACAGTGAGTAAGGTGCTTGCTTTGCACACATCTGAAGCAGGTTTGATCTCTGGGAACCCATATGATCCCCTGAATCCACCAGGAATATCCCTGAGAGCAGAACAGTGAGAACAGGTGGGTGTGACCCAAAAAAAACAAAAAAAGAAAAGAAAAGAATAAATGGTGGAGGAAATACTCACAAACTATAGGTGAAGGGGTTGGGTAGATAGCTCAGAGGGCTAAAGTGCATGCATTGCATTTGGGAGCCCGAAGTTCCATTACCAGTACCCATGATCCCCTGAGAACCACTTGGGATAATAATTCCTGAGCACCACTGGGTGTTACCACCACCGCCTCCCCACAAAAGAAAATACATGTGGAAAAAACAGACTTTTTAATGGGCTATGATTCCAACTTTTTACAAATATTAAACAAACATATACAGTGGAAAGACTGGGACACATGAATGATTCTTTATGGCAGTCGGAATATAGGTGATACCTAGTTTCTTTATTTTTTCCCATGTGTATCTTCCAAATTTCCTCCTGAGAACATACATCACTTTGTTTAAGTGTGTGTGTGTGACTTTCCATGTCTTTTGGGCCACATGCCTAATGCTCAGAGGCCACTTCTAATTAAGTACTGGTGGGAGAAAACCATGTGATATCAGGGGTCCAATCACAGGCTTCCAAAATCAAAGCATGCACTCCAGCCCTTTGAACCGTCTCAATGGCTCTTTATATGACTGATAGTTTTTGGGAGGGTACCTGGGGACTACTCTTGTGTTATCGGGGTCGGGGGGGGGGGGAATCACTACCAGTGGTCTTTGATACTTAGTCCTTTGAGACACCTCCCCAGTCCAATGTTTCACTTTCTGTTTGTTTGGGAGCCACATCTGGCAGAGCTCAGGGCTTCCTCCTGGTTCTACACTCAGGAATCACTCCTGGCATGGGTTGAGGGACTATATAGGATGCTGGGGATCAAATCCGGGTCAGCTACTGCAAGGCAGTTGCCCTACCAGCTGTACTATGGCTCTCTGGCCCCTATGTATCACTTTTTATGTGATTTCCCCCATTCCCTTCGTTGCTGCTATTACAGTGATGACCACATTCAAGTATGTACTTGGTTGTGGTGCTTGTACATTTGACTGAAGTGTTTATGAGTTTGCACACTTTGGTTGCCTTGTTCACACACATCTGGCTGTGAGTCTGAGGTCACACACTCTTGCACAGCCAGGAATCCAGGAAAACCAAGCATTCAGGATGGTATTTCATGCATATGGTCTATACTGGGGGTCAAACTCATGGCCTTGTGCTTACACAACAGGGTCTTTCAGTGAAGGAGTCATCCCCTGAATCCTTGAATAATTTTTTGAAAAAAAAAACAATTCTAGGGACTGGAAAGATAGTGGGTAGCATAGTAAGTAGGGAGAGGTAGTGGGTAGGGCTTTTGCCTTGCATGCAGCCAACCTGGGTTCAATCCCCGACATCCCATATGATCCCTGAGCATTTCCAGGAATGATTCCTGAGCACAGAGCCAGGAGAAACCCCTGAACAATGCCAAATATGCCTCCCAAAACAAAACCAAAAAAACTATTCCAGGGATGAGAGAGATAATACATCAGGCTAGGCCCTTGCTTGCCTTGCACACTGCTGACTTGGTTTCAGTCTTAATCCCTGGCACACTATATGGTCCCCTGAGCCTCGCTAGCAATGATTCCTGAGCACAAAGTCAGGAGTCAGCCCTGACCACCATGTGGTGTGGCCCCGAAAGAAAAAGTAAAGAAAGGAGGGAGGGAGGGAGGGAGGGAGGGAGGGCAGGAGGAAGGAAGGAAGGAAGGAAGGAAGGAAGGAAGGAAGGAAGGAAGGAAGGAAGGAAGGAAGGAAGACAATTCTAGTTTTTAATCTCACTTTTTAAAAAAATAATTTTAGTTCATGTCTTATATAAAAATACTAAGCTCACTGGATTTTTCTTCTGTGCCTTGTGCCTCAGCTTTGGGAATGATAAGGAAAAAGTACTGGTATCAGTAACATATGTAAAACCAATTCCCAGGGAACACTCATGAGTCAGCACACATTCAACTCCAATCTATTTCCCTTTATACATCCAAAGTCTTGAATAATGAAAATTCATATTCTGAATGATGGTCCTAAAAAGGCTCTATACAGTTCTCAGTTATCGAAGAAAATTTGGTTATGGTCACTAATTGACCACTATGGCTCTTAAAACAAAATACAACCTTTATTTGGAGTTAGCACTCAGTAAGTATAATCTAGTAAATATAATTGAATCTCTTTGCTGAGTGAAGATCTTACAAGGTCCCAGAGTCACCATTCTGAGCCTGAATTTTCATTGCTTATCCTCTCCTTCATCGTCTTATGGGTATGGTTGTCATGTGTTTTTTTTTTTGACAATGACCTTCAGATTTCACACGCCCCCTTATTTTAATGAGGGTTGGGCACATCCAGCAGTGCTCAGAAGCTGTTTCTGGCTCTGTGCTCAAGAATGATGCCTAGCAATGTTCAGGGAACCATATATGTTGCTGGGGATTTGAACCAGTATTGGCAGGATGCAAGACCAGTGACTTAACCCCTGTGCTATCTATTCACCTGCAAGTTGTTCTTTCTTTTTTAATTATTGGGCCATACCCGGCAGTGCTCAGGGGTTATTCCTGGCTTTGTGTTCCAGGGTCATGCCTGGTGGTGCTTAGGGAACCCTATGGTGCCAGGGATCAAGTCCAGGGCCTCCTGCATGCAAAGTATTTGCTCCACCCAAGTCCTTGAGCTATCTCTCTGGCCCCAGATTTTCCCCTTCTGTTTTGATTTATTTTTACTTTTTTGTTTGTTTTTTGGACCACACCTGGCTGTCCTTAGGGCTTACTCCTGGCTCAGTGCCCAGGGATCATTCTTGGTGGGGCTCAGGGAATGCTATGCTATGTGAGGGATTAAATCTGGATCAACCACATACCGCCTGCATGGAAACATCTTACCTGCTATATTATCTCTCCGGTTCCTTCTATTTTGATTTCCATGTACCAGCCCCTCCTCTCCTCACTCCAAGACACAAGATAAGACCTTTACAGGAGTGGAGATTCTCATTTCTCCACTCCAATGTCTCTGCAGTCAGCTTTCCTAATCCTGGAAGGTATCAGCACAACATTCTCCTCGTCAGATAAATGAGATGGCCTTCTACAACAGGTTGTGTCTGATAAAAACTTTTTCTGTCTACAATTACTCTCCATGAAATGTGGTTTTAACCTGATTAGCTACATCTCTTTGGCTCCGTTAGTCAGCCTGACCTCACAGAATTGGTGGCTTCCTAAATGCTTTATCCAAATGAGACCCATTCTTTAATGTTCACTCCCTGCTTCTACCTTTTTCCTAAAAATTCCAACTTCAACTGAATGCCCATTTTGGGGGTTTTGTTTGGGGGCCACCCCTGCAGTATCCAGATCTTACTCCTGGCTCTGCTCAGGGACCACTCCTGGTGGGACTTGAGAGACCATATGGCGAACTGGAGCAATAGTACAGCAGGGAGGGCATTTGCCTTGCATGCAGCTGACCCAGGTTCGTTCCCCAGGATCCCATATGGTCCCCTGAGCACTGCCAGGAATAATTCCTGAGTGCAGAGCCAGAGGTAACCCATGAGCATCTCTGGGAGTGGCCCCAAAACACAAAAGAGAGACCATATGGGGTGCTCAGGATCGAACCCAGATGGGTTTGTGCAAGGCAAGCTCCCTACCCACTATACTATGAGTCAGTCCCCTGAATGCACTTTTCTTCTGAATATCTATTGTACTTTGACTTTGTACTATACCATTTAGAATATATTTGGTTGTTCTCAAATTGTTTCATCATGGTTCTGGAATCTCTTAAGCTTAAGGATAAGTCCCTCATCCTCATGGTTGTCACCGTTGTCAACATATCAGCATCATTCTCATTATTAAAAAGCAGTAGTGGCCTTGAGCGATAGAGCAATGGGTAAGGAGGTTGCCTTGCATGGCAGAATGTTCCTCAAGCACCACCAGGAGTGATCCTTGAGTAGAGAGCCAGGAGTAAGCACTGACCCATGATAGATGTGGCTCCTAAACAGAAAGAAAACAAATAGGACAGAAAGGGAAAAGAAAAGGAAGAAAAAAGAGAGAAAAGGGAACAGGGAGGAAAGGGGAGGGGAAGGAAGGGAAAGGGAGGGGAGGGGAGGGGAGGGGAGGGGAGGGAAAGATACCCAATGAGCACTGCAACCAGAACACACACAAGCACAACTAAAAATGTTCAACCTCCCGCCCATCATTTTGACTGAGTGTGCAGGACCATGACTATGTGATACCAATCAGTACAACAACAATAACAAGCAGGAAAGTGATTAAACAGCAGTAATGCCCCGAGTCACCAAAATCCAAGTAGCCTGTCATCCAAGGTTCTGCCAGGTTGGTTTCTGAAGGAGCATTCAACTTTGGTGATGCAAAACCAAAACCAAATAGAAAGCAGAAAACCCCATAAGTTCCTGGGAGATTGATTTCCTCAAGTTGAGACAGAAACAAGGGCTGTCAAGAGTAAGCCCTGAGCACCGAGGCTGTGCCCGCTCCCCTCCCCCCACCAAACCAAAACAGTGGAGACAGAAAAGATTTTCTAGGGCTGGAGTGACAGTACAGTGGGTAAGATGCTTTCCTTGCATCCGGCTAACCCAGTTCCAATCCCTGGCACCCCATATTGTCCCCTGAGCACTATCACGAGTAATTTCTTAGTGTACAGCCAGGAGTAACCACTGAGCATCACTGGGTGTGGCCCCAAACCTCCCTGCCCTCCAAAAAAGGGAAAATATTTTTTTCTGTCTTAATTTGGAAAAATTATATGTCACCTTATCCACAAAGTCATTCTCTGTTTTTATTCATTCTGGAGAATCCTGTGTTTTCTCTTAAATGTCTCTCTCTTTGTCTTTCTCTCTGTCTCTCTCTCTCTCTGTCTCTCTCTCCCAACCACAAACTCTAAGTAAATTTCTTTCAATAAAATTATTTTACTTTGAGACCAGAGCAAGAGTAGAGTGCATTGGGCACTTGCCTTACATGCATCAGACCCAGGTTTGATCTTTGACACTCTATCAGATTCTCCGAACCCCCACCATGAGTGTCCTTGAGCACAGAGAAAGGAGTAAGCACTGAGCACTGCTTGGTGATTCTCCCCCCAATACTATTTTACTTCACTAAACATTTTTCCGGGGCCCTGGGCATAGTACACAGAGTAGGGCACTTGCCTGGTACACACTTGACCTGGGTTCCATCCCCAGCATCCCATATGCTCCCCCAAGCACTGCCAGGAGTAATTTCTGAGCACAGAGCCAGGAGAAACCCCTGAGCACCACCAGGTGTGACCCCACAACAAACAAAACAAATCTTTTTCCTATCTGTTACCTCTCTAAACAGGAAAAAAAGAGCATGCAGGCCACTAACTGAATGAGGTCAGTTCAAGAAGAGTGGGAAGTTCCTGAACCTCACGATTCCTTGGCTTCTGCTCCCCCACCTCCACTTCCGGCCATCGGAACTCCTGCGGGTGAGGGAGACAGGCCCTCACAGCCCTCAGGCGTGTGGCAGATGCTTTAACACCATGAGCTCAGGACTCTAAAAATACCCTGCCCCTAGCAGGGACACGGGTGGGAGCGTGTGAGGTCTTTGGGGCTGAGCCTCTTGGCTGTTCGACTTTTCCTTGCCTCTGCAGCTGGCGCCACTGTGGGGAGGCCACCCCTTTACCACCACAGTGGCCATCTCCTTTGCCTCCCAATGATCCTGGAAGTCTTTTTTTTTTTTAGTCACACCCGGCTTTCCACTGCCAGTTACTCCTGGCAGTTCTCAGGGGACCCTATGGGATGCTGGGAATTGAACCTGGGTCAGCCGCATGCAAGGCAAATGCCCTACCCACTGTGCAATCGCTCCAGCCCCACTCCTGGAAGTCCTGAAACGCTTCTTGGGAGGCTCCAAAGGGCTGGAGGCACAGCTCTCATTCCAGCTCTTCATAAACTCCACCTCAAGCTCTTTGCAGCCCTGTCTGTGGGCAGCAAGCTGCTCAGAGCAGAAAATAGCCAACATGGCGTGGCCTCAGGGCCGACACATAGGGAGAGCACAGCAGGGCAGGCGCGCTGCCACATAGATGACCTCGTTTTCCCATGATGTTTAGTAACTCAGCTCCTCTCAGAGCCTTATGAACCTGAGGGAGTATGGCGGTATCTCATTCCCCTTTCGCTGATGTTCTGTTCCTCCGCTCCTCCCTTCCTGTGGGTGACAGCCACACAGTGGTCTGGTGTGTCAACTGCTCTTTAGCGACAGGCATGGACCCCAGATCCTTTCCTTTCTGAGGGCCAGCAAGGGTGGGAGTGTGATAGAGTACAGCAACATGGACCAATCTGGTCCCAGAAATCAAGCATCTGCAGGCAACTTACAAACGACTCTCTTCAGTGTCCTTTGGAAACCGAGAGCAAACCCCTAAATCTTGTAGGGATGTTGGAAGAAATAGCATTCCCAGTGAGTACAGGTCACCGTGTCTGATAATACTAGCCTCCCTTCCCCATCCCCCACGGCCCCTGCTGTGGCAGACACAGCGGTAGCTCTGGCATTGCAAAGGCGCACGCCTCCGCTTCCTCACGAGAAACCAACCGGGCCTAGGGAGTCTCACAAGACAAAGAAGGTTTTTTTTTATTTTGGCCAAATATCAAGGACTCTGCATGAATGTGAGTCGTTGTCATGATCTCTGATGGGTCATCAGCTCTGGATCCAATGGGTCTCGTCCTGGAAAGCACAGAAAACTTGGCTTCTTGGTGAGGCAAGAGAGCCAAGGGCAAGGCAGACTGGTAGTGAGGGAGAGGAGAGGAATGCCGGATGGAAACATGCCATAGGATGGCTGGAGGCAGGTCCCAACTCACTGGGGGATTAGGGTGGAAGGTTGAAGCCCTGTGGGAGATGCTGCCAAAGAGAAATTTCACCCTTTGCACCACTTTCCTGGGGCTATGGCTGCCTGAGTGAGCTTTAGCAAACTCCTCTTCCCCACCCCCGCCCCCCGCCCATGCTCTGAGCTGACATGGGTATTTTTTTTCCCTAGGAGATATACCTGGAATCTTTTTTTTTCTCTTTGGGTCACACCAGGCGATGCACAGGGGTTACTCCTGGCTCTGCACTCAGAAATTACTCCTGGTGGTGCTCAGGGGACCATATGGGATGCTGGGACGGCCACGTGCAAGGCAAATGCCCTACCCCTCTGTGCTATTGCTCTAGCCCATAGCTGGCATCTTTCTATAGAGATGGTCTGAATGCCATTTTGTGGGGGAGGCCAGTGGGGGCAGGGCAAAAGTGGAAAAGGAGAGTTAAGTAACACCTGCAACCTCTACCCATGTAGGTTAGAAGAAAAAGTTGCAAACCTTATATTTCTTTTTTTTGTTTTGCTTTATTGGGTCATACCCAGTGACGCTCAGGGTTTACTCCTGACTCTGCACTTAGGAATTACTCCTGGCGGTGCTTAGGGGACCCTATGGGATGCCAGGGATTGAACCCAGGTCGGCCGCATGCAAGGCATACGCCCTATCCACTGTACTATTGCTCCGGCCCCTCTCTATTTCTTTTTTCCTTCCTTCCCTTCCTCTCTCCCCCACGTCTCTCTCTCTCTCTTTCTTTCTTTCCTTTTTTTGTTCCTTCCTTCCTTCTTTTTTTTCTTTTGATTTTTGGGTCACATCCAGTGTTGTTCAGGGGTTACTCCTGGCTCTGTGCTTAGGGATCATTCCTGTTGACCTCAAGGACCATATGGGATACCAGGGATTGAACCCAATCAGCTGCATGCAAGGCAGGTGCCCTACCTACCCTGCTGTACTATCGCTCTGGCCCTCAAAGTATCAAACAAAATTTTGTTCTGCTCTTAGGGGACACACCAGGCTGTGCTCCAGGGTTACTCCCAAGCTCTGTGCTTAGGAGTTACCCTTGGCAGTGTTTATGAAAGCATATGATGTTGGAAGTCAAACTGGGCCTCTTGCCTGCAAAGCACACGCTCAGTCCCTTGAGCTCCCTCTTGGGACCCACAAATCTGTTTTCCACAGGCTGGACTAGCCCCCTCTGCCTTTGGGCTGCACACAGCAGGCTGACACCAAGACCAGCCAAGAGGGGACTGAGCCAAAGAGCAGCTGGAGCAGAGAGAGGCAGTGAAACACATACGGAGGGTTAATTCACCATTAAGCACACTGGCAAAAGATGGAAGCTCAAGGCCCTGAAGAAGGCCTGATGTCCTGACTACAGCAGCTTCATGGAGAACACTTAGTCTGCCTCTATCTCCTTGGATTGCAATTCTATAAAGTCTCCCTCTCATTTTTTTAATTTGTTTTTGGCCCACACCCAGTGATGCTCAGGGGTTACTCTTGGCTCTGCATTCAGGAATTACTTCTGACAGTGCACAGGGGACCACATGAGATGCTGGAGATCGAAACTGGGTTGGTAGCATGCAAGACAAGTACCCTACCTGCTCTACTATCGCTCCAGCCCCTACAAGGTTTTTTTCCAAAGATTCTGCAGACGAAGAAGAAACCCACTGCCCTGGGTGCTCAACGCCATGACCAACTTAGGTTTGCCTGGTCTATAGGATTTGCTGGGAAAAGAGGGAACACAGCCAGTGGGAGGAACCAAACATGCAGGAGGTGACTCCATGCAGTTTTACAAAAATGGATTCTGAGGAACTGGCGTCATCATATAGTGAGTAGAGTAGGGCATTTGTCTTGCATGCAGCCAACCTAGGTTCAATTCCCACCATCCCATATGGCCCCATATGGAGCACTACCAGGATGAGTGCAGAGCCAAAGTATTGCCTGGTATGATCCCAAAAAGAAAACAAACAAACAAACAAAAAAAAAACCCAACCAGATTCTGAACCTACTCGCTACTTCCTTCCATACTTCAAAGTCCCATGCCAGATGTGGCACTCTCCAATGTTTTTCTTATTTTTGATATGTTTGGGGGGCCACACTCCTCTGTGCTCAAGGCTTACTTCTGGTTCTTTGCTAATCTATCACTCATGAGGGTGCTGGGAGAAGGTGCTAGGTGTGGTACCAGGAATTGAACTGGAGCTGGCCAAGTAGAAGGCAAGACCTTAACCCCTGTATTTGTCTTTTTTGTTTTGGGGCCTATACCCAACAATGCTTAGAGCTTTCTCCTGGCTCTGATCTCAGGGATCGTTCCTGGTAGTGTCTGAGGACCATATGGGATGCCAGGAATTGAACCTGGATTGTCCATGTGCAAGACAAATGCCCTACCCACTTATACTATCACTCCAGCCCCTTATTTTCAGTATTCTCTCTCTAGGCTCTCAGGATGGCTGGAAGTGAGGTGGGGGAATGCTTGGGCCACAGTCAATGATATTCAAGGCTTACACCTAGTTCAGGAGTCACTCCCGGCAGTGCTCAGGGTATCATACGCAGTACTGGAATCAAACTAACGTCGGCCATCAGGAAGACAGGCAATTTAATCCCTGTGCTAATTCTCCAACACTCCAATGCTTTTAGACTTAAAGGGGACCAATAAGATTTTACTGAAGGGGTGCTGGAAAGATAGTACAATGGGTAAGGTGCTTCCTAACCTGGGTTTGATCTGCAGCAGCCCATTTTGTTCCCTAATTACTGCCAGGAGTGATTCCTTAGTGCAGACAGCAATAATCCCAGAGCTTCTCTGGGTGTGGCCTCAATCACCCCCCCCCCAAAAAGGAAATATTTAGTTGAGCGGCTGGCTGGAGAGACAGTACAGCAGGTAGGGTGCTTGCCTTAAACATGGCCATCCTGGGTTTGATCCCCAGCATTCCATATGATCCCACAAGCCTCACCATCGGTGGTCCCTATGCACATCCAGGAATAAACTCTGAACACTGCAAAGGGGGGGACACCAAAGTAAACAAACAAAAATTTTCCATTGATCCCATGACAGACAGACACATAATGGTCATGAGAGGAAGCTCCACCCTTGCTTTGGGGGCTGGAGGTGCCTCCACCCTTCCAAGGCTGACGTCAGGAAGGACTTTCTGCTTTCCCATTGGCTGTCCCTCTGTGTCTCTATCACTGGTAACCTTATGGGGCTGATGCATGCTTCTAAGTTAGGCAGCACTGCACAGGAGAAACACTGCCAAAAGAGAATCAGGCAACAAAGACCTAGGCCTGTGTGACCTTGGACATCCACTCTCCTTCTCCGAGTCTGTTTTCCTGCCTGTGAAATAAGGGCTTTGGAGTAAAGATTCTCTCTGATCTCTTTTCAGATGGGAACATTCTCTGAGATCATCAAGGTGCTCAGAAGGGAAAACCCAGCTCCTCACTTCCGTGTCTGCATTGCAGCTAAGGCAGCATCTTGAAGGTTCCTTGGATTTGGGTTTATAATCCTGGGCCTTTGGCCTGGAGGAGACTCCTAGGTTGGCTGCTCGGTTTGCCATCTCCCCCGCCTGCACTTCCCTGAGGCTGGAAGTGGTCTCCCTCGAGTAGAGTGCAGAGGGGGTGAAGGAGCTTGGCAGTGACACTGCCCTGTCTCACAGAAGGAAGGAGAGTCAGGGAGTGAAATGCTCAGGACTCCAAGGTCAAAGACTGATGTTCAAGGGCTAGAGTGGCAATACAAGGGATATGACGATTGCTTTGCATGAAGCCAACCCGGGTTCTATCCCTGGAACCCCATATGGTCCCCCGAGCCCTTTAGGAGTGATCCCGGAGTGCAGAGCCAGGAGTAGGCCTTGAGCACTGCGGGGCATGCTCCCCCTAAAAAAAGACTGAAGCTCAGTTGTTTGCAGTGTCCACCTAGTTCATTCTACCCTCTAAGCCAGGCCTCTTTGGCTGTGGACTAGGAATGATGAGGTAACAGGACTCATTCCTTAAGGTTGCCTTGAAGATCTGATAGGGCAGTGCCTGGCAAGTGCCTAGTTGGAGCTCTTTGTTTATTCAACAAATAGAACTTGTTATTAACAGTGCTGGAAGTCTTTCTCAGGGCTCACGTTAACCAGGAAACGCTGGGCTACAAATGGGAGGCAGGGAGTGGAACACAGGGTGTGGGAGACCAAATGGGCCTTTAAAGCCCTAGGGAGGGCCCGGGTAATTCAGTGAGTAGCCCGGACAGTTCATTGTGTCCAGCCCCCAGCAGGAGCCAACCAGGGCGCAACCCGGAACTCGGGGAGGCCCCACTGAGAGGCCACGCCCTCCCCGGGGACCTAGCCAGGCCCTGGCGCTCTAGGAGGGCTAGCTTTGACCGACAGTTTGGCAGCAACCTTTTATTGTTGGCTGCGGGTCTCAGGCCACCTCGCCCGGTCCACACTGGACTTTCCCCCTCTCACCCCAAGGGGAAGCCTTTGGCAGGCAGTTACCTCCTAGCGGGGTTTTGGCACTTGCTCCTTGAGAAAGTCCAAGCCAGCTGGAGTGTGGGGCAAACATCTCCTGTGGAGCTCAGGAGCTAGCTGCCATGCTCGGCTGTCTTCCCATTGACAATCTCCTCGGCCAGCCAGCCCTGGGTGGGAGCAGCCAGGCACCAACCAGGGTGACACTCTGAGGCACCTCCCAAAATGTCATAAGGCTCTAGTGTCCTCTTGGTTTTCTTTTCAAGTTTTTAGGTCACACCCGGCGATGCACAGGGGTTACTAGTGGCTCTGCATTCAGGAATTACTCCTGGCCGTGCTCTGGGACCATACAGAATGCTGGGGATTGTACCCAGGTTGGGCACGAGCAAGGCAAGCGCCTGGCCCACTGTACTGTCTCTCCAGCCCATCTTGGTCCTCTGGGAGAGGTCATCTTCCCTTCAAAGTCTGTGATAAGCATTTAGCTGCAGGCACTGCGGTGCTGAGCTTAGGGTTTAGATAGTTACACTGTCACACACACTGCCCTTTGGAAGAAAGTGTGAATTTTTGGCAGTGACCATAAAACCCAGTTTGCCAAAGTACTAGGGTATACAGAGGAGAAAAAATTTTTTTAATCCCCCCAAAATTGGGTGGGACCTTCTCCTCACATTTGCCATTTTCTAGCTTTCTCCTCCTCTTTCTTTATGATGCCCAAATCTGGTCCAAAGAGATAGTACAGTGAGGAGGGCACTGACTTTGTACACGCTGACCTAGGTTTAATCCCAGGCACCCCATAGGGTCCCTGGAGCCCAGCCAGTAGTTACCCCTGAGAACAGGAGCAGGAGGAAGTACTTGAGCACTGCCATGTGTGGCCCCCCAAACCAAAAATAAATAAGTACATCTACATAAAACTATTATTTTTTGCTCTTTTTTGGGGGGGAGTCACACCCAGCAATGCTCAGGGGTTGCTCCTGGCCCTGCACTCATGAATTACTCCTGGCGATGCTTGGGGGACCATATGGGATGCCGGGGACTGAACTCAGGTCAGCCACGTGCAGGACAAATGACCCACCCACTGTACTATCGCTCTGGCCCCGCTGTATTTATTATTATGGGGGCTGGAGTCAGCCCTGACCACTGCTAGGTTGATCCTGGCCCAAAAGCCAAAAGAAAAACCAAAAAAAAAAAAATCCCAAATCCTTCTCTTCCCTTCCATCTACATATCAACTGTGTTTATTTGCTCTATCTTAAATCCATAGAACTCTCTCTTTTTTTTTTGGCTTTTTGGTTTGAGTCATATCCAGTGATGCTCAGGGGTTTCTCCTGACTCTGCACTGAGGAATGGCTCTTGGAGATGCTCAGGGGACCATAATCCACAGAACTCTTAAATCTGCAGTGTGATACATGATTTTAAATATGCAACAGCATTCAATTATAAAGTTTTCAAGGGTTCAGGAGCACACCCAGAAATATATTTTGACTTTGGATTTAACCGTGGTTTATAAATCCCAGAATCTCATCACTTCTCATCAAACAAGGTGATACACTGGGAGACATCTCAGTCAGCAAAGGTCTGCACCTGTGCCCTAGGAAAGAGCAGAAACAAAGACTACTTTGACTAGAAAAAGGAAATAGTAGGGGGTTGGCAAGGTAGGGCAAAGGGCAGAGCTGCATGTTTTGCATGCAGGAGCCCCAGGTCCAATCCTCAGAACCATATAGTCCCCCAGCACTGTGGAGAGAAACACCCAAGTATTGAACCAGGAGCAAGCTCTGAGCACAGTCAGTGTGACACAGAAACAAATAGAAAAGAGAAAGGCAAAAAAGGAAAGGAGGGGCACAGCAATAAAACAGTGGGTAGGGTGTTTGCCTTGCATATGTTTGACCCAGGTTCAATCCCTAGCATCCCATCTATTTCCCTGAGTCCTTCCAGGAGTCATCCCTGAGTGCAAAACCAGGAGTAATTTCCAAGCACTGCTGGGTATGCCCCCACCAAAAAAAGGTAGTGATTTTGGGCCCTTGGGATATATTCCCAGGAGAAAAGTGACTGCCATAGAATCAGGCTGGTGGGTGGGAGGGAAAGTAGGGACAATGGCTGAGGGAAGTGGACATTGGTGAAGGGATTGGTGTTGGAACATTATATGCCTGAAAATCATGAATAACTTCATAATTCACAGTGATTCAGTTGAAAAAATTAAGAGGGGCCGAGCAACAGTACAGCAGGTAGGGTATTTGTCTTGCAAGCACTCAGCCTGGGTTCAATCCCTGGGAATCCCTGAGTAATTCCTGAATACAGAGCCAAGAGTAACCCCTGAGCATTGCCAGGTGTGTTCCCAAAAGCCAAAACAAAAACCCCACATTTTTTTTAAAAAGAAAGGTAAAGGTTGGAAAGATATTAAAGAGGGAAGAGTGCTTGCCTTGCATGCAGCTGATCCGGGTTTGATCCCTGGCAACCCATATGGTCCTCCAAGCACTGCCAGGAGTAATTCCTGAGTGCTGAGCCAGGAGTAATCCCTAAACATTGCCAGGTGTGGTCCAAAAAAAACAAAAGAAAAGAAGGGTAGTGATTTCCCATTCCATCCCCTGCAAATGCAAAGAGCAAGAACAACAAAAAAAAAGATTATTTCAAAATGGCATAGGGGGGCTGGAGCGATAGCACAGCGGGTAGGGCATTTGCCTTGCACGCGGCTGACCCGGGTTCGATTCCCAGCATCCCATATGGTCCCCTGAGCACCGCCAGGAGTGATTCCTGAGTGCAAAACCAGGAGTAACCCCTGTGCATCGCCGGGTGTGACCCAAAAAGCAAAAAAAAAAAAAAAGACAAAATGGCATCGGGCTAGTGAGATAGTACAGCAGGTAGGGAACTTGCCTTGCACATGGCTGACAGATTTAATCCTGGCACCCCATTTCGTTCACTGAGCTCTGCTAGGAGTGACCTTTGAGCACAGAGCCAGGAGTAAGCTCTGAGCATGCTGAGGGTGACCCCAACATCCTCATCCTCTCAAAAATAGGTGCCCCATCTTCTCGACCATGAGGCTCAATTGTTCTTAAGAGACTTTCCTGACCAAGATCGAAGAGCCCATCTTGCTGACGCCGGTGCCTTTGCCCATTTTCTGTTGTTTTCTGGCAGTGCCAAGAATGGAACCCAAGGCCTCCCGCATGCAAGGCTACCACGGAGCCATGTCCCAGAACCAGAACCGTTGGCTCACTTGCTGAAACCACTTTCAAATATTTATTTTGGCCAGGGAGGTGACTCAAAGAGCTAGTGCCCGCACATGCTGCGTAGGCTGGGGACAGGGTTAAATCCCTGGAATTGAATGGGATCCTGTGCACTGTTCCCTGAGCAACCAACCCCCAAATACCATGCTAGGAATAGCTCTAGCCCCTGAGCATTGCCAAGTGTAGCCCTCAAACCAAACATTATATATATATTCATAACCTAAGAGGCTGCAGTTTTGTACAGGTTAGATGGTTCACCATTCTCCCCAAGTTACTCAGCCCTTTTTTCCTCCATCACTCACAAGAGAGGCCTCATGGTTCATTTTGCTTTAGCTCAGTAGGGGATTCACCATCTTCCCAGAGTTTAACCATAAACTCAAAGGGCCATTTGTAGGCCTAATGGAGTCAGTCTTCAGTGCCCAGAGCTGGCTGGGGATGCCATTCTTTCCCAGCACCCTGGTACATGAAATTGCCCTTGTTATGTCCTCTCACCTGCCATCCTTTGCTCCTGGAAATATTCCTTTCCTATCAAGTTTCTCCCTTTTCTGGGCCCCAAATGAGTAGTAATGGCCAGACAAGGACATTAGTACTTAGTCTGTTTGATCAACTGCAGAAGCTGGGAGGTGAAAGAGCTTCCCTAGGCCCTTAGATAAGTTGATCTGCATTTCACAAAGACCTGCTGGGGACAATACCAAGGGAACTGAGGAAGAAGCAGTTCATTCACTAGGTACCTGGGACAAATAAAGAAGGTATGGTTTTAGGGGGAGCATTCCAAAAGAACAAGTTTCATCTGTTATGAAGGAATGGAGGGCGACCCTGTCTCAATTTCATTAAAAGGGCTCATGGCTTGGTGCCAGAACCATCCACTCCACCCCCATTCCAGCTCAGCCTTCATCTTAATTATAAAGCCAGAATTTAAAATACAGCCCATTCATTCTCTGCAGATCGCTGTCCTTCCCCCACCGCACCCCACCCCACCCCATCCGGGCTTAGCCAAACTGGTCCTCTGCAATTGATCAGTGATTGACACCCAAGAGAGAAAAGAGACCTCAAAATGTATCAAGAGCTTAGGGGTTCATTCCCACTTACCCGGGCTGAGTGATGTCTTACACCTCCCCCACCGCCCTCGCCCCCCCCTCCCCCCCCGCGCAAGCTGCCGCTGAGCCCCTGCTCAGGGTCAAGGATGAGATTTAACCTGTACATCGCCGCTGCCAGGGGCTGTCAGGCAAAGAGCAGGAATGGAACGCAAGCTATCTGCCTGCCCGAAAAACATACAAACAAACAAAAAACCCCAATCCGGTGAGGATGAGAACGGGCCACAGGGTCCACCAAGGAATGAGGAGGATCACCGGTTTGGTGTTTATAGCACCAGAGAGACGCCGCAAGCAAGGCCCCCTCCCAGCTCCCCTCCCTTCCTGGACCTGACCCGCTGCTTCCTTCACCTTGATCTTCTCGCCCTCGATTTCCACCGTCTTCTCCCTGAAGTCCACGCCGATGGTGGCTTCCGTCTTGTCCGGGAAGGTCCCCCCGCAGAAGCGGAAGGTCAGGCAGGTCTTACCCACGTTGGAGTCCCCAATCACGATGATTTTGAAGATGCGAATTTGCACGTACTGGTCCAGCGACGAGTCGAGCTCCAGGGACGCCAGGCCAGCGGCCGAGGCGGGCGGCAGGTTCCCCTGGCCCAGGATGGGCTGCGCCATCTCCCCCGGACCGGACCGGGGCCCCAACCCCCCTCGAGGGCTCTACACAAAGAAAACGGCCACGTTCGTGTGCTCGAGGCGAGCGAGCTTTGTGCGTGTGTGTGCGTGTCTGTGAGTCTGTGTCCGCCCGTGTGTGCGTGCGCCTGCGACGCGAGCGCGCGCGCGCGTGAAGGGGGTGCCTCTTACCCCAGGTCCCCACCCCACCCCCCGCTTCCTTTTCCTCCAACCAACCCTCCTTTGCAGCTCCGAGGCAGCAGCACAAAAGCCAGGGAAAGGAGAAGAGAGGAGTGAAGAAACTGCCTTCCGCCTGTGCCCTCACCCGGGATGCTCATGCATTTGATCCAAACGCATCAGCAAGCCACCGCTGCACCTTTGCCCAGACCCTCCCTAGCCTGGACCCCAGGGACATCCAGGAGGGAGGAAACCTAAGAAGGTCAAGGATTGGGTGGGAAGAGCCTACGCACACTACCCTGGGATGGTCTATTTCTCTTTGCGCCCATTTATATGAGTCCGGCTCCCCACCCCCCACTTTCTGGGAGCGCACGGGAGCAAGGCTGGGAAGGACAAAGAGAGATGCACCATTTTTGGAGCCCTTCGCCTTGGGAGCAACTGAACTCGGCGCGGATTGGTGGGGGTTGACGGGGGTGCGGGGAGCCCTCTTTCACCTCCCGGGCAGCTGAGCCGCACGCGTCCGCGGCCCCTTCTCTTGGCGTAAATGGATGCTCTGTTTGATTGAGTAAGCAGGTGCACTCGCGTCCCAAGAACCCAGAGAGGGCGCTGCTGAAACAAACCGTGGGTTTGTGGGGACCGGTGCAGCTGAGAGCAGGGAATCGGGGGGTACCGGTGTGCGAGTACAGGGGGGCGGGGTGCTGTTTCTGTCACAGACTTGCCAGATGTAGCTGGGGGGGAGGAGGCGCGTGCCAGGCGCCAACCTCCCCTCATCACACCACGAGCACCCATCCTCTGAATGTTCAGGAGAGCGGCTCCCATTGGCTGCTGTAGTCGGTTGTGTATGACTGGCCAATGGAGAACGCCCGCTGTGGGAGAGGGCCAGACGCTGGGGAAGGAGAAGGCGGCGGGCGGGGTGCGGCGGGAGGGGGGGCGGGGGTTGGGTTGTGGGGGAGCTAGTGTGGCAGCCAGCAAAAGGGGACTTTGTTTCCGGGGCTAACCGAACCCAGGCAGCGGGATCTTGGAGCAAGAGAGAAACTTGACAGGCTGTTGCATGCCTGTATCCTCCGTATAATCCTAGATCCATCAGGAATACTGATGTATGGTAGGCAATTGGAACCCCTTAAGAAGGTTCACCTTTCGGTAACTGAATGTGGATTGAAGTGATTGGGTCTAATTTGCCCGATGTCTAGAAAGATGATAAATGAACAGAATTTACTTCTTTTCTATTTCTTTTTTTCCGGTGGCAGGCACACCTGGCAATGCTCAGGGGTTACTCCTGGTGGTGCTCCGGAGTTCATATGGGGTGCCAGGGCTTGGACCTGGGTCGGTCAGGTGCAAGGTAAATGCCCTACCGCCTGTATTATGTCTCCACCCTGAACATAACTTTTTTTCCTTCTTTTCCTTTTTTTGATTTTTTCTTTTGTTTCTTCTTTCTTTTTCTCTTCTAAAACAGAACTTTCTTAAGGGTGATATTAGGGGCAGCTTCCCAAAGCGTCATACATGTTGATCAAGACCAATCAATATTCCCTCTCCCCAGAGTTCAGTTGCAGGCTCATGATTTATTTGAAATCAGCATTCCTGCAGTCCAATTTTCAAACAGTAAAACCCACTCTTTTATGAGCTCTAAGACTCTGCCTTTCCTCCCACATATCTTACAGAGTAATAATGTATTGATATATGCCAATAGTAGCAACACTTTAATTATCTCTTAATGCTTTCATTTTTCTGGTTTTGTTTGTTTGTTTTGGAGCAACACCCGGTGTTGTTCAGGCATTATTCTTGGCTCTGCACTCAGGAATTATTCCTGGAGGTGCTCAGGGGACTATATGGGATGCCAGGGATCAAACCTGGTTCAGTCCCATGCAAGGCAAATGCCCTCCCCACCACACTATCGCTCAGGCCCCATGCCACATTCTTTTAAACTCCCCAAAGTTATCTATTCCCATAAAAGGAAAAGAGGTCGGGTATTCTAGCTACACACAGAGAACAGCAATCTTACTTGTGTGTGAGGCTTCAATACAAAAGAAACGAATAAGACTCATTCCATTTCCACTAAGAGAAAAATAATTCATTGCACAGGTGATGTATTTGTAAGCAAATTGCTCTGCCAAGTCCAAATTACTCAAAAATGGCTTGGGTTTTCTAGATAATAAGCTTTTTATTAGCTGAGTAAGCTGATTTATTTAGAGCTAACTCCTTTGGCAGTATGTGGGTCACCCATTTTTAAAACCCTAGATTATACTATTCAATATGAAAATTGTGGAGAATTTGATCTTTGTTAATCCAAGGTCATTATTATGTCAATTACTGAACCTGGTTCAGCCCAAGAGATATTCCAGTGGGTAAGCCTTGCATGCGGCTGAACCGGGTTGGAACACCAGCACTCAGGAATTACCCCTGGTGCTGCTCATATGGGATGCTGGGAATTGAACCCAGGTTGGTTGCGTGCAAGGCAAACACTCTACTCACTGTGCTATTGCTCCAGCCCCTCACGGGCACCTTTTAAATCTGGTTATTAGAATTTGAGTCTCGCAGTTTCAGTGTTGTTGACTCCGTGGTTTGAATACTTAGCTCTATCATTCCTTGACACCTCCCATGTATCTGAGTTCCCTTGACCCCTGCCCCCATTGCTTGTCTCTTCTCCCCTTCCCCTTCACTCTATTTCTTTCCTTCTCCCTAATCTCTGGAGGCAAGGTGATCTAGGCACCTCCTTTTATTTTATTATTATTTATTTATTTATTTATTTATTGCTTTTTGGGTCACACCCGGCGATGCACAGGGGTTACTCCTGGCTCTGCACTCAGGAGCCACCCCTGGCAGTGCTCAGGGGGCCATATGGGATGCTGGGAATCGAACCCGGGTCAGCTGCGTGCAAGGCAAACGCCCTACCCGCTGGCTATCTCTCCAGCCCCCTATTTTTTTATTTTTTAATTTATTTTAAAAAATTTTTAATGAATCACCATGAGGTACAGTTACAGACTTACAAACTTTTGTGCTTACGTTTCAGTCATACAATGATTGAGTACCCATCCCTCCACCAGTGCCCATTCTCCACCACCAATGTTCCCAGTATCCCTCCCACCACCTCCACCACATCCCCCCAAACCCCCACCCACACCTCTGTGACAGGAGGGTTCCCTTTTACTCTTTCTCTCCTTTTTTTTTAAAATAATTTATTTATTTATTTATTGAATCACTGTGGGGAAAGTTACAGAGCTTTCAGGTTTAGGTCTCAGTCTTGTAAATATCAAACACATTTCCCTTTAACAATACTTATTTTTAACCGCGAACCCCAATAGAACCCCACCTCCCACCCCTCCCAATTCCTGTGAGGCAGATGAGTTCTAGTTAACACTCTATGTACTTTGACTAGATTCATTGTTTCGATAAAAGATGCACCATTATTATTTAGAGTTTACGACCCCACCCCCAAATCAGACATGCTGAAAGAGCATTGTGAAATGGTTTGCTTTCTACAGCTGGGTTTTAAAAATTAAATGATGTTTTGGATTTCTGCTATTTTACTTATTAACCCTGGAAGTATTTCTATTAAAAGTAAGATAGTTAAGGGATTGGTTTCTGTGCTCTGGAGTTGTGGCCGTGCCGGAGAGCCGCTCGTGGGGGGCGACTGGTGACCTCGGTAGGGCGTGAAGGATGGACCCGGAACGCCCCCCTTCCCATGAGGTCCCTGCCGCCCCCACCCCCGGCTCAAACCTGCTGTCCACAAGGCTCCTGCGGCTGCCATCTTTCTTTCCAGAGAGGCCAGGGCGTCTTTCTCTCCTTTAGGGTGTTGTGGCTTGCAATGCAGGTATTAAGTGGCCATCATGTTTGGTCTATAGTCTACTTTCAGCACACATCTCCCATCCTGATCGGGCCCTCCAAGCATCCTTTACTTAGTGGTCCTGTCTCTGAGCTGCCTTTTCCCCCAGCATGTGAGGCCAGTTTCCAAACCATGAAGCAACCCTCCTGGCCCTTATCTCTACTATCCTTTCTGTTACTTTATATTCCACAAATGAGTAGGCATCTCCTTTTAAACCTCACCCAGTTACTCTAAATATCACATAAAAGTGATATCACCCTGGGGCTGGAGCGATAAAGGGCGTTTGCCTTGCTGACCCGGGTTCGATTCCCAGCATTCCATATGGTCCCCTGAGCACCGCCGGGGGTGATTCCTGAGTGCATGAGCTAGGAATAACCCCTGTGCATTGCCAGGTGTGACCGAAAAAGGAAAAAAAAAGTGATATAATCCTGCATTTGTCCTTCTTCCGGCTTACTTCATCAACCCCAATGGAAAACAATATGGATTTTCCTCAGTAAACTTAAAATTGAGCAACGCTATGATCCATCACTTTGGGGTATCTACCCTGAGGAAAACATTTATTCAAAAGGACATATGCCCATCACTACTCATTGCAGCACTCAGTACAATAGCTAAGATTTGGAATCAACCTAGATGTTCAAAAACAGTCAGTGATCATGAAGATGTGGTATATGTACACAATGGTATATGATATACTTGATCACTTGACTTCCCGTTAATCGTCGATTTGCTCGAGCGGGCACCAGTAACGTCTCCATTTGTCCCTGTCGCGTGCTAGTGTAGCCCAATGGCGTCTGTTTGCTCTAGGAACACGAAGAGCCTCAAACCGATCGTTCATGATCTTGATGAAGAAGTCTGACCATCTGGTAGGTGGGCGGCCACGTGGTCTTTTGACATCCCGTGGAATCCAGTTGGTAACAGCTCTAGTCCAGCGGTCGTCTTTAAATCTCATTACATGAGATTTAAAAATCTCATCGGATTTTTGACACCTTGGCAAACGAGACAGCGTCCCTGATTCTTGATCGTCGATGGACGTCGGAACTCCGGATTCTTTCTCTCATTTGAGTGAAACATGATATTCCAAGCATAGCTCTTTCAATTCCTCTTTGGGAGACCCGAATAGCGTTCTCATCCTGTTTGTGTAGGGCCCAGGTCTCTGAGGCGTATGTTAATGCAGGAAGAACAGTGGAATCAAAGAGATGTGGCCGGAGCTGGAGGTTCTTCGTCCTCTTAGCTATCTCTTCGATATACTATGATATACTATGCAGTTTATTTTTGATGATTCAAAAATTATAAATTTTATTGTTTTTAAGGATTGGAGTGATAGCACAGTGGGTAGAGCATTTGCCTTGCAGGCATTTGCCTTGCAGGCGGCCAACATGGCCAACCTGAGTTCGATTCCTCCGCCCCTCTTGGAGAGCCCGGCAAGCTACCGAGAGTATCTTGCCCACACAGGAAAGCCTGGAAAGCTACCCATGACATATTCGATATGCCAAACACAGTAACACTTGTCACAATGGAGACGTTACTGGGCCCGCTCGAGCAAATCGATGAACAACGAGAGGACAGTGACAGTGACAGTGATTGTTTTTAATATTTTAAAATTTATACTCCATCATTTATTTTTTATCTCAAAATAATCTGTAGAGGGGCTGGAGCGATAGCACAGCGGGTAGGGCATTTGCCTTGCACGCGGCTGACACGGGTTGATTCCCAGCATCCCATATGGTCCCATATGGTCCCTCATGGTCCCTCAAGCACCGCCAGGAGTAATTCCTGAGTGCAGAGCCAGGAGTAACTCCTGATCATCGCTGGGTGTGACCAAAAAAGCAAAATAAATAAATAAAAATAATCTGTAGAAAAATAGGAAACTAACACCCAAGAATGGCCGAGATTAGTACCAGGAATTTTACCCCATGACTTGGAGGCCAATCACACATACTAGGGGAAAAGGGAGCTCAGATAAAGAGGGGAACAGCAAATAAAGGTGTTGGGAGGACCCTCCCAGGATGGGAGAAGCATGCTGAAAGTAGACTATAGACCAAACATGATTGCCACTCAGTGTTTCTTTTGCAAACCACAACACCCAAAAGGAGAGAGAGAACAGAGGGGAATGCCCTGCCACAGAGACAGGGTGGGATGGGGGGGATGGGGGTTGGGAGGGATACTGGGATCCGTGGTGGTGGGAAATGGGCACTGGTGGAGGGATGGGTATTTCATCATTGTATAATTGAAACCCAAGCACAAAAATGTGTAAGTCTGCAACTATACCTCATGATGTCTCACTATTAAAAAATTCTTTAATAAAAAAATTATAAAAAATCTGTAGAATTTATATATTCTAAATAAGATATCAATTACTTTTTTCAGAGAGTAAGCAATGGTAATAATGAATTTGGTGTCTTAAAATTTATTATAGGCTACTTATTTTATTTTTATTATTTTCCTTTGTGGGCTTTATGCAGTAATTTTTCAGGGCTAACTTCTGCCTCTATGCTCAAGGGTCATTCCTAGAGGAACTCAGATAAACTAAAATTAACACATTTTGCTGTGGATCAATACACTATGCAGCTTTAAGGAATGATGAAATTGTGCAATTTTCTGCAACATGGATGGAACTGGGAGATATCATGTTACATTTGTATTTCAACAATTTCTGTTTGCTATTGGTTTTTTTAAATGGCATAGAGTGGGGGTAGATACGTAACTCAGTGGAAGAGCATATGCTTTGTGATTTTAAGCGCTGGGTTTTATCTGACATCCTCCACCAAAATTAAGTATTTATACAATAGAAATGGTAATAAATAATATTGCATGAGGCCTTTAAAATATTGCATATACATGCTGAAAATAGACTATAGACCGAACATAATTGCCACTCAATGCCTATTTTGCAAACCACAGCAACCGAAAAGAGAGAGAGAGAACAAAAGGGAATGCCCTGCCACAGGGGTGGGGTGGGATGGGGGGTAGGGGGGTGGGAGGGATTCTGGGAGCATTGGAGGTCGGGAATGGGCACTGGTGGAGGGATGGGTACTCAGTCATTGTATAACTGAAACCCAAGCATAAAAATTTGTAAGTCTACAACTGTACCTCATGGTGTTTCACTAATAAAAATTAAAAAAAATAAAATATTGCATATAGGACTAGAGAGATAATACAGCAGGTAGGGCACTTATCTCGCATAAGTGACCAACCTGGATTCAATCCTCAATAGAGCATAATGTCCCTTGAGTATCCCACCCGAGTCCCAGAAGTGATTTCTCAACATGGAGCCAGGAGCAAGTCTCGAACACCAGTGTGTGTGGCCCCCAAACTGAAAAGTAATAAAATATGAAATATGATTGGGGGGCTTGGAGGGTCACTCCTGATAATTGACCTGACAGTGTTGACGGAATGGTTCAATACTTGGAACAGGAGATGCAATGCTGCTCTTGCTCAGAGTTCTGAGGGTCATCCCTAGGGTTATCAGACGTCAACAGGATACACCCAGCTTTTCTAGGGAGACATGAGGTGTTGGGCATTGAACTCAGAGCCTTGTACAAGCTAAGCATCTCTCTAGACCTTTGTGTTATCACTCTGGTCTCAGATACAATATTTTTGGGGGGTTGGGCCACACCCAGAGATGCTCATGACTTACGTCTGGCTCTGAGCTCAGGGATCACTACTAGTGGCAGTTATCACTACTAGCTTAAGGGACCATTTGGGATACTAGGTATCAAACCCAGGTTGACCACATGCAAGGCAAGCACCCTACCCATGGAACCAAAGTACCCATGGAACTTTATCCCCACCAGATATAATTTTTACCTTATTATTATTACTATTAGTATTTTAGTTTGGGGGCCACACGGAGCAGTGCTTGGGCTTACTCCTGGCTCTGCACTCAGAGTCACTACTGACAGAGCTGGGGATGGTTATAGAGGGTGATGAGGAGTTATATATAGTACTGAGGGGTTATATATATTATGCTGGGGGTTGAACCCAGGTGGACCACATGCAAGGCAAGCACACTCTGTGCTGTGCTCTCTCTCTATAGCCCCTTACCATATTGTGAAATCACTGCACTTTAGCATTGTCCTCCCATTGTTCATCGATTTGCCGATTTGCTCGAGGGGGCCCAGTCTCCATTGTGAGACTTCTTGTTACTGTGTTTGGCATATCAATACGTCACAGATAGCTTGCCAGGCTTTGCCCTGCTGGCGAGATACTCTTGGTAGCTTGCTGAGCTCTCTGAGAGGGGTGGAGGAATCAAACCCGGCTCAGCTGGGGGAGGGGGGGGGGAGCTGCAAGCAAGGCAAATGCCCTACTGCTGTGCTATCGCTCCAGCCCATGAAATCATACTTTAGCATATATTGCTCAAAGCACCCCTAAGTAACTTCATCCAGTGTTCATACTTTGGACATTAATGTATCCTTCGTGAGTAAAGGGAATTCTGAATTTTTACTTAATGAAGACTGATTTCTAGGTTAAACTTTTCCACACAATGCTCTGTTTCATTCCGTATTCTAATTCCACTGGGAAGAAAACAAAACAAGAAAACTTTATTCACAAGATTAGGGCCAAACCCTTGCCAGTTCCAAAACGACCTACACCATTACCCTAGCCTTATCTACTACCTAGTATGTAATTTCCCACCCTCACGATTTGCTGTACTTAGTTTTATACCTCTAAGCTTTTCAGTTTAAATAGCATGATGCTTTCTGTCAGATACTTTACAAATATTAACTCATTCAAATTCATAGCAACCTTGTGAGATTGGTAGATGAGACGAGTGAGATCCAGTTAAGTAGACTTGCCCTAAATGCAAAGCCAGAATTCCATCAGGCAAAGACCCAAAGTCAACAGTGCTTGACCACTAAAATTATCACCTTTGGTCCTAATGTATTCACTGTCTGAAATATCATTTCTCTTCTTCTATTGCTTGTTTGATTTTTACTTCTGGTGTAGTAGTGAAGTTCAAGGTGCAATTCAAGTACCTCGTGTTTGTTTTTAGAAACACACAGAGGTTTTCTGGGGCTACAGTAGCAGGAGACCTCCAGGCACCTGATACAGTATCTAGGACCCAACTTCGTAAACCAAAACGCCTCTTAGAGAGAAAGTAGCAGCACACCGCGGGGCACTTGGAACAGTGTCTAGGACCCAACTGCGTAACACAAAACGCTACTTGGAGAAATTGCGCAGAAGGATTACGAGTCCCCAAAATAGTGGTCTGCCGGGAAAGTGCCAGCGGTTACTAGAAGAAACCCGATCCGAGAAACTCAAGACTTCTGGAAAGAATGGAAGTAGACTTTAGCCAGAGAATCCGGAAGGCTTAGTCCGTAGTAGATAGTGACCGAAAATGAAACAAAGAGCGGTGCCGGGGTCATGCTTTTGTGAGATGCTGTAGTTCTCGCTACTGACAAGAGCGCTGGCACAGTCACAGCTGCCAGGCAGAGAAGCACCCCCACAGCTTCCTCCTCGGGCACTTTGCCAAACCCGCTCAGCCCCCAGTGTGGCTTCTGAGCCGCAGACACTTGCGAGAGACTCCGGCGTGCGTCCGTGGAAGCGTGGGACCGCGGAGCGCAGGCGCAGCGCCTCTTTCCGTGCGGGCCAATCGCGGCGCGGCGCCTAGCGGCAACGCCTGCGCAGTAGGCCTCCTGTCGCGCTTCCCCTTCCCCGGCTCTGGCAGGTCGGCCGAACCGTCCAATGCCCACCCGGAGCTGGAAGGAGGAGCCTACGTAGAGTGCGTGTGAGCGGGCTGGGTCCTACAGGGTTTGACCGGTCGGTCGGTGCGTGTGGGAGAAGAAAGGAAAGCAGGTCGGAAGTAGCGGTGCCGAAATGTTCCGGTGTGGCGGCCTGGCAGCGGGTGCTGTGAAGCAGAAGCTGGCGCCCTTGGTGCGGACAATGTGTGTCCAGGGTCCGAGGCAGAGGAATCGGCTTCCAGGTGACTGACCCATCCCGAGCAACTCCCCCTCCCCCCAAAGGCCTGGGCGCCTGAAGTTACCCATGCCCCGCAGCCCTTCCCGTTCTCCCATTCTCCCTTCCTCTCCCCTGCCCCCGCCCCTGGGAGGGGGTGGTGGAGGAGATTACAGTCACCGTTGCATGAATTTCGAATTGGCGGGATCTAAAATAGGAGTTTCGCAAGCCCTGCCGAGCTGACCTTCAAGGGAATTAAAAGCCAGGAGGCGGCTTGAGGCCTTTGCATGGGAGGGTTTTGCTGTTCAGGCAGAACAGCGCACGCCTCTGGTTTTCTGCAGGGCCACCTCTCGGGCCGCCTTTTAGAGCAAGGAGTAGTTATTTAAAATCGTGAGACTTTAAACTCCAAGCCTTCTGTAAATAAGGGTGTTATTTGCTCTACCTTCCGATCTGTAAATGAGATCTATAGATATGAGTGCCCCGTGAAACAGAAGCGTTGGCAGTGCCGAGTGAGGCAAGTTGGCAGTTCATCCGGCATGGTAGGAAAGTTAGTTGGCCCAGAATTTACTAGAGATGTCTGGTCATGTAATTCTTGGTGGGCTTTAAGGCTTCAGTGGAACGCTTTGCAGGACGCATTGTATTTTCCCTTTAGAGCTGGCAGGGAGTTTGTGGTGAAGTTGAACCCACTCGATTTTATAGATTATAAACTAAGACACAGAGAGAGGTGAAATTACTTGCCCAAGGTCACACACCTAATTAGCAGGTAGAGCAGAGGATAGTTTGCCAGTGTCTAGGTTCCTAATTCCCTTGCTATAACTCCACACTGCTTTTTAAAGTTTGACAATGGAAAATTAAGACTGAATTCATTCCCATTTAGCCCATTGTGCTTCAGCTATCTGTGAATTAAACTGAGTATGTCTTTGGGAGTGGGAGGGCTGGGGGTTTGGACTACACTGTCTGTGCTTGGGGGAGGCTTCCGGCTCTGTGTTCAGGGGCTCACAAGTGGTCCCAGGGATGGAACCAGGATCAGCCACATGTGAGGCAAGTGTTCTAATCCCTATTCTATCTCTCCTGCCCTGAGCATGTCTTGAGCCAGTTCATTTTCAACCGGGTTAAGTTCAAAGGGGAATTAATTATTCTCCTGTAGGAGGTGGGCTTTTTAATCAGTAATTTTTGAATGGCCACTTTAACCTTCCGCATACTTTGTAATAAAAAGTGGAAAACATTTCTAAGATTGATAATATTTGCACTATTCAAATGCAGGTTTGAACAGTTTTTCCAGTTGTTATGCCTCAAAAAAAATGTTTCCTGATGAGTATATTTGCCATGTGTCCCAAAACATACTGCACTTTGAACTTAAAAACTTCTGCTTGGGGCTGGAGTGATAGTACTACTTGTCTTGCATGCAGCTGAACTGAGTTCGATCCCCAGCACTCCATATGGTCCTCTGAGCTTGCCAAGGGTAAACCCTGAGCACAGAGCCAGGAATAAGCCCTAGGCACTTCCGGATGTTACCAAACAAACAACTTTGTGTTGGGACCACAGAGATAGGACTGGAGTTAAGGAAGCTACGCCTTGTATGGGGCCTACCTGGTTTGATCCCTGGCACCATATACGGTGCCCTGAGCATGGCCAGCAGTAACTCCTAAGCAAAAACCACATGTGCCCCCCCTTTACCAGTAACCAACTAAACTGAAAATAGCTGTCTTGACTTTTAAACTAATTACCCCCCCCCCCCGCCCCATTTTTTTGCTTTTTGGGTCATACCTGGTGATGCTCGGGGCTTATTCCTGGCTCCGTGCTCAGGAATTACTCCTGGCAGTGCCGGGGGACCATATGGGATGCTGGGGATTGAACACAAGTCAGTAGCGTGCAAGGCAAATGCCCTGCCCACTGTATTATCACTCCAGCCCCCAATACCCTTTCTGTGATGTCATCTGTATGGATTCTGTGCATTCAAATGGTAAGTCTATACACATTGCACAGAAATTGACACAGGAACTGAAGTAAGCTGAGGTTTTCATCCACACTGGCCTTTTAAACTTTGTATACTTATTTACTTTAAATTCCCAACTCTGGGGCCAGAGAGAGTGTAATACAGCAGATAAAGCACTTGTTTTTCCTGATAATGGTTCAATCCTGTTACCACATATGGTCCCCAAGTACTACTATGTGTGGTCCCTGAGAGCTAATTAGGTGTGGCCCCTGAGGACCCCTGTGTATGCCCCCTTTCCAAATTCACTATTTTAACCAGCATTCTGAAGTCTGATCAAATTTCATCTATTATATTTGGATTTGCAAAGTTGAATTGATTTATTAGACATTTGAATTTGGTTGTTGATACTTGAACTACTGAAAAATAGTCTAAATACTGTGTTTTTCTATTGCATGACTTTGTCTGAAGGCAGTCTGTTGTAGAATATATTCTGACTTCCTGACTTACTACCCATCTCTTTGTAGATATTTATTTTGGGCCAAACACTAAAATACAATATCACCTGTCTAGAAATGGGTGGGAGTGTAGTTACAACTTTAAAAGAACATTTTATCATTTAGGTATTAGTCCTGCCTTTTAGCTTAATTACTACTTGCTTTAAATTCAATTTATTTTCCACATAGCATCCACCATATGTTTTTGCCTAGAAGGAGAAGTGGTATCATGTTTTCAATCTAACACCACATATCCCTCCTCTTCCACCCTGCTCCTCGATTATTTTTTCTTTTTTTTGTTTTTTGGGTTACACCCGGCGATGCTCAGGGGTTACTCCTGGCTCATGCACTCAGGAATTGCTCCTGGCGGTGCTCGGGGGACCATATGGGATGCTGGGAATCAAACCTGTGTTGGCCATGTTGACTGCGTGCAAGGCAAATGCCCTACCGCTGTGCTATCACTCCAGCCCCAGCTCCTCGATTTTTTAAAGCCAAAAATTTGGGGCCGGAGCAATAGTATAGTGGTAGAGCATGCAGGCAACCTGAGTTCAATCACCAGCATACCATATGGTCACTCAAGCACTGCCAGGAGTAATTCCTAAGTGCAGAGCCAGAAGTAACCTGAGCACCACAGGGTATGGCCTCAAATAAAAAACAAAACAAAAAATGCCAAAAATTTTATTTATCCATTTCTTGTATTTAAAATATTCCTTGATGACATCCTTGGCCTGTACTAATTGCCGTAGTCCTTAACCACAATGCAACTGCAGCCAACCACTTTACAGGGTTTCCGTTCTCTGTCAGTTTTACAGAGGCCGACCCATTCCCCCTAGTTGTTGCCACCAACTTGAATTAGGTTGATCTGGTGTTCAGCACAAAGGACCTCCACCATCCTGATGTACACAGGATCATCACAGTTAGATGCAAGCACACAAAGATGGGCTTGGCGCTTCTCTAAGGCTTTGGCAGCTTCACAGATTCCATGTGCAAGGCCATCGTGAAGGAGGGTGGTTTTCAGTACCTCGTGTAGAGCCATATTCACATCCACTACACCTCCAGCAGCAATGCCTTCCTTGGCCATTATGATGGATTATTGGTGGAGCTGAATCTTGAATCTTGAATCTTAGCCACCTCCACACAGCTCCCCAGTGGCAGGGAAAGAGCCCAGTTCTTGGCCAGAGTGTTAGCGGACCTACTTGAAATGATATCACATCTGTCCCCATTGTCAGGTTCATTTCCCATCCTATGCTGTCTTTTGGCCTTAAAACCGTAATTGTCAGGCCTGAAAGATAGTACATCATGGAAGGAACTTGCTGTTCCTAAGGCCAACCCTGGTTTCATCGCCAGCAAGGCTTATGGTCCCTTGAGTACCGCCAGGAGTGATTCCTTAGCACTGCTGGGTATAGTCTGACCCACACAGCGCCCCCAGCCCAAATCATTATTGTTCCTGTTTGTTCTTTTTGTCATCTATTCCAAGGCATAATTGACAGTAGCTAATAGGTACTGTTCTATGTGTGCATTCAGTGCCAATTAGCAAGTAAGTTAGGGAGTGGACGTACTGGTCACCACATGTTCTGCCCAAGAAATCAAATGGCTCACTGATCCCTGACCTTAGAGACAAATGATTAAACATATTTCTCTGGTCAGAAATCCTTCCCACCTCCTTAAAAAAACAGAAACTGGTGCATATTTTATGGACCCGGTTTCTAGTGTTCTTTTGAGCAGTGTTTTCTCTCATGTGCTACATAAAAGTTGAAGGCTAATTATCTGTATAACTAAATAGTAATACTGCCAGTCTCCTTCAGACAGCTTTATCAGATTGTTTAGACCAATTAGCTAAGTAGTAGACCTTTACAAATCAGAACTTTACAAACACACACCTGGCCTGTCAGGTGTTTCTGTATTTGGGAATCTAAGGTTTGAAAGATGGTATATTTGAGGAGCATAGTGTTATATGAATGGTTAAAAGCATAGGATTTGGGGTTGATATCCTTGAATTGGAATTCCAGCTTCATAATATATATGTTCTGAGATCCTGTTTTTTTCTCACCTCTTAAAAAATGTGTGTGTGTTTGTGTGTTAAATACCCTGTCCCTAAATGGGCATATTTTCACTTCTGGTGGTTTGCATTATACTGCACATTAAAAGTACTGAATAAATAGCCATTATGACTGACCTTGTGTCTTTAATTTATTTTATTTTTTAATTATATATTTTTTCTTTTTTTATTAGTGAAACACCAGGAGGTACAGTTATAGGCTTACAAATTTTGTGCTTGGGTTTCAGTTATACAATGATCAAGTGCCCATCCCTCCACCAGTGCCCGTCATCCATCACCACGGGTCCCAGCATCCCCACCACCCCCCATCCCCCCCGTCCCATTCTGCCTCTGTGGCAGGGTATTCCCCCTTGTTCTCTCTCTCTTCTTTTGGGTACTGTGTTTTGCAAGAGAGGCATTGAATGGCAATCATGTTTGGTCTATAGACTATTTTTAGCATGCTTCTCCCACCCTGGGAGGGTCCTCACAACACCCTTCGTTTGGTGCTCTCTTCTCTATCTGATTATAAAATGGTGATTTACAATGTTATTGATAGTTCAAATATAAAAACCAAGAAAAACGGAAACTGGATTCCTTCTGCGCAAGTATTCAGAGTGCCTGGATACCACCAAATGATACTTTGATTTTTGAAGCCTGGAAGATCAATAATACTTTCCTCGCTTTATTTTCCCAGGCAAAGTTTTCCAGAAGAATATCTGACAAGTCAGATTTTTCTGCACTCAGTTACTGCATTATGTTTTGTAGAAAATTTCTGATGTTTTGGGGCTAGAGTGATAGCACAGCGGTTAGGGCGTTTTCCTTGCAAGTGGCCAACACGGGTTCGATTCCCAGCATCCCATGTAGTCCCCCGAGCACTGCCAGGAGTAATTCCTGAGTGCAGAGCCAGGAGTAACCCCTGTGCATTGCCAGGTGTGACCCAAAAAGAAAAAAAAAAGAAAATTTCGGACATTTTGAGAGACCTACTGCATATTGTAGGTCTCTTCTCGACCACACTCCCAGAAACTGCCTGTTTATGTCAACCTAATGGGTGAGATCCCTGGGAAGCCACGTTCTTAACAAACACGTTGTTGTGATTCACAGGCTCAGACAAGTTTGGGAAATGCTTTTGCTAAGGGGTTACACATCAGGTCTGTAGGTGCATGCAGACCTCATCAAGGTCTGCACTCCCTTTAGCTGTGGTTCTTGCACACATGCTGTCCAAGTGTTGTGTTTGGAGTTGAAGGCACTCAAGTTATGGTTGTGCTGAAGGGGGTCACCACAGAGCTCACACGGATTCACCGTGGCATATACTTCCAGGTTATGACACTCGCACAGCTTTGGGAAATACTTTTGACTGGATAATGATGGCCCTTTCCCTTGTCTCACTACCTAAGAACTTAAGCAAAACAATGCTGAGCAATTCCGAACCCCTTGCAAAGCATTACACCCCATTTTCCAATATTCAGCAGAGTTGCCGGGGATGTAGTTCAGCGGTGGAGTACATGTTTTACATATGTGAGACTCTGAATTCAATCCTCAGCACCATCCAAACCAAACCAAACAAAATAGTAGCCACTATTCCCCCCAAAACCATGCTTAACGCTAGACATGGGATTCTGAGCTGGAGAGACAGCTCGAAGGACTGATCATATGCAGGAAGCCCAGGTTCCATCCCTGGCACTGTGTGGTCAACCGAACACTGCCAGGAACATCATCCGAGTCCAGAGCTGGAAGTAGACCCCTGCACCACCAGGTCTAGCCCAGAACCAAACAACAAAAAAGAAATTGTATCCTATTTATTTTGGTGTCCTCCATATTTTGTTTGGTCTGTGGCACATAGTAAATTCTCAGAAACTAAACCCTACTTATATTTGCACAAGAGTTAGATTTCTTATTTTTTTCCCTTTGCCATCAAAGTAATATTTCCTTTGGTGCTTTCATTAGGTGATTTACACTGTACTGTACTTATTGCTCAAATTCTTTTTATGATACCTTAAAAAAGGCTGCAAAAGGCAAACAGTCACATTGGATTCCTTATAAAGGAGACCCTTGCTTCCTAACTACAATGGACAGGGCATCTAGGCTTTTCCTGATTTGTGGCCTATCCATGTTAGAAAAGGCAGTTTGCAGGACCGAAGGCATAGGAAAAGGGCTGAAGTGCTGGCCTTGCACGCAGCCAATCCAGGTTTGATCCTTAACCCCACATAAGGTCCCCTGAGCACTCCTAGGAGTGCCCCTGAACACTGCCAGATGTGGCCCAAACCCCGACAAAAGAGGTGGGGAGAGGTAGTTTGCTATTCTATAAACAAGATTCATGAACCTGGAAACCTATTAATTAGGAACCCTCAATGCCTCCTTTGGGTAGGTGTATTTTTGGAAAATTTCTGGAAGTATGGGAAAGCAGGAGATTATGAACTCTACAGAAATATGCTTGCTGACTTAGATAGGATTCAAATGCTGGGTCTATGGTATTTGAGGCTGCTAAATTATTACCAAGCATCCAGAAAGAAATGGAATGTGCTTCATACATTTTGCATAGAATTCTTCAAAATGTTCAGTCCTTTATTGAATGGTAAGAATTTCCATTTTCACTCATTCAGTCAACAAGTAGCCATTAAGCAAATAGCTATTATGTGGTTCTATGGAGCAGCAGTTCAAGAATTGAATCCTTATTAGGAACCAGAGCAATAGCACAGCAGGTAGGGCATTTGCCTTGCACACGGCCAACCCAGGGTTCAATCCTGGGTTGAACCAGGGACCATCCCATATGGTCCCCCGAGCACTGCCAGGGGTAATTCCCGAGTGCAGAGCCAGAAGTAACCCTTGAGTATTACCAGGAGTGGCCCCAAAACAAGAACAAAGGAATTGAAGCGGTTTTCTCACCATCAGACATGCACAAGGTCTCGATTTTAATGGTTCCAGTTGGTAAAAAGGAACTTATGTGATGATTGTTATATGATGTGATAGAGCTCCTCAGTACTGCCACAATGGCAATCCTGTAATGTATAAAAATAGAAAGGATTTGACCATTCCTGTGAGGATGAAAGTGGTACTGCAAATGTTGGACAGGTCCATTGGAGCAGCGCTGAGAGACCAGGGAGATGGTTGGTGTCCCCATGGTAGTAAGACAGATAAGAGAAAAAAGCAAAAATACCATGTTTCCAGTCCTGTCCCAATTGTTTGAAAATTTGAAGCTATAGAGGAAGGTGGCATGCGGGGGGGGGGGGGCGGGCAGAAAAGTGTGGCAATTTTATGGGTAAAACAAAATTGCAGGTGAGGTGAGCCATGAACATCTTACAGTACATATCTTTTTTATTTTCAAAACTAAAGTCACATCCTAGGCCAGAAGTCACAGGGCTGAGGGCTGGAGCGATAGTACAGTAGTTATGGTGCTTACATGCAGCTGACCAGGTTCAATCCTGGCATCCCATATCGCCACTCAAATACTGCCAGTAGTAATACCTGAGTGCAGAGCCAGGAGTAAGCCTTGAGCATCACCAGGTGTGCCAAAAAAGTTCCAGGGCTGGGGCTGGAGTGATAGTATAGTGGGTACGGCTTTTGCCTTGTACACTGCCGACCCCAGTTAGATCTCTGGCACCTGAGAGTCTCTTGAGCCCGCCAGGAGTAAACCCTGAGCACAGCAAGATGTGCCCCCCCCAAAAAAAAAGTCTCGGGGCTGAGTGCATACATTAAATGCAAGAGACCTGGGTTCCACCCCTTGCACCACATTGTCCCCCCAAGCGCTGCCAGGACCCCCCCAAACAATAAAAAGCCTCTTCCTAATGTATGTAAAGAGTTAGATGATGATGACAGTGTCATATTAGGTTTCATTTCAAGCACTACAGTTTAAATGTTAACTAAGTTGCTTTTTTAGGAATTCATTTTGCCTTTTAAAGCCTTTTTCGGACAGAACATGATGTGGCCCAATGGCAGAGGATGTGCTTCTGTGTGAGATCCTGGGGGTTAGATTCCCTAGTATGACAAAAAAGGAAATAAAAGCCTTTTTAGAAGAGTGAGTCAAAACTGCTTAACTTTACACAATGTACTCTTTTTTTTTTATCAGTTTGTGAAAAGCAAGCATAACCGGATATACACATTAGTAGTGTAGTAAGACAAAGTTGTTATTGTTTCTGGACTCAGGGTCTTCTAAGGGATAAATGAAAAGTTTTTCTTTCATTTTTTGGACCAGACATTGCCTGCTTAGGAGGTGTTTTTGACTCTGTGTTCAGGAGAGGCCCCTGGTGGTGCTTGGCAGACTGTGCTGGGGATTTCAACCAGGATTGGCGGTGTGTGAGGCAAGCACCTTAACCCCAATACTATCTGTCTCTCCGGCCTGATAAGTGGAATTTTAAAAAAATTCTTTGCAGTAAAGAGATGTGAATGAAATCATTAAACTAAAACTTTAAAAACATGGAGCATTTTCTAACGAGTTTCATTTTCTAAGTATTGAATATTGTCAGTTTATACAGACTGCTACTTCATCGTTTTTAGGGGGTTATGAAATTTAAAAGCTTGCCCAGATTGAGATCATCTTCTCCACCCTTTTCACATGTTTTTATTTTCAGGAAATGTTAGTTCCAAATACAGATCATGTTAGTTTAAATAGTAAGGAAGGATTCTACAGCAGGTCAGAAAATGATGGGGGCTAGAGCAAAAGGAAAGTGGGGAGGACATTTGCCTTGCAAGCAGCTGACCCTGGTTTGATCTTTGGTCCCCTGAGCACTATCAGGAGTAATTCCTGAGCGCAGAGCCAGGAGTAACCCCTGAGCATTGCCAGGTATGTCCCCTAAGAGCCAAAAAAATTTGAAACAGGTGCCTGAGCAATAGTACATTGGATAGGGCACTTGCCTTACATGTGGCCAATCTGGGTTTGACCCCCGACATCCCATATGGTCCCCGAGAACTGCCAGGAGTAATTCCTGAGCACAGAGCCAGGAGTGACCCCTGAACATCTTCAGTGTGGCTCGCACAAAAATAGAAATTAAAAGTTAAAAAAATCCAGTTGAGGGGCTGGAGTGGTAACACAGCGGGTAGGGCGTTTGCCTTGCACGCGGCCAACCCGAGTTGATTCCCAGCATCCCATATGGTCCCCTGAGCACCACCAGGAGTAATTCCTGAGTGCAGAGCCAGGAGTAACCCCTGTGCATTGCTGGGTGTGACCCAAAAAGCAAAAAGAAAATTTTCTGTTGAAAAATACATAGGTCCTTATTTATAATTCAGCAATAAAACTAGGATTCAGAATCCAATTTTTGCAGGTCGTTTGCCAGTAAAACATGACCTAACTTAGAGATAGTCTGTTTACTATTTTTTCTGTATCCCACTTGATTTGATTGACTATCAATACAGCACATGTGGAAGTGGGTTGCCTCCTCTTGCTGTGCTGTTACTTTCTCTCTGGTCCTTGTGCCATATATAAGACCACACAAATCTTGGGCCACGTAGATAGTACAGTGGGTAGGCACTTGTTTGAACATAGCTGACCTGGATTTAAGTCCCAGCACCATATATAGTTCCCTGCACTCCTCCAGGAGTGATCCTTGAGCACAGAGCCAGGAGTAAGCCCCGAACATTGTAGGGTGTTGCTCCAAAGCCGTACAGATTGAGCTCAGAGTTATAGTACAGCTGGTAGAGCATTTTGCCTCGCACGTAGCCAACCTGGGCTCAATCCCCACCATCCAGCATTCATATAGCCCCCTCAAGGCCCACCAGGAGTAATTCCTGAGTACAGAACCAGAAGTAATAGTTGAGCATTGCCAGGTGTACCCCCAAAAGGACAAACCAAACACACACACATATGTAAAGATTACTCAAATCTAAGTTCTGAACTATGCATATTCTAAGGAATGTAGGCAAGAGACAGGAGTTACCCCTCTACACTGAAGGTGGGAAGGCAGAGCAGTGAGTTCCCTATCTCTACCCTCTACCAAAGATATACAAGGAATACTGCTGTTAGCATCCAGTCTGTTTGTCTTTTAAGACCTAGTCTGACCAGACCAGGAATAACTCCCAACCACTAGACCAGTGTTTCTTAGTGTGAATGATACTTGGCCCTGGAGGAGGGGGGCATCGTGGTAGGGGCCTTAGTAGTTTTGTGAGCAGTTGTGGGGGCACTGTCTGCTTAATATTCAAGGGAGCTCTGAGTTTTTCTGAAAATGCCAAATAAATTTGGGAAGCTCTGCTGTAGATCCATCGAATCCCATAGTATCAGCATCAACTGGAAACTTGTTAGGAAGACAAATTCTTGTGCCACAGAGAGAGTACAGAGGTTAAGGTACTTGCCTTGCATGTAGCCGACCCTATTGCAACCCCCAGCACAGCATAGGGTAGGGTCCCTGAGCCCCGTCAGGAGTGATCCCTGAGCACTGCTGGGTTTGGCCCCCAAAACAACAGCAACAACAAAAAAGACGAAATCTTGGTTCCTACCTCTTATCAGCAGCTCAGGAAGAGAGATTGGCTGTAAGTACAAACCATCCAGGGAGTTCTGATACATATTCATGCTCTAAGAGCAGGATCCTCAGATGACAGTCCATAGGTTAAATCCGTATGTTTTTGTTTGCCCTTGAGCTAAGAATGGTCTTTACATTTGGGGGTTTGCTGAAAAAAATAGGGTCAGATATGGAATTCACATTTTAATATCCATATGTAAAGTTTTATTGGCTCACAGTTTGCTTCATTCTCTTGTATCTGATCTGTGACTGCTTTGAGGCAGCAGTAAAACTGAGTAGTTGCAACAGCAACCCTTTGGTCCACTGAGCTATACAAGGATTGGGTCCTTCAAAGGAACAAAGTTTACCAACTGCTGTTCCAAGTACCTAGTGAATATGAGGAACTATCACAAGTCAAGAAGGTACTGATTCTTTGCTTCACAAATCTATGAAATTCTTCTGTATTCCCGTGTGAGAGTTGTTAGAATCAGCAGATTATGGCAAAACCCTGTGGCTTTATATCAGCATAATCTTTCTATAATTTTGGGATAATCAGAGTCAAGTTGTTGATGATGTTTTACATTTTGCCATAAAAAATATCATCCAGAATTCATTTTGGTCATGGTGATCAATTCATTTAATTTTTTTCCTAATTGTCTTCCTTTGGACTCTTAACATTTCTGTCTTCCAGGACACATTATTTTTCACAAAAGATTGAGCTTGCCTGATTGCATTGTGTTCCAGAGTCTTGTGATTTTTATGTCAAATTTGAGCAAGACATTTAGATTAGTCCTTAAGTGGTAGTTCTAATGTCCCAAGAAGCTTGTCATTGCTTTTTCTATCTTCTTCCTTGTATTTCTGTGTTTATTTCATTTATGGTGAAGAGGTGAAGAGAAAAATTTTTGATGAAATAGGCAAATTGTTTTTTCATTATTTCTTCTGAAAGCTAGAATTTTCCTCTCTGGACACTATCAAGTCGTCATACCCTTAAACACTCCAGCAACTTAGACCATGTGTTTCAGTATTTGTCACACTTTGGTATACAGTTTTGATGATTTTCCCCCTTAACATTTAACAGTGAGCATCTCTTGCAGCCCAATGGGCAGTAAGTATTTGTAACAATGCATCAAACTTAGTCATAAAAATGTATTAACTGTTTTATTTTTGTATGTGTGTGTGTCTTAATAAATTATGTTCCTTAGGCAACTTGCTCCAGCGATGGCATGTTCCTCTAGAGTTCCAGATGACAAGACAAATGGCTAGCTCTGGTGCACCAGGGGGCAAAATCGATAATTCTGTGTTAGTCCTTATTATGGGCTTATCAACAATAGGAGCTGGTGGATATGTAAGTAGAAAAGCAGCTTGTGAACAGAAGCTGCCAAACAGCTCCCTTTAATAGACTCGGTGCTGTTCTGCTTTTAAAATTTGTGCAACTAATTTTCATTTCTCCTTTCGAAAACGTTTTCACAAGTCTTTCTTTAAAGCGCCTACTGTCTAATATTGTATGAGAGCCAACTTGGGAATGACTGAAATGTAATCTCATGTTGATCGATCTCTGCTCTTTTGACTTGTCTTTTTACTCTTTTCTTGAAAGTCGTTGTGATTTCTTGGATGTTACTCACCCACCAAATCATACCTGTGCCCTTGGATGTATATGACACAGGAACCACATCAAGTATCATTGCGGCCCCTTAGTACAATATTTGGTTTTGACCCCATTGTCAAAATACTCAGCTCCAGTTAGACTTAGAATAAGCAGAAAAACACAACAATCTTCAATCCAAAGTACTAAACGGTTTTTCCTAAAAGGAAAAAAGTTTTTTTTTCTAAAAGGAAAAAAAAAAACATTTTTTTCCTAAAAGGAATAAAAGTTTTTTTTTTTCTAAAAGGAAAAAAAACATTTTTTCCTAAAAGGAAAAACTGTCCCTGAATCTCACCAAAGACTACATTGTAGATTTAGGCTGAGTATCTACAGTTTTGGAATGTCTGAGGTGAGAAATACGATTTGAACTGCTCCAGAAGTATTACTAATACCATTTTTATCTCCTTAAATGAACTCTGATCAGCTTAGTTGGTCACAGGAATGATTCTGCAGGCGTTGGTTTTTTTTCCTGGTTGGCAGGGTTTACTGTGACTAAGCAGATCATTCTAAAGTTGGATCATGTAAGGTTGAATGAAACCAAGTTAGATTAACACCTAGTAACACCCTCAGTTGAAGGAAGCTGCTTTACTTACTGTGAGCAAATGGTAGGCTGCCGGTACAATTTTAATTCTTTCTGCAAGACAGGACCAGGAACTTACCTGTTTTTTTTCCTCCTGGATTGGGAGGCTTAAGAGGGGGGGAAAAGGGACCCGAGGGTTCTTGGAAACTACCTAGATCCTCATTGCTGACCTGACTTTCAGATGCATGAGTTTAAATCAAATTAGAATTAAGATAGCAGATATTGAGAAAGATAGATTGTTCTCCAAATCTAGAGTGAGCAGCCTTCCTCGCTGCCCCCACATTTTTAAGCACAGGGTAACCAAAAAATGCTTCCCTGCCTTTGTGAATGTTTCTTCATTAATTCTTAGTGCTTTTTCTCTTTCCCTTTTGTTTCTGTCTTGGCCTTATCTTTACCTACAGTTGCGCAGTGTCATCACCTCCGGTCCCCTTCTAGATCACTAGCGTCCACAGGTGCTTCTGGGAAAGATGGCAGCAACCTAGTGTACTTCTTAATTGTAGGAGCAACAGTCACTGGGGCAGGAGTTTATTATGTAAGATGTTTACACTAAAATATATTTTTTGGGGCAGGGTGGGGTGAGACCGTGTCACTAATGAAAACTTGACCCATTAGAACACGGTGAAATATTCACAGCATGTGCTTTCTACGTATTTTTTTAAAGGGACATTGTTAGTCACTGGGGAATGGGGGGTTGGGGAATCCTCAAATTTTATTCTTCTGGACTGATGAACTTTTTTGAGATATATCTGTAGCACTGTAGCACTGTCTTCCTGTTGTTTATTGATTTGCTCGAGTGGGCCCAGTAACATTTCTGTTGTGAGACTTTTTGTTACTGTGTTTGGCATATCGAATACATCACGGTGAGCTTGCCAGGCTTTGCCGTGCAGGCAAGATATTCTCAGTAGCTTGCCAGGCTCTCCGAGAGGGGCAGAGGAATCGAACCCAGCTTGGCTGGGCCAGTCGCTCGCAGAGCAAATGCCCTACTGCTGTGCTATCGCTCCTCTAAAAAGCATATATTTAATGGTTATTACTAGCCCTTTAAAGCTTCTGCCAGTTTCCCACTTTTTGAACTCATGTTAAATTATTATTGTGCTTCAGTGCTGTGTACCTAACAAGACAGTCTCAGAGAGACAACATGAGTCATTTAATTTAATTTATTTATTTTGCTCTTTGGCTCACACCCAATGAATGCTCAGGGGTTACTCTTAGCCCTGCACTCAGGAATTATTCCTGGCGGTGCTCAAGTGACCATATGGGATGTCCAGAATGGTCCACTGTGTGCAAGGCAAATGCCCTACCTGCTGTACTATCACTGGACCCACATGAATCATTTTGGGTACAACAGAATGTTTTTTTGGGGGAAACAATTAACCTTCTTTTATGGTGAAAAGGCATTTTATTGAATGCTGCAGAGGAGGTGCAGAGAGCCATAGAAATTGCAATACCCCCTCCCACCCTGCCCCAGCCTCTATTTCAAAGTTAATTCATTTGTCAGTGTCCCTTTGTAATTACTAATTTAGTCAAGCCAGTGGCTGAAGTGGTCCAAGCTAACACAGTCATGCAGTATGCTTTCTTAAGTGCCTCTCATTTGTAATTCAGATACTACCTTCTGAGTCTTCACTTTTCCATTTGATAGTTCTCTCAGCTTTCCCCCCACCTCTTCCAACCCATTCATTCAAAAGTAGATGTGAAGTCTTTGTGTCTGATCTTTTTCTAACAATGTAAGCCTATTTAACTTCTGGTTATGTTGCTGAACCAGAGTTGGATGGTCTCCACAGAGCTGGCCAGGCAAACCTCTTGATGCCAGACCATAGGACAAGACCAGTCATTATTGCTTTCCCCCACCTTAGAATTATCAGTGAAGTACAAGATCCTCTCAAGCCATTCAGTTAAATGCCTCATTGCCCTCTGTGTTAATCCAACCTTGGTGACAATAAGGATACTATATTACAGTGGTTTTAGGTTAAATGATAAGCTTTTGTCTACATATAATGGTTACTGATCTAATTTATTTATAGCTTCATGGGGGGTGTCTACCCAGAGATGCTTGGCTTTGCTTCTGGCTCTGTGCCTAGGGATCACTCCTGGCTCTGGGCTCAGGGAACGATATGTGATACCTGGAATTCAACCCAGGTGGTTGCATGCAAGGCAAGTATCTTATCTATTGCACTATTTCTCCAGCCCCTACTTTGTAGCTTTTATTATGCTTTATGTAATTGAAGACTTGATCTGGGACCAAAGAGGTAATAGAAAGAGTGAGGGGCTTGTGGTGTGTGGCCAACTTTGGTTCAATTCTCAGCAACATAAGGTTCCCCCAGGCACCACTGAGAGCAACCCCCAAGCATAAAGCTGAGAGTATCTGCCATGTACTACCAGGTGTGTCCCCAAATTGCTCTAAAATAATAAATAAAGACATGATCTATATTGACTTAGGTCCCCACCCTTGAAACTGTTGAATCTCAAGACATCTGTTAACTTAAAATCAGAATTTGGAAAAATCAGAACTCAAGGACCAGAGAGATAGCTTAAGCTTTGGCTTAAACTGCTTGCCTTGCATGTGGCCGATCCAGGTTTAATCCCCAGCACCACATATGGTTCCCTGAGCACCGCCAGGAGTGATTCCTGAGCACAGAGCCAGGAGTAAGCCCTGAGTATCACTGGGTATGGCCCAGAAGCGAAAAATTGAAAAGAATAATTATCTCTGCTATTAATTTTCATAAATGTATGATTTTTTTGTATTAACTTGATAGGTTTTCACATTACTAAATTGTAAATCTTTTTGCTAATTGCAAAGTGGGGCTACCAAAATACCTAGAAAAAAGGTAAATATTTAATATGTCTCTAAACTTATTTTCACATAAGAATATTTACTTAAGGGGCTGGAGCAATAGCACAGCAGGTAGGGCGTTTGCCTTGCACGCAGCTGACCCGGGTTCAATTCCCAACATCCCATATGGTCCCCCAAGCACCACCAGGAGTAATTCCTGAGTACATGAACCAGGAGTAACCCCTGTGCATCGCCAGGTGTGACCCAAAATCCAAAATAAGAAGGAATATTTGCTTAAAAACAAAATATAAAAATAGGTACGTGTATCTACAGGTAATAAATCTATGACAAACCTCATTCTTGTCCTGTCCTCACTAAACCTCAAGACATTTCTTGTTATTTTGTGGTCTGCTCTTCCTCTCATGTGTGAAGCTGTTCAAAGGTATAAGAGGACTGAGGCTTTTTTTTTTTTTGCTTTTTAAAAAAATTTTGGACCTCACTTGGGGTTGCTCAGGCATTCCTTTTGGCTCTGCACTCAGGAATTACTCCTGGCAGTGTCCGGGGAACCATATGGAATACCAGAATCGAACCCAGGTCCACCGCAAGGCACATGGCCTACCGCTCTACTGTCATTCCAACCCTGAAGCTATTTTTGGATATCCTTTTGAAGAGGAACATGACCCTGTTGACTCTTGTTAACTAGATCAAGCCTTTCTTATTTTTTATTTTGTTTATTTGATAGAAGGAGGGTTTGGAGCCACACCTGGCATTGCTCAGGGGTTATTCCTGGCTCTGTGCTCTGGAGTTATTCTCGGCAGTGCTCAGGAGACTGTGGTATTCCGGGGTTGAAACTGGGTGGCTTCATGCAAGGCAAACACCCTACCCACTATGCTATCGCTCCAATCCTTCAAGCATTTTTAAGATAATTTTTTTCAGGGGTGGGGAGAAAGGTCACACCCTGCGATGCTCAGGGGTTACTCCTGGCTCTGCACTCAGAAATTACTCCTGGCAGTGCTCGAGAATTGAACCTGGGTCAGCCACGACATGCAAGACAAGTGCCTAACCACTGTACTATCACTCTGGCCCTACCTTTTTTTTTAAGTAAAAGAATAATATTTAGGGTCTAGGTAGATAGCTCAAGATATGAGACTACCAGTCTCATCCTTGGCACTGTGGTTCCCTGAGCATCTCTAGGTATAGCAGGGGTGACCCTAAGTACTCTGAGTATTGCCCCAGTGACTTCCAGCACCACCAAGCAGAAGCACCGTCTCATTGCTAGGCCTGAGCAGCTAACCATCAGACCCACACTGCAGGCCAAGCACCACTCCGAAAGCCCCTACTTTAAAGAAACAAAGTCCAGGGGCTGGAGCAATAGCTCAGCGTTTGCTTTGTACGGGGCTGACCCAGGTTCAATTCCCAGCATCCCATATGGTCTCCTGAGCACTGCCAGGGGTAATTCCTGAGTGCAGAGCCAGGAGTAACCCCTGTGCATCGCCAGGTATGACCCAAAAAGCAAAATAAAAAAAAGTCCATTGAGTCAGGCACTTCCCTTACCTGTAACTGACCTAAGTGCTATTCCTGGCAGTGGAGCACTCACAGTAAGCCCTCAGCACTACTGGGTGTGGCCCAACCTCTCCCCCTATAAAACATTAAAATTAAAAAATATTTACTTATGGGTAAATGCTGGATTTGGATATAATGTCCAATGCCAAGATTTTTTTTTTAAATATCCTTCCTAGGCCTGGAATGTGGCTCCGTGGTAGAGCTTGCTTTGCATACCTGCTTTGCACATTTGAGGCACTGGGCTCAATCCTCCACATCCAAAAACGGAAAAAGGGAAGCTTTCTTCCTGAAATTAAGGTTACTTGAATTCAGTTTCTTTCATGAAGTCCGTGGTAAATTCAAGGAATAGCATTGCTTTTCAACATTCAGTTCTTATTTTGTATTTTGGGGCCACACCTAGCAATGAGCAGGGGTTACTCCTTGCTCTGTGCTCAAGATTTATTCCTGACAGGGCTCAAGGGTGCATAGGAGATGTAGGGGATCAAAGCCAGGTCCGGTATGTGCAAGGCAAGCACCTTACCCACTGTACTATGGCTCCAGCCTTCAATATACGGTTCTTATATTTCTACACAATTCATATCAGAGGTTGGCTGTTTCTAGGCTCATAAATGTTAGGTTCAGTTCTCAGGGTTCAGGCTCCTAATTGCCAAATGAGCTCCTCTCTAAGGGGTGAGGGCCATAGAAATAGTCGTAGAATGTGTTTCATCTTGCACTTGCAATTAATTAACTGGAATTTTACTTCACCTCACTTAAATTCTTTTCTTGTTCAACCTAAGGGATAAGAAAAAGCGAGAGCAATATACTTAAAATTAGCACTTTTTCATATCCCTAATAACTTTGGTGCTGTGTATTTTGAAATAACAAATAAACTACTTCTAAGACGAAGGCACACCCACTTTCAGTTGAAAGGATAGAGACAGTGTTCTGTTTGAAATAGATCCGGTGTATAGGCAAAGCTCTTTCACCCTGAGTTAAATATCTGAGCTCTGAAAGGATGAATAGTTCACAACTAGGATGTAGTCAACCATGTTTCATGATAACCTGAGTATCCACATGCTTGAAACCCCTATCAGGGAAACTTCTGCATGGCTTCTTACCTAGGGCCACACTGATTGGCTTCACAGCTAATATCTAGTCTAGTCCCAAGCCCCCTTTGTAAAGTTCAGCTCTTCCTGGCATTTGATTCTTGTAGCGTAAAATGTTTTCCTTTTTATCTTTAGGTATCCCTTCTCAATAAAATGTGAGGAAAATTCTTTATATAAAGCTATGGAAATCTGAAACATTTTTCTCTCTTACCTGTATTCATTCCACATCAAATAATTACACAACTCAGAATTTTTTTATACTTCTTCAAATCATTCTGAGGGCCAAAGAGTACAGCTGTAGGGCACTTGCCTTACCTGCAGCCAACGCAGGTTCGATGCCCTGCACTCCATAAGGGCCCCCGGCCCTGCCAGAAGCTCAGAGCCAGAGCTCAGAGTAAGCTCCAAGCACCACTGGATGTGGCCAAATACTAAAAGAGAAAAAAAAGAAAAAAAGAAAAAAAAAGTATTCTGCCTTCATGGTTTTAACTAACTTTATGTAGACAATGGCTTCTCATTTAAGTTGAAAGATGAACATATCTCGTATGGTATGTGCAAGCTATATAATGAAATAAAATCTCTGTTTGAACCCACAGGCCTACCTAACTATAAAAGATAACAAAAAGAGGTATAATGAAAGAATTTCAGGCTTAGGATTGACCCCGGAGGAGAAGCAGAAAATGGCTGCATTATCTGGTGAGTATGATTTTCAAATCTATGATGCAGTATATGATGGGAAAGTTATAATCAGCTTTTCATATATACTTTAGCTGTAATGAGGGTGAGATTGTAAATTATGGAAACTGTTGTATTGCCCCAGATCAGGGTTCAATTTGTTCATGTATTTGATTGGAATTTGGGATTTGAGAATCGAAATTAGGGGCTGGAGAGAGAGCAGAGTGGGTAGGACACTTGCCTTGCACAAGGTGGCCAACGGGGGTTAGATCCCTGTCATCCCCCATACGGGTCCCAAGGCCCCTCCAGAAGTGATCCCTGAGCTGAGTCAGAAGTCAGCCATGAGCACTGCAAGGTTTGCCCCTGCCTTTAAAAAGAATAAAAAGAAAAAAGAAAGATGAGATTAGTGGTCATTATGGTTCATTGTTTTTCACTCCTATGAGACAATGAAATGAATATTACATTTTAAAAGACAGGCTTGGTGAGGAACATTATTAGTAAAGAGATAGAGGATTTTTTTTTCAATGAGGGGGCGTTGTTTTGTTCTTTTTCATTTCCCTTTGGAGTTTTGCATTTTTGTCGCATTAAAGATGTATTTTTCTAAAGTAGAGCCATAGCTGTCAATTCCATCCAACATGACTGGCTTGATTTTTTGAGAAAGGACTGTTTTAATCCTTTAATGAGCCCCACATCTCTGTGTGGGTGATTCACATTGCTTTCTTCAATAATCCTGCTTTATTCTTGATCATTGTATAATTACCCCCAATTGACCTACGGGGCTCTCTCCCCGTTTATTGCTAACAAAGGGTGAAACTGAACTTGCTATTTTCTGGTTGTAATTAGGAAATTAATGGGGAGGGCAGGATCCTCCTAATATGTACTCTCTAATATATTTCGGAAACATTTAAGCAAGGTGCTAGTTCTAACAGACTAATAAATGAACAGAATTGGCAAAATCATCTCTTTTTTCATATTTCTCTGAGCTTTTTATTGTGAGGATCCTTTGACTATTGTTAAACATTTCAGGGTTGGTTATCTTTCGGGGGTTGGGCTAGAAATGGAAAGCTGAGCATCAGGTTTATCCCAGAGTGTTTTCAAATCTCTTTCCTGAAGTTATCCTGACTTCTACAGGTTGTTTGAGCCTCCTGCCTGGTCTCACAGCCTGGCGGCCTTTGTACAGCTTACACAGTTGCATCTTTCCCTGCCCTTTCGGAACCTAGAGAGGGGAATTCTGGGTAGAGATAGAATCCCCAAGGATATGGCTTTTTTATTCTATGACTTCCAAATTTGACCTTATGTGAATGCTTGAGTAGAACCATATTTTGCCATTGAACTTAAATACAAGTAATTACTCAGATGAAGGTGTGTAGGCCTGCTATTGAAGAAATCATACTGAGAGTGCAGTAAAACTTTTTAGAAATGCTAAATCTGAGAATGCGTTTTCTGGGCCAGAGAGATAGCACAGTGGGTAGGGCGTTTGCTTTGCATGCGGCCAACCCAGGTTCAATCCCCCGCATTCCATATGGTCCCCCAGCACCACCAGGAGTAATTCCTGATTGCAGAGCCAGGAATAACCCCTGAGCATTGTGGAGTGTGACCCCCAAAAAGCAAAAAAATGCATTTTCTGTTCAATGTTATTGCTTTAGTCTTTTTTTAATGAAGTTATTCATGATTTATCACATTCAGTATACCAACATCAATCCCACCACCAGTGTACCTTCCCACCACAATTGCTTGCAATTTTCCCAACCACCCCTAAAGCCTGCCCCTATAGCAGGCCCTGAATATTTTATATTGCTTGTCATAATTCATTAAAAATGACGACAAAATATTTCCGTAGAAGAAGGTGTGTCAATATTTTTGTAGCTTATCATAGAGCCATTACATTCTTGTAGAAGAGATTACTAACACTTTGTTACCTTTTAAGTCTTGTTTGTTTATATTTTCTTAATCGAGATTGGTTGCCCTCTACTTTATATCCCATCCAATGTGGTGTGCTACTCCTGGTTTATCAGTAGTGTAGAGTTTGAGATGTTGCTCCATGAATTTAAAATTTTTGAATGAGGTAATACAGACAGGGTTAAATTTAATTTAACGGGATGGTGACTTTGGGTGCCGAGACAGAGCCTGGCATGGGGTCTTGAAGCTTTTCTGCAATTTGTTGAGTCTCTCCAGAGACTTCTGAGTCCCTAGATCATGGCTAATTAGTGAGTTTATTTGGCACCAAAGGCAGCTCATGGGTGTGGCCAGCAGGCTTCTGAAAGTCCAGGGTGATGTGGGGAGGTAGCCCATCCCTTACTCCATGTGAGCCTGGAGATTTCAGTCACAAAACCCACATACCTGAGTTTTTGAATGGATCCATTTCTGGATGAGGCTCATCCTGAGCAGTGAAGTCCAACCATGAGCATGGTGGAGATTGTGGAGTGTGGAGAGTTTTGGCTGCTAGGGCTCTGTGTGAGTGGGTGGTAGGCTCGCCCACCCCTTTCCCCCCAGGTGCCCAGACAACTCAGCCTGGTGCGAAGTACAGAAGCATCTCTGCAACTTGTTAATCTCTTTTGAGATTTATTTATGAGCCTCTGCATCATGGCCCGTCAAGTCATCTCTTTGGGGGGAAGGATGGAAAGTATCTTTCCCTTCTCACTTAAAGGGGATACTGCTTTTCTTATCCCATGCAGATACTGTGAAGTTTGTTCAGATTAGTGTTTGTACAATATTTTTCTGTCTTTACTATAAAGGATTGAGACTTGTGCTGGGTGATTTTTCCAATACTGACATCAGAGAATATGCCAATTCACTCTCTCGGGTCTGTTGCTCACAGATCCGGGAGGAGAGTCAATTCCTCAGGTCAGAGTACCAAGTCATGCTCCGTTCCTGCTCATCGGTGGAGGCACTGCTGCCTTTGCTGCAGCCAGATCCATCCGGGCCCGGGATCCTGGGGCCAGGGTAAGGCATTTAAACATGTTCTGTGAATACGTAGCCAAGGTGACACCTCTTTGACCTCTGCCACTTACTGCTTTGCCTCTTACAAGTATCATTATTTGGTATCTGAAGGTACTAATTGTGTCTGAAGACCCCGAGCTGCCATATATGCGACCTCCTCTTTCGAAAGAACTGTGGTTTTCAGATGATCCGAACGTCACCAAGACACTGAGATTCAGACAATGGAATGGAAAAGAGCGAAGGTGGGTGGACTTACAGAAAATGGGCCTATGGGGCAACTTTAGTTCAGCATAGAGAATGGGTCAGCACTTTGCAGGGACTGTGGGCAGTCCATGGGAGGGATGACCTGACTGTGACTGGAGTCACTAACCAGATTCTGGTAACCAGATCAGCCTAGTCTGAAAGGTCTCCTGGCTTTGATTCTAGTTAAAGTTACTTGGGTTGCAGTTTTTCTCATTAATGACCCCTTCCCTTTTTTGGTTTTGTTTTGTTTGGGGGCCATACCCAGCAGTGCTTAGAGGTTACTCCTGGATTTACACTCAGGAATCACTCCTGGTGGTGTTCAGGAGGACCATATGAAGTGCTGGGAATTGAACTGGTGTAATCCGCATGTAAGACAAGCACTCTACCCACTGTACTATCACTCTGGCCCCCTCTATAGTGACTTTTTTGATGCTGGGCAGAGTTGTACTTATTGATCTGCTTACTTCACCCCTACTCTCATGTTTCATTCCCTAACAGGTTACAGGCTTCCAATTATGTTAGCTGCCCCTTAATATCTCATGGTTAAGGCCCGTTCTGGACAGGCTATGTGAATACCAGCTCCTTTTTTCCTTTTTTTTAAACTGAATCACTGTGAGATACAGTTAAAAGGTTCTTCATGATTGGGTAATACAATGTTCCAACACCCATCCCTTCACCAGTGTACATTTCCTACCCACCAGTGTCCCCCAGTTTCCCCACAAACACTTGCCACCTTGACAGGCACATTCCGAAGTTCAGTGGTTGCACTTACAATCTCATGTTTTCAGCGTTGTTGAGTTTGGTTATTTGTTTGTTTGGTCTTTTTGCTTTTTGGGTCATATTCGGTGATGCTCAGGGGTTACTCCTGGCTCTGAACTCAGGAGTTACTCCTGGCGGTGCTTGGAGGACCGTATGGGTTGCTGGAAATCAAACCCGGGTTGGCTGCATGCAAAGCAAATGCCCTACCTGCTGTGCTATCACTCCAGCCTCAGCGTTGTTGAATATATAACTTGTACCATATGGAATGCTGAGGATAGAGCCTGGGTCAGCAGCGTGTGTGGCAAACCCCATTCCCGCTGTACTATGTCCCATACCCTCCTGGTGATTTCTTTTCTTTTTTTACTGAGTCACTGTGAGATAGAGCTACATAGCTTTTGTGATTAGGTTTCATTTATACAATGTTCCAACACCCATCCCTCCACCAGTGTACATTTTCCACTACCAATGGCCAATGTCCCCAGTCTTCCTCCTGCCATGCCCCTCCCCTCCGTCCCCAGCCTGCCTCTGTGGCATGCACTTATGTCTCTCTCTCTCTCTCTCGCTCACTCGCTCTCTTTCTTTCTTTCTGGGCATTATAGTTTGCAATACAGGTACTGAAAGGTTATCATGTTTGTCCCTTTATCTCCTTTCAGGACTCAGTTTTTGTCCAGAGTGATCATTTCTAACTGTCTTTGTCATAGTGGTCCCTTCTCTGTTTTGTTTTGGTGTTTTTTTTTTTTTGCTTTTTGGGTCACACCCGGCAATGCACAGGGTTATTCCTGGTTCTGCACTCAGCAATCACCCATGGCGGTGCTCAGGGGACCATATGGGATGCTGAGAATCGAACCCGGGTTGGCCGAATGCAAGGCAGATGCCCTACCCGCTGTGCTATTGCTCCAGCCCCAGTCCCTTCTCTGTTCTAACTGCCCCCTCACCCCAACCCCGCAACTTGTGGAAAGCTTCCAACCATGAACCAGTCCTCCTTGTCCTTGTCTCTACTCTCCTTGAGGAATACCAGCTCCTTGAATGTTTCTCTGTTATCAGTTTGAAACAACCCTAAATCCAGCGCAGGCTTTCTCAACCTCAGCACTGTTTATATTTTTAATTTGTTTGGAGGCCACACCGGGGGTACTCAGGGCTTATTCCTAGCTCTGAATTCATGGGGTCACTCCTGGTGGACTCCAGGCACCATATAGTGTGTGCAAAACAAGAGCCTGACTCACTGTACTATCTCTCCTGCCTTTGTTTTGGGGCCACGTGCAGCAGTGCTCAGGACTTTCTCCTGGCATCGTACTCAGGGTTCACTTCTAACACAGCTTAGGGGACCCTGTGTGGTGCCAGAGATTGAATGCAGGTGAGCTGAGTGCAAGGCAAGTGTCCTACCCACTGTGCTGTCTCTCTGGCCCCACTGTTGCCATTTGGAGCTTGATAATTCCTTGATTTGGGGACTGGCTAGTGTATTATAGGATATTAAAAAGCATACCTGCCTTCTATTTGTCAGATAACAATAGCATCCCTCCCCTAAGCTTCTGTAGCCAAAGATATCTCTAGATATTGCCAGATAGGCTAGTTGGCCCCAATTGAGAAGCACTGGTCTAAATTACCACTACGTTGACCAAGGGTTTAACTCAAAGGACTGGAATGGATGCAGGAGCCCTGGATTCAATCGCTGGCACCACATAATCACCCAAGCACCACCAGGAGCAATCACCAAGCCATGCATAACCCCTGAGCACCACTGGTTGGGCCCCTCGGATTTATTTTTAACTTATTTTAAGTACCACCATTGTTTGTAATATAAAGAAACACAGTAAGAGTATAACAAACAGCCCATAGCAACAGAAACTGAGAGCTGTGCTGCAGTAGGAAGATGGAAAGAGTTTTATTACCTCCACGGCGCAGGCAGGGCCGGGGGGGAGTTGCTAGTTGTCCCAAGTGCGTCTGACATTTTCCTACTCTTCTTTGTACAGCATATATTTCCAGCCACCTTCTTTCTACGTCTCTGCTCAGGACCTGCCTCACATTGAAAATGGTGGCGTAGCCGTCCTCACTGGGAAGAAGGTGAGCTAGTGGGCTACTTCCTTTGTCAGGTTCCACGTACACGTGTGTGGGGACAAGAAGTGTGGTGACCTGCTACCATTTGCATCTGCCCTGTTTACCGTCATTCATCAAAAGGAGAATTTAGTCATTTAGTCATTTATGTGTAGTATTGCCGGCCTGCACAGCGGAGTGGGTCTTTCTGAGGAAAAAGAACTGAGCTCAGATTCCAGAGGAGCGTGCCAGCTAAACTTTTCCCAGGGAACTCAGAATCACTGGGGGTGGCCCTTGAAGCTATTTCCTGTGACTTGTGCTTCTGTCCTTCCTATTATTCTCCACCCACCCATCTTTGCCATTAGTGATGACAGGACCTATTCAAGATAGCAAAATAATCCAGGCATGCCTTTGCGAGATCCAAGGAGGCTTGTTTTGTTGTTGTTGTTTTGTTCTGTTTTGGGGCCACACCCAGCGATGCTCGGGGTTACTCCTGGCTCTGCACTCAGGAGTCACTCCTGGTGGTGCCCGGGGGACCTTACAGGATGCCGGGGATCAAACACTGGTGTGCACTGGTGTGCAAGGTAAGTGCTTTACCTGCTGCTGTACTATCGCTTCAGCCCCCAGGAGGAGGTTTTTGCATTTTCTGGATTTTGATTTTGTTAATGGGACAGTTTCTTGGACTGGGAGTGAATATTTTGCACATCAGAGGCCAAAGTTTAATCCGCAGCACTGTACACTCATCCCCTTCCCTGCCCCCAAGCCTCTGCAACACATGCATTGCAGGGCAAGGCCCAAAAAACTTGCAGCAGGACCTGGGGCGATAGTCCAGGGGGGAGGACATTTGCCTTGCAGGCAGCTGACCCAGGTTTGAACCCCAGCATCCCATATGGACCCCCAAGCACTACCAGGAGTAAATCCTCAGTGCATAGCCAGAAATAACTAACCCCTGAGCATTGCTGGGTGTGACCCAAAAAACAAACAAACAAAAAAGAATCTTACAGCATGATCATGTTTTAGGAAATGCCTGACTCATTTTTGGCATTGCAGAGTTAGAAAAGAGACGACTCTTGCAAACAGCATAAAGTCACAGGGGTAGATGGCAGTTGGACAGAAGCTAGAACCAGACAGAGAACTAAAGGCAGTCCTTTCCGGATGGGCCCAACAGACCCATGCTAGTGGGCTGCAAGGCAGGAGGTAGCAGGAGAGGGGACATGAGTGGATGACTCACCAAGGAAGGTTGTAGGAGAGGGAAGGAATGGCAGGGCCAGAGCTAGAAACAGAACAGAGATGACATCTCATCCCAAAAGCTAGGAGAAAGGAAATAAAATTGTTTTGTGGGGAAGGAGGAGGCCTCCCAAGCCCTGCTCAGGATGCCTAGGGCCACCCACTGGCTGTTGTTTTTTTGTTTTGTTTTGTTTTGTTTTGTTTTGTTTAAGAGCCACACCCCTAATGTGCTCAGGGTTTTCTTCTGGCTCTGTACTCAGGCATCACTCCAGGTGGGCTTAGGAGACCAGATTAAGGGAGGAGTGGGGTGTGAGGCAGGGATCAATTCCAGGTCAGCCATGTGCAGAGAAACCACTTTACTCGTTGAACTATTGCACCAGTCATCGCTGATGACTATCAGCCAGCCGGACCATCATTTCAGCGTAAGGACCTGAGGATGCAGTGCTGCTCAGACTCTGCAGTGCTGATGATCCCTGGGCCACAGCAGTGCTAGGGTCTCCAGGGCCATACCCAGTGGTACCCGGAGGCCTCCAGGTTGCACCAAGTGATACTTATGCACCCATGCAGTGTCGAGAGTTTAACCCAGGTTGGGTGCAGGCATACGACATACCCACTGTATTATCTCCTGGTCACAGTAGTAAAGTTTTTTACTCATGGGTTGGATAACCAAGGAAGTTCTCATCTAATGGCTTCACTTATTTTCTCACATACAAAGAAACTAAGATAGGGTGGGGGGGAGGGAGAGAGAGAGGATGGGGAGAGAGAAAGAAGAGAGAGGGGAATAGAGAGGGGGAGAGAGAGAGAGAAAGAGCAGTGTGTCAGGTGCTTGCCTTGTGTGTAGCTGACCAGAATTTGATCCCTGGCACCTCATTGAATCTCCTGAGCCCCATCAGGAGTGATCCCCGAGCACAGGGCCAGGAGGAAGCCCTGAGCACAACCAGAAGTGGACCCCCAACCAAACCCTAGGGTATCAAGTGGTTGACTGAGAGAGCAATGCAGGGTTCTGTAGTGGGATCAGATTGAAGAGGGCGCTTACCCAATTTACAGTAGACATGGCTGCGGCCAGAGCGATAATACAGCGGGTAGGGCATTTGCTTTGCATGCAACCGACCCGGATTTGATCCCCAGCATCCCATATGGTCCCCCAAGCACCACCAGGAGTAATTCCTGAGTGCAGAGCCACGAGTAACCCTTGAGCATTGCTGGGTGTGACCCCCCCCCAAAAAAAGCACAAAAATATTTTTAAAGTAGATGTGGAGGCTGGAGCGATATCATAGCGGGTAGTGTGTTTGCCTTGCACACAGCAACCCAGGTTTGGTTCCCAGCATCCAATATGGTCCCCAGAGCACCACCAGGAGTAATTCCTGATGCAGAGCCATTAGTAATGCCTGAGCATCTCCGGGTGTGACCCAAAAAGCAAATTAAATAAATAAATACAAGTAGGCATGACTAGAGGCTGGAGTGATATCACAGCAGGTAGGGTGTTTCCCTTGCACACAGCCAACCCGGGTTCAATTACCAGCATCTCATATGGTCCGCTGAGCTACCACCAGGAGTAATTCCTGAGTGCAGAGCCAGGAGTAACCCCTGTGCATCACCAGGTGTGACCCAAAAAGACAAAAAAAGTAGACATGGCTAGAAAAACTGCTTATCAGTCTGATTTTGGTTTGTGTCTTTGCCCCTGGAAAGCCCAGTCAGGTGCACCTGACACTATATTCCTGCCAGTACTGCCCTTGTCAGAGCATTTTATTGTTTTGCTTTTCGGGTTACACCCGGGGCACAGGGGTTCCTCCTGGCTCTGCACTCAGGAATTACCCCTGGTGGTGCTCAGGAGACCATATGGGATGCTGGGAATCGAAGCGGGGTCGGTCGCATACAAGGCAAATGCCCTACCTGCTGAGCTATTGCTCCAGCCCCTCATCAGAGCATTTCTTAGATTTCTGTAGCACTGGTTAAGTTCTCTGTTGGGGCCAGAGAGAAAATGAGCAGGTAAAGCACTTGCCTTTGCATGAAGACAAGTTGATTCGATTCCCAGCACCACCTATTGTCCCATAACACAGCCAGGAACATTAGAACCAGTAGTAGTCTCTCAGCACTGCTGCATGAGACCAAAACCATTTAAAAAGACACAGTATATTGGGACCAGGAGTAAGTGCAATGGGTAAGGAATGTACCTGCCCTGGGTTCCATCCCCACGACCACATACAGTTTTCTGAGCATAGCCAGGGGTGATCCCTGAACACAGAGCCAGGAATCCACCTTGAGCACAGGTAGGTGTGAACCCCCAACCGGTAAATAAGGAGCACATGTTGCCCACAGTAATGTAAAGGCAGGGGGTTGGAAGGTATCTGTTTCACAATATCTTGTCCCCAGTACATAGAACAATGCCTGATGCATAGTAGCTGCCCTCATAGCTGGTAAGGACTGGGACAGAGTGTGGAAATCCAGTATTTGGCTTAAAATCCTTTCATTATAAGGCGTAGGGTGCAAAGGAACTATGGGTGCTGGTAAGAAAAACAGTTGAGATGGTCACCATTGGCCAAGATTAGTTCTCAGGTAACATCTTACCAGCTGTCAGTAAAAATTGAAAGCAATGATTGGTGACAACTGCCCTGAGTGACGGATAAGACAGGACAACTAAGAAAGCTGGAAAGATGGAGAGTTGTAACCAATGAGTGGAATATTTAAGGTAGAAGTTGAGACTGCTTTTTTTTTGTTTGTTTGTTTTTGTTTTGAGCTACATCTGGTGATATTCAGGGGTTACTCCTAGCTCTGCACTCAGGAATTACTCCTGGAGGTGCTCAGGGAACCATACGGGATGCTAGGGATCATTTGATCGGGTCAGCTGCATGCAAGGCAAACGCCCGCTGTTCTCACTCCAGCCCAAGTCGAGGTTTCTGGGAGAACAGTAGTCTGATGTGATTCAGAGAGAAGGTGTGGACCAGGTTTCAAGTGCTTCCGTGGGAGGAAGTGTGGCCAGGGGATGGCCGGATAACAGTGTCTGAAGGAATACAGGTTGATATCTCTGGGCTTGGGAGTTGAGGATACAAGAATCTAGAAGCACCATGAGGAACTGTTATTAGTAGTGTTGTAAACCAATTTTTTTTTGTTTGTTTTTGTTTTGAGCTACATCTGGTGATATTCAATAGGAAATACAATTTAAGAAATAGATAAGTACTGTAGCACTGTAGCACTGCCCTCCTGTTGTTCATCAATTTGCTCGAGAGCGCCCAGTAACATCTCCATTTTGAGACTTGTTACTGTGTTTGGCATATTGAGTACATCATGGGTAGCTTGCCAGGCTTTGCCATGCGGGTGAGATACTCTTGATAGCTTGCCGGGCTCTCCAAGAGGGGCGGAGGAATTGAACCCAACTCGGCCAGGCTGGCTGTGCATAAGGCAAACGCCCTACCGCTGTGATGAAATAAAATAGCTATCGGGGGCTGGAGCAATAGCACAGCGGGTAGGGCATTTGCCTTGCACGTGGCAGACCCGGGTTCGATTCCCAGCATCCCATATGGTTCCCCCAAGCACCGCTAGAAGTAATTTCTGAGTACAAAGCCAGGAGTAACCCCTGTGCATCGCCAAGTGTGACCCAAAAAGCAAAAAATAAATAAGTAAAAAGAAAGAAGGAAGAGTTTCAGAGAGCCCATCCGGACAGCCTCTTATGTCCGTTTCCTCAAATCTGGCAGGGATTTTGACTGTGTAATGACTTACTCTGCTGTTGCCTGCTTAGGAGATGATGCCCTCTGACGAAACTGGATACCAGAAGCTAGTATCAGTGGTTACCCAGAAATAGACTCTGCTGTTTATTCTCTTATTTTGACAGTGGGGTGGGTTTGGGCCATACCCCAAAGTGATCAGAAGCTCCTGCCAGATCTGTGCTCGGAGCTCGCTCTAAGCAGTGCTCAGCGAACCATGTACTACCGAGGATTGAGTCAGAGTTCGCCACGTGCAAGGCAAGTGCCTTAAGCGCTGTAACTGTCTCTTTGGGTTCCAGAAATAGATTATTTATTTATTTATATTTAGGTTTGGGGGAATCACAGCCAAAGGTGCTCAGGATTTACTCCTGGTTCTGTGCTCAGGGACCACTCCTGTTCAGGCTGTTGGGACCATCCATGGTGCTGGGGATCACTCTAGCTTAAGGACTAATTCTTGGGCCTGGAGACATTTTCCAGGGGTTAATGCGCATGCTGTGCATGCGGCCAACCCCAGTTTGATTCCTGGCACCTGGTCTTCCAGGCATTGCCAGGTGTAAAGCTGATAATCCCTGTTACCATAGCACTGCATTCTTGGGGCCTCACATTGAACTACTGAACCAGTTGGCTGAGATTTGGCGAGAGGAGCCCAGGGACCCCCTGGTAGCCTTTGGGAGCCGTCCTCCTCACCCCTGCTGCCCCAGGGAACAAACTCTCCTTGTGCTGACAGCGAATTAGGTTCTTTCTGAGGCTGCTGGAAATGTTTTGGAATGAGCTGCACAACCCTGTGGTTATACTAAAAACCACGGAATGGTACACTGTAAAATGTTGAAATTTTTCCCCTGGCACATACTCCAAGCTGAGGAGTGAAGCCCCAGCCAGCGAATTTGCAAACACCCCAATGAAAGCAGTGCAGTGCCGTGGTGTGTGTGTGGCAGTAGCAAACGGAAGGGGGTGATTATCAGAAAAGGGTGAAGTGTAGGGGGGGCGGAGCCATAGTACAGCAGATAGAACTTTTGCCTTGAACATGGCCGACCGAGGTTCTATCCCGAGCATCGCATATGGTCCCTCATGCACCTCTAGGAGTGATTCCTGAGGATAGATCTAGGACTAACCCCTGAGCACTGCCAGTTGTAGTCCCAACCCCCCCCCCAAAAAAAAACAAAAAGACAAGCTTTACATTGGATGGGATGTAAAGTAGAAGGCAACTAATCTCGATCAAGAAAATATTCACACACAAGGCCTAACCTGTAACAACATGTTAGTAATCTCTTATACAAGGGTGAGATACGACAATCTTTACACACTTTCTTCTAAGGAAATCTTTTTTGGATTTTTCTATACTTGTTCACAGTAATTTATTACATTTACTATTCCAACAAGAAACCCACCACCATTACACCATCTCACCATCATATTTCAAATGTTTCCACCCTGACCCCCAAGGCCTGCCCCCAAAGCAGAACCTAAATAATTAAGGAAATCTTTTTGGATCATTTTTAGTGAATTATTCATAGCAAGCAATACAAAATAAATTATTTTGGGCTTGCTATTGGGGCAGGCTTGGATGGTGGTTGGGAAAATCGGAAATAATGGTGGTGGGGAGATGGAATGGTGGTAGGATTTGGTGTTAGAATATTGAATAATAAATAATCGTGAACAACATTTTTTAAAAATAAAATAATTTTTTTAAAGAAAAGGGTAAGCTTTAGAGGCTGTAGACCCAGTAGAGGAGGTAAGGTACTGGTTTTGTATGTGGCCAACCCTAGTTCAATCCCTGGCACTATGTATGGTTCTCCAAGCACAACCAGGAGTGAACCTTGGGCACAGAGCTAAGATGCAAGCCCTGGGCACCACCAGATGTGGCCAAAAATCAAAATATCGCCCATAATAATAGTAATAATAATAATAAATTGAGATGGTGACCTTCGTCTATTATAGCTCAGGTAACGATCAGGCTGGCTTAGCTTTATGTCTTCTTGTGTGTACACATCAGGTGGTACAGCTGGATGTGAGAGGCAACATGGTGAGACTCAATGATGGTTCCCAGATAACCTATGAGAAGTGCTTAATTGCAACAGGTGAGTGTTCCTGGCCGTGGCTTTCTTCCCTGATCCAGCCCACACTGCTTCTATTGTAAAATACCTCACCTCAGGGCTTGAGCATCAGTACATTGTGGAGGACATTTACCTTGCCTGCATCTGACGTGGGTTAGGTCCCCGGCACCCCATATAGTCCCCCCAAGGCCTGCCAGGAGTGATGCCTTGAGCATAGAGCCAGGAGTAAGCCCTAAGCACCTCACGGGTGTGGCCCAAAAACCCAAAAGAAAAGTCTGGGGCTTGAGTGATAGTGCAGCAGGTAGAACGCTTGCTTTGCATGTGGTCAACCCAGGTTTGATCCCCAACATCCCATATGGTCCCATGAGCCCTCCAAGAGTAATTCCTAAGTACAGAGTCAAACCTGCACACGAAAACAACAAATAAACAACACTTCCCTCCCCCTGAAAAATAAAAGTCCTTACTTAATCTAAAACACACCAAAACCCCAATGCTAAGGAGTGGCAAAGGTCTTGTCTTAGTGCAATGGCAGCTCACTGTGGCCTTCCTGGATGAGCCTTGCTTTCCTTCCTGAAGAGGGCATGGATGGCTCTTGAAGAGGATTGCCTCTTTGTCCCTTGCCTGCTTGATTAGCTCTTACCCTCTGCCCTCTACCCTGAAAGCGACAGACCCTTGGCTCTGTTGCAATTCCAGTCAGTAGTCAAGAGGAGACTGAAGTGGGCGCATAAACAAACTGGAGCCACGCACACCCGGCAAATCCTCAAAGAAAACAGGAGAGTCAAATTGGAGCTCAATTTCTAATTTTTTGAGAATTGTCCATACTGTTTTACAAAATGGCTGAACCAGTCAGAATTCCCACCAGCAGTGAAGGAGGGTCCCTTTCTCGTCACATTCACGCCAGCACTGGTTGCTTTTGTTCTTTTGGATGTGGGCCTGTCTCTGTGGTGTGAGATGATATCTCATTGTTGTTTTGATCTGCATCTCCCTAATGATTAGTGATGTAAAGCATTTTCTCATGTGCCTTTTAGCCATTTGGAGTTCTTCTTTGAGAAAGTTTCTGTTCATTTCATCACCCCATTTTTTGATGGAGTTGGATATTTTCTCCTTGTGGAGTTCAACTAGTGCTTGAGCTCCCATTTGATCCAACAATACAATCCCTGGGAATATATCCCCGAGATGCAAAAAAGTATAGTCAAAATGACATCTGCACTTGTATGTTCATTACTGTACTTCTTCACAATAGCCAAATTCTGCAGAAAACCCAAGTGCCCGAGAACAGATGACTGGTTAAAGAAACTTTGGTACATCTACACAATGGAATACTATGCAGCAGTTAGAAAGGATGAAGTCATGAAATTTGCAAACAAGTGGTTCTACATGGAAAGTATCATGCTAAGTGAAATGAGTCAGAGAGGGACAGACATAGAAAGACTGCACTCATCTGGGAAATATAAAGTAACAGAATAGGAGACGAACACCCAAGAATAGTTGAGATAAGTACCAGGAGGTCTGTTCCACAGCTTGGAAGCCGGCAGCACATGCTGGTTGAAAACGCGGCTCAGATAGTGAAGGGAACACCAAGTAAAGGGTGTTTGGAGGACTCGCTTTGGATGCGAGATGTGTGCTGAAAGTAGACTATAGACCGAACACGATGGCCACTCAATACCTCTATTGCAAACCACAACACCCTAAAGGAAAGAGAGAGCAAAAGGGAATGCCCTGCCACAGAGGTGGGGTGGGGTGGGGTGGGGTGGGGTGGGGTGGGAGGGATGGGGGGTAGGAGGGCTACTGGGTTCATTGGTGGTGGAGAATGGGCACTGGTGGAGGGATGGTTACTTGATCATTGTATAACTGAAACCCAAACATGAAAGTTTGTAAGTAAAAAAAAAAAAAACAGAAAACAGGAGAAGCTGAGATGCCAGGTGGCTGTCCCAGGGAGGGCAGGCTTTCTGAAGAGCGATTCTCAGTGGGAACTGTTGAAAGCCTACAGTGCGACCGAGGTGAAAGCACGCGCTGCACAGCACTACCTCTGAGGGGTGAGGGGGGCACTGTTTGGGGCATCGTGTTCGGCCATCGTGCCTCTTGCTTGTGCTAAAGGACTTTGCCTCCTTTTCTTTTCTAGGAGGCACTCCAAGAAGTCTGTCTGCCATTGATAGGGCCGGAGCAGAGGTGAAGAGTAGAACAACCCTGTTCAGAAAGGTAATTGTCCGCTTTAGTGCTTTCATTGAGTCAAGTTGGAAGAGGGAGCATAAGCTTGTGGTCCCCAAGTACTCACCCAGCAGTTGGGAGATCCAGCTCCTATTTCTGGCTCTTCTGTGGGCTTGCTAGTCACTTGCACAAGTCGCTTCCTCTCTTTACACCGCAAATACCTCACTCAAGGGTTGTGAGCTCCTGGGAGAAAAAAAAATACATGCTGTGTTTTTATTGCCTGCTATCATTCCTTCCAGTTGCCCTGCAATAGTTGTTTTTTTCCCAGTGCCTTTGAGTCATTGAAATGCCTCCGTAGCCTCTTGGCAAATTTCATCGCAAGTGCTATTCTGGAAACTCTAGGGAGAAAAAAGCAAAGTGGGAAAGGAAGGCGGAGGGGGTGTTGCTGCTTAACGTTATTCTCGTGATAACTGCTGAAATTTCATGGGCCATTCTTAGTGTATATTTGAAAAGACTTGTAATTTTCTTTGTTTTTGTGGGGGGTGGGGGGAGGTTGTTGTTGAGTCACATTGGGCAGTACTCAAGGCTGACTCCTGGTTCTGCGCTCAGGAATCACTCCTGGAAGTGCATGGGGGAAAGTACGGATGCCAGGCATTGAAACCAGGTTGCCACATGCAAGGCAAGTGCCTTATCCGCTGTACCATCACTCCAAACCCTGTGCTCTTATTAAAAGTGCTTTATGGTGGGGGGTGGAGCCATAACTTACTGAGCTCAGGGGCTACTCCTGACTTTGTGCTCTCTCCTGGTGGTGCTCAGGGCACCCTATGCAGTGCTGGGGATTGAACCGTCATATGCAAGGGAAGCACTTTATCCCCTGCACGGTTTCTCCAGCTCATGTAAGTTCTTGTTAGAATAGTTTGTGACCTTCAGCATAGTTGGCATTTGGAACCAGATAACTGTTTGCTGTGGGGGCTGCCCAGACATTGCAGGACGTTTAGTAGATGCCTACAAGCTGCAATTGATGGCTCCCTATGTGGCAGGCAAAGATGTCTACAGATAGTGTAGTGAGGACGGCACTTGCCTTGCACGCAGCCAACTGTGCTTCTATCCCTGGCGCTACCTGTGGTCCCAGAGCACTGCCAGGAGTGTTCCTTCAGCACGGGCCTATGGTCCCTGAGCACTGCCAGGAGTGTCCCTTGAGCACGGAGCCAGGAGTAAGCCCTGAGCACTGCTGAATGTGACCCCAAAATAAAGCAAAAGAAAAAAGAACATGTCTCTGGACTTTGCCCAGGTCCCTCTGGGAAAGGGGGGGACAAAAATTGCCCCCAGATGAAAGCCACGGTTGCTAACCAGTTTTATCATGAAAAATGAAATTTACATCGATACCATAGAGGCTGGAGCTATAGCACAGCGGGTAGGGCATTTGCCTTGCACGTGGCCGACCTGGGTTCGATTACTCCACCCCTCTCAGAGAGCCTGGCAAGCTACCGAGAGTATCCTGCTCACACAGCAGAGCCTGGCAAGCTCCCCGTGGCATACTCGATATGCCCAAAACAGTAACAACAAGTCTCACAATGGAGACATTACTGGTGCCCGCTCGAGCAACTCGAACAATGGGAGGACAGTGCTAGAGTGCTACCATAGAGGCTATTACTGTGCTGCTGTTTTAGATGGATATTTTTGTCAACAAATTACCATTGTCAAAGATTTCCAGGCAAGTATTTTTTGTTACCATCCTCTGCCCCTTTGGGACATCAGTGGACTAAACTGGTGTGATCCTGCAGATCGGAGACTTTAGAACCTTAGAGAAGATTTCCCGAGAAGTCAAGTCAATTACGATTATCGGTGGTGGCTTCCTTGGTAGCGAATTGGCCTGCGCTCTTGGCAGAAAGGGTGAGTACTGAAGGAAATAGGATGTAGTCGGGGGAGAGGGGATACCTAGATCACCCTTGACCCCAGAATATAGGGAGGAGAAGGACAAGAGCAAGAAAGAAATCAAGGTAGGGAAGGAAGAAGATGAGAAAGAAAAGTAATGGGGGATCAGGGGTCAGTGGCTTCGGGTGTATGGGTGACTTGGGAGAGTGGTGCAGCTATATACCCAAAGCACAGACTCAACAACACCGAAAGCTCAATGAGGTCTAAGCTACAACCACAGAACTTTGTAATGCACCTATCAAGGTGGCAGGTGGGGGCGGGGGAACATGGGAACAGTGCTGAGGGAAGTGAACATCGGTGGTGGGATGGGTGTTGAAATACTGTAGGCCTAACATTCAGCTATTGATGAATTTGTAAATCGGTTCTTTTAAAAATACAATAGCCAGAATCTGGAAAAAACCTGAGTGCCCAAGAACAGATGACTGGTTAAAGAAACTTTGGTACATTTACACAATGGAGTACTATGTAGCTGTTAGAAAAGATGAAGTTATGAAATTTACATACAAGTGGTACTACATGGAAAGTATCATGTTAAGCAAAATGAGTCAGAAAGAGCGGGATAGACACAGAAAGATTGCATTCATCTGGGGAACATAAAGCAACAAAAATGGAGATTAACACCCAGGAATGGCTGAGATTAGTACCAGGAATTTTGCTCCATGAATGGAAGGCCAGCCACAGGCTCTAGGTGAAAAGGAAGCTCAGATAGAGAAGAGAGTACCAAATGAAGGGTGTTGTGAGGGCCCTCCCAGGGTGGGAGAAGCATGCTAAAAGTAGTCGATAGACCAAACATGATTGCCACTCAAAGCCTCTCTTGCAAAACACAGTACCCAAAAGAAGAGAGAGAGAACAAGGGGGAATACCCTGCCACAGAGGCAGGATGGGACGGGGGGGGGGGGGGATGAGGGGTGGGGGGGGGGATGCTGGGACCCGTGGGGATGGATGACGGGCACTGGTGGAGGGATGGGCACTTGATCATTGTATAACTGAAACCCAAGCACAAAATTTGTAAGCCTATAACTGTACCTCATGGTTTTTCACTAATAAAAAAAGTAAATAAATAAAAAAAATAAAAACATTGTTTTTGGTAAAAGAAAGTGTGAGTACTGGGAGGAATGACTTTAGTCATCTTCCCTCTTGTCTTTGATCACAAATTCCAGAATAGAGCAAGTTTGAGGTGTAGAGGGCAGAATGCTCAGCACTCTCTTCACTCACAGCATCCCTTAGTGACTGAAAAACTGTCACCTTGAACAACTGAGCAGCAATTCCTTCTCTTTTTTTTCCTTTTTTTTTCTTTTTGGGTCACACCCGGCGATGCACAGGGGTTACTCCTGGCTCATGCACTCAGGAGTTACTCCTGGCGGTGCTCAGGGGACCATATGGGATGCTGGGAATTGAACCCGGGTTGGCTGCGTGCAAGGCAAACACCCTATCCGCTGTGCTATCACTCCAGACCCAGCAATTCTTTCTTTCCTTTCCTCTTCTGTGCCAAGGGCTCCTTAGAGAGAAAATGTATATGTTGTTTGTCTTGGGGACACACCTCTTGGTGCTGAGGGTTTATTCCCAACTCTGCACTCAGGAATTATTCCTGGCAGAGCTTGGGGGACCATATGGGATGCTGGGGATTGAACCTAAATCAGCCACGTACAAGGCTAACACCCTACCCACTGTACTATCATCCTGGCTCTGCTCTTACTTTTTTTTTTTTGGCTTTTTGGGTCACACCTGGTGATGCACAGGGGTTACTCCTGGCTCATGTACTCAGGAATTACTCCTGGTGGTACTCAGGGGTCCATATGGGATGCTGGGAATCAAACCCAGTTCAGCTTCATGCAAGACAAACGCCCTACCTACTGTACTATTGCTCCAGCCCCTGACCCAGGTTCGGTCCTCGACATCCCATATGGTCCTCCAGCCCACCAAGAGTGACCCCCACACATAGAGTCAGGAGTAAGCCGAAAGCACCAGTGGGCATGGACCCCCCCAAACCAAAAAAGAAACACAAATGGTAAGAGCAGTGGAGGGATTAAAGCAGCGAATATATATCTTGAAACTGGTGCACCGTGAAAGTCAAAGCCGTCCCTCAGGCACACGATGGCTCTCAGCGTGACTAACCTGGATGCTCTAGTTGGACTGTGCCATGGCACCCAGTTTGTCTGATGTTAGTTTTCAGCTCTGGAAGTCAGGGCATCCTCTTGGAAAGGTGCTACCGAATCAGAGGAGTCTGGGCACTTGCTTGAGGTGAGGTCTGACTGTATGTGCACAGAATTCGCCGAATGTAATGAAATGTAATGATAGTTGCTTCTGGGATCTGTTGGGTTGACCTTGTGAAGAAACTTAAGCAACCAGCCCTCACCCCGGTGAAAGATCTGGCCTGCAGGGAAGCATTGCTCCAGTCAGGAAGAAAAAAAGGCTTCCTAGGTGCTGGAGTGATAGCACAGCAGGTAGGGCGTTTGCCTTGCACGCGGCCAACCCAGGTTCGATTCCCGGCATCCCATATGGTCCTCTGAGCACCGCCAAGGGTAATTCCTGAGTGCAGAGCCAGGAGTAACCCCTGTGCATCGCCAGGTGTGACCCAAAAAGAAAAAAAATAAAAGGCTTCCTTGCTTTCCCTTTACTTCTCTTCCTGTCTTCCTCGGATTGGCTTTTGCCTCCTGCTTGACCTGCTTCGTTTATTCTTCCCAGCTCGTGCCTTGGGCACAGAAGTGATTCAGCTCTTCCCCGAGAAAGGAAACATGGGGAAGATCCTCCCTGAATACCTCAGCAACTGGACCATGGAAAAAGTCAGACGAGGTAGACACACTCTTGGCATCCATTTCCTCTTCCTTCCCTGTGAGTTAGGCCTCAAGTGCGATTTGCTCCTTGGGGTGCCTGTAGAGCAATAAGCTAGAGCACTGGCAGGTGAGCTGTTGGCTCCTTTCTCCGGTCAGCCAAGTGACCGTAGGTGTTCTGAGTCTGAGGTACCACCTTCCTGGACGTGCCGCAGATAAGTTAGCTCCCCGACTTCCCTTCATCCAGAGGCTCCTGGGCTCAGCAGCAGGTCTTGTTTGCCTTTGCAGAGGGGGTGAAGGTGATGCCCAATGCTTTCGTGCAATCAGTTGGAGTCAGCGGTGGCAAGTTACTCATCAAGCTGAAAGATGGCCGGAAGGTAAGGAGGGTTCACCAGACTGCCCCTCCCCCTCCTCATTTGTACGCCTTCATTTGATACCAATTAATTTTCTTGCTAGCTGCCATTACCCCATAATTGTCGATAATGAATGGTCCCTCCAGCAAAATAGAGGATGATGACAGCCAAAGTGCCAATCACTTTTGGAGATCTTACTCTAAGTGGATAGATTTCTTCTATAGGTGTGGGGGAGAGGCTTGGGGGAGTGTCTTAGGGCCACGGTGCTCAGGAGCTGTTTCTGGCTCCGTGCCCAGGAGTGACCCTTGGTGGTGCTTGGAGGACCATGTGTAGTGAGGAACCAGAGGCCACATGTCAGACAAGCACCTCAACCCCTCTACTATCTCTCCAGCCCCTAGAGTGGACAGATTTTTTTGATTCATTGGTCTTCTGTATTTTTGAAAATTGAATCACCATAAATTAAAAAGTTACTCATGATTGACGGGGCCAGAGCTGTAGTACAGTGGGTAAGGTGTTTGCCTTGCACGCGGCTGACATAGGTTCGATCCCCAGCATGTCATGTAGTTCCCTGAGAACTGCCAGGAATAATTCCTAAGTACAGAGCCAGAAGTAGCCCCTGTGCATCGCCAGGTGTGGCCCAACAAACAAAAAAAACCCAAAGAACCTAAAAAACAAAGCCATTCATGATTGAGTTTCAGGCGTGCAGAGTCCCAACACCAGTCCCTTTTCCAGTGTCCACTTCCTTCCACCATGTCCTGTTTCCTTCCTGCCCTTTCTTCCTTTTAGACACTGTGGTTTACAATAGTGCTACTGATAGGGGATTGTGCATATATCACTTCACCTCCTTTCAGGACTCCATCCTCTTCCAGATTAACCACTTCCCTCCACTGTTATCCCTAACCTACCCCCCACCCTGCAGTGGGCACACTTCCTATTGAAGAGCGGTTCTCATGCTCTTTGTTTCTTTGGACTTTTGTTATTCCCCTACTACATTTCTTTGTATCCCGCTTATGAACAAGATCATCCTGTGTCCGGAGTGGGCAGCTGATATAATAGGGTATGAGTATGCAGAGTGGAGGATTTTATGAAATAGAACTTAAAAGCTGTCTCCAGAGGCTGGAGCAATAATACAGCAGGGAAGCTGCTCGCCTTGCCCTGGGCCAACCTGGGTTCGGTCCTTGGCATCCCATGTGGTCCCCTAATCACTGCCAGGAATGATCCCTGAACACAGAGCCAGGAGTAAGCCCTCAGCACCGCTGGCTGTGGCCTAAAAAACTCAAGTAGGGGCTGGAGTGATAGCACAGCGGGTAGGGCGTTTGCCTTGCACAAGGACAACCGGGGTTTGATCCCCAGCATCCCATATGGTCCCCCAAGCACCGCCAGGAGTCATTCCTGAATGCAGAGCCAGGAGTAACACCTGAGTATCGCCGGGTGTGACCCAAAAAAAAGCAAAACTAAATAAAATAAAAAAATAAAAACCCAAGTAAACAAAAAGCTTCTTCCAGAGATAAGATCCCTAGTGATTTTTTTTGTGTGTGTGTTTGTTATGAAGCCCACAGTCTTGGTGCTCTGAACGTCTGGTTACTCTGTCGTATACATGCAGATTGTGGTCCTGGAATCATTTCCTTTTCTCCTCAGGTAGAAACTGACCACATAGTGGCAGCTGTGGGCCTGGAGCCCAACGTGGAGTTGGCCAAGACTGGTGGGCTGGAGATAGACTCAGATTTTGGTGGCTTCCGGGTGAATGCAGAGCTCCAAGCACGTTCGAACGTCTGGGTGGTAAGTGTGCTGTGGCACTGCAAGGCACAATTCCTTGTGTCTGACGTGTCCCCTGTATCCCCTGCTGCTGCCTATAAGGTTTATCTCCTTAGCTGTGCACTGAAGCTCTTTAGCAGTTATCCCCACCAGGGCCAGTGTGTTGGGAGGCCAAGGGTCAGGAACGGAAACTTGTGAACTGATTTACAAGATCAGGGATGGCTTCAGGCCACACGCCAGTGGAAAAGGAAATGAACTGTGTGTGCCTGACAGAGGAACGCTCTTCCGGCTCTGCTGTTGGCAGCAACCGTCAGCCTTGGCCTGGCAGGCGCATGCAGAGCTTATAGACTGACCTGTTTTTCCCTTTGGATGCATGAGAGTTCAGGGAGTGGAGGAGATAAGGCAGCTTTATAACCCTCCCTGAAAAAAGGAAAACTACCCCGTTTCTATTTTCCTTGTATCCTATTTTTAACAGTTCCTAAACACCATTTAGGACACAAATTAGACGCTAGTATGTGAGAAAGCATGAGGTAATTTCCCCATTGTTTGATCACTGCAAATGTTTTGAGTTCGACTATGGATTCTGCTACTAATGCCACAGGAACTTGAAATGGTATTTTCCTCCTGAAGACATTTTTTTTAAAAAAACAGATGAGGGGGGGTTGGAGCGATAGCACAGTGGGTAGGACATTTTCCTTGCATGCGGCCGACCCGGGTTTGATACCCCAGCATCCCATATGGTCCCCTGAGCACCGCCAGGGATAATTCCTGAGTGCAGAGCCAGGAGTAACCCCTGTGTATCGCCAGGTGTGACACAAAAAGAAAAAATAAAGATGAGGGGCTGGAGCAATAGCATCGAGGGTAGGGCATTTGCCTTGCGCGTGGCTGGCCTGGGTTCAATTCCCAGCATCCCATATGGTTCCCCGAACACTGCCAGGAGTCAATTCCTGAGTGCAAAGCAAGGAGTAACACCTGTGCATCACCAGGTGTAACCCAAAAAGCAAAAAAAAACGATGAAATACACTGCAGGGGTGGGGTGGGCGGCAGCAATGGGCAAAGAGATAGTATAGCAGGAAGGACATCTGCCTTGCATCTGGCCAGCCCAGGTGTGATCCCTGGCCTTCCACACATTCCCTCGAGCATTATCAGGAATAATTCCTGAGTGCAAAGCCAGGAGTAACTCCTGAGCATCGCTAGGAGGTCACCCAAAAAATCAACAACAATAACAAAATAATAATAAAAACTCAACCCCCCCCCAAAAAAAAACAAAGTACAAAAAATATATATATATATATATCTTGCTGGAACGATAGCACAGCGGGTAGGGTGTTTGCCTTGCATGCGGCCGACCGGGGTTCGATTCCTCCTTCCCCCTCAGAGAGCCCGGCAGGCTACCAAGAATATCCTGCCTGTACGGTTAGAGCCTCGCAAGCTCCCTGTGGCATATTCGATATGCCAAAAACAGTAACAACAAGTCTCACAATGGAGACGTGACTGGTGCCTGCTCAAGCAAATCAATGAAGAGCAGGAGGACAGTGCTACAGTGCTATATACATTACACTGGATTTTGTTTACCGTGTTTGAAGACCAATACACACTCAATATGGAAGACATAGACCAGAAGGAGGAAGAGGTGCAATCCTTTCTGCAACCATTGATAGACTTTGGCTGATTTCCATCCTGTGTTTTTCTTGCTCATGGCTTTGGTCTGGATTGTTTTGTTTTGTGTGCTCCAGGCCCCCCAGTGGAGTTCATGTGCTTTGCCATGTGAGCCACATTCCTGGCCCCTTTCTCAGAGACTTTAAAACCAGTTTAGGGCCAGAGTGCTAGTACAGTGGGTAAGGCACTTGCCTTGCAGATGGCTGACCAGTTTCCATCCCCCACACCCCATATGGTCTTCCAAGCCCCTTCAGGAGTGATCCCTGAGTGAAGAACCAGAAGTAAGCCCTGAGTACCACTGAGTATGGCACCCCCCCAAAATAAAAAAAAACCCAAATTTTTGTACCACAGTGCCATAGTTTGCAGTTGTACTGAGGTTACTGTTCTGTACTTGCAGTGCTGTTACCCAAGTCCCTTCCCCATTTGTCAAGATCCCTTCTCCCCTCCCACCACGTAAGGCTCCTTACTCTCCAGTCCTGTCGTTTTTTTGCGGGGGAGGTACAGTCATCGCGCACATGCTCTAGTGTACTCTTCTATAGTAGCACTGCACTGTAGCACTGTCCTCCCATTGTTCATCAATTTGCTCGAGCGGGCACCAGTAACGTCTCCATTGTGAGACTTGTTACTGTTTTTGGCATATTGAATATGCCACGGGGAGCTTGCCAGGCTCTGCCATGCGGGCGGGATACTCTCGGTAGCTTTCCAGGCTCTCCGAGAGGGGTGGAGGATTCGAACCCAGGTCGGCCACATGCAAGGCAAATGCCCTACCCACTGTGCTATCACTCCAGCCCACACTTAATAGTATCATGCAAAAAGAATAGTATGCATTTGCCATGTTGCTTCAGATTTGCAAATAGTTTAATGATGGTGTAATATTCTATTCAGGTAGATTGTGTGCTTTATCTCACCATTTTTTTTGCGTGTTGGATCTTTTATGCTGCCAGGGGCAGCATGGAGTCTGAATAGACACAAAGATCCAGAGAGAGTAAAAGAGCTTGCCTGTCACATTCTCCACGAAGGTGGGCCAAGGGCTTTCTCTCTCCATTTGAAACCCTGAACTCTCTTCATCTATACCTCTGCATTGGCATGGTATTATAGTGAAGACTCACGCTGCACCTCCTTCACGCTACCCACTGCCTGAGGGCAGGGCCCCTGTCCCAGTCATTTTATGCAGGATAAGTACTTCATAGAGTCAAGTAAGTGCTTCCTCCAAACCTCACTTCAACAAAGATTTCTAGGTAAGGAGCCATGGCATCAAAAAATGTATTCACACATATAGGAAAGAATATTCTGCAAAATTCTATGGTCTCTTTGCCAGGGGCAGGATGAGAAGAAATAGAACCAAGTCGGAGCATAGGGGATAGATTTGAGATGTGTGGAAGCATACTGTTTTTGCTTTTTTAAAAAAATGGAATCATAACTGTCTTTTGATAGTATAGGCAGAGGAATCTGACCCATAGAGAAAAAAATAGTGAACATTTTATGTCCTGTATTTAACATGGTTTCACGTCATGCATTTATGTAATGTCTTTGTCTCCAAAGGCGGGAGATGCTGCGTGCTTCTACGATATAAAATTGGGTAGGAGGCGGGTAGAGCATCATGACCATGCTGTGGTGAGCGGACGATTGGCTGGAGAAAATATGACTGGAGCGGCTAAGCCCTACTGGCATCAGTCAATGTTCTGGTAAGAATTTTGTGCCCTAAGAGTTCAACTGTTTAGAAACAAAAGGAATGAATGACTAGAATGTGAGTTCCGGTTTGATCTCCTCATGGGTCAATTATCTTCATGCAGAGGTGCAATTATTCCATATCAGGTCCAGGTATTCTGTCTTTCTCAACTTCACTCTTATCAGCAACCTTCTGATAAAAGGGTCCCATTTGGTAAATAGTAAAGATTGCATCAACCCTCTCAGTCAGAAAGTTCAGAGTGCAGAGCTAGAATAGGTTGTACAAAAGTGTCCTCTTAAATATAGACAACAGTGTATTTTAATTTGCACCTTGCTGCTAATCCTAACAATCTCAATATCCTGGCAAAAAATGGTAGCCCATGGGACTGGGGCAATAGTACAGCGGGTAGGGCATTTGACTTGCATGCGGTCGACCTGGGTTCGATCCATGGCATCCCATATGGTTCCCCAAGTACCACCAGGAGTAACTCCTAAGTGCAGAGCCAGGCGTAAGTAACCCCTGAGCATCGCTGGATGTGGTCCCCCAAAAGACCCCCCAAAATGGTAGCCCATTCATAGAGAACCCTGAATGTTGTAGTTCAAAACCAGGCCTAATTATGCAGTGCTGGAGCCATAGAGATAGTACAGTGGGTAGGACGCTGCCCCGCATGTGGCCAACCCATATTTATCGATCTGTAGCTTCCCATATGGTCACCTGAGCACTGCTGGGTGTTCCCCAAAACAAAAAAAAATTATACACTTCTGTGGCTCAAGAAAATTAGCAGTGCTCATTTCCAAAAACTGATGCTGGCCTGTTAGTCATGCTTCCATCTTGTTGATTTGAAAGAGGAGATACATAAAGAAACATCAGGGTTTCAGAAGCCTTAAAACTATTTCTGTCATAAAAGGTGTTGGGAGGATCCTCCCAGGATGGGAGAAGCATGCTGAAAGTAGACTATAGACCAAACATGATTGCCACCCATTGCCTCTTTTGCAAACCACAACACCCAATAGAGAGAGAACAAAAGGGAATGCCCTGCCACAGAGGCAAGGTGGGATGGGGGATGGGGGGTGGGATGTATACTGGGATTGGTGGGGGTGGAGAATGGGCACTGGTGGAGGGATGGGTACTTGATCATTGTATAACCGAAACCCAAGCACAAAAATTTGTAAGTGTACAACTGTACCTCAAGGTGTCTCACTAATAAACATTAAAAAAAAACTATTTCTGTCAGGGGGAAATTTCTCCGCTGATGGGAGTACATTTTTGGACAATTACACAATTTCATGAGTGGGTAGCGCAAACCCAACAGATGGATTTCAAGGTCCACACATGTAAGCTATTGTACTTAGGGAAAACAGTAATCAGGAACCTTACAGTTATCGGTTTGGTCTCAGGAACAAAAATCTAAGAAGTAATTGTAGACTATTCCCAGAAACAGACCTGTCCAGTGAGCTTCTGCCTCCTAGACGATAACAAAATATGGAACCCCAGAAGCAGACCGTCTCACGTAGCCTAGATGATTCCAAAACAAATCCTGGTTTGTTCGCACAGCAAGCCTTTCATGAAGTCCCTAGCACATTGAGAGACATGGTGATAATAGGGAATGTTTCTGAGAAGAGCAATTAGACTAAAACAAAGTGGCCTCTTTCTAAAAAGCAGTGCAGTCTTGGAAAAGCCAGGCTAAGAACACGGATGTACCAAGAGAAGCACACCACATTCATGGGGTGTAAAGTAGAAGGCAACCAATCTCGATTAAAAACACATACACAGATACACACACACATGTAATATATATTATACATATATATATATCACAAGGCTCAACCTTTCACAATACATTAGTAATCTTTATACAAGAGCTTAATGGCTCCAGGGTAAAATACAAGAGTCTTCACACACTTTCCTCTAAGGAAATTTTTTTGGATCATTTTTAGTAGATTATTCATAACCAGGAATACAAAATAAATTATTTAGGTCCTGCTTGGGGGCAGGGTTTTGGGGGTCAGGGTGGAAACATTCAAAATATGGTAGTGGGAAAGTGTAACGGTAATGGGATTGGTGTTAAAATATTAAATGTAATAAATTATTGTGAACAACTTCAAAAAATTAAGAATTAATTCAAAAAAAGAGGAAGGCTAAGAAGAAAATGCTGTCAGTGAATGAAACCATTAACTATCGGGGCCAGAGCAGTAGTACAGCAGGTAAGCCTTGCATGCGGCCAACCTGTGTTCTATATCCAGCATCCCATATGGTCCCCTGAGCACCGCCAGAAGTAATTCCTGAATGCAGAGTAATTCCTGAGTATCTCCGGGTGTGACCCCCCCCCCCCACCTCCCAAAAAAAAAAGAAATTAAAAAAAAAACTATGTCAGATCCTAATTCCAGAAGTATGGGGCACTCTGTAAAGCGCCCAACCAACGGGCCGTTTTAGGATGGGTTGAAAATAACATAGTGGCTATTAGTTGTGCCTAAAGGCACGAATGCATAGAAGGATGAGCAGATCACTGTGTAGAGGGCTGAGGTGTAGGAGGGCGTCATAAGAGAAATGCTGCATGGTATAATCATGTATTTTTACTACTGTTCCCAGGAGCCCTAGCTGGTAGCAGACCATTCAGAGTTGCACACATCCCAGGTTCTCCGATTGGCTTGCAAGTGGGGTATTGTCAAGAATATGCATGCTACTGCGTCATTCTTTACATCCCTTAACGGAACACCCACTTCTCTCTCTTTAGGAGCGATTTGGGTCCTGATGTTGGCTATGAAGCTATTGGTCTTGTGGACAGCAGTTTGCCCACAGTCGGTGTTTTTGCAAAAGCAACGGCACAAGACAACCCCAAATCTGCCACAGAGCAGTCAGGTAAGGAAGCCCAGTCATTTCTCTGGAAAGTGTTGGGAAGCAGTGGCCCAAACTCTCTTGAACAAGGGGTTTCTGTGTGGACCAGAGGGAACTCTCAGTGGACGTCCTTCTTCATGCTGTGCTTAAAAACAGTGGTCTGTGAAATGGTGCTGGTCCGAGGATTTAGAAAGCTTGAAAAACTATAGTCCACTGGAGTCATTATAACTGCAGGTCCAAGGACCGGTATGCAGACAGGTGCCAGTGCACAGATATAAGATGGTTGAAGAACACTGCTTTCAAAGAAACCAGACCAGGACCCAAGAAATAGTATAGCAGGTTAAGGTGCTTGCCTTGCATGTGACCAAGCCAGGTTTGATCCTCAGCATTGCATAGGGTTTCTCGAGCATTGCCAGGCGTAACTCCCTGAGCACATAGCCAGGAGTAAGCCCTGATCACAGCTGGGTATGGCTCCAAACTTGAAAAAAGTAAACCATTCCTAGAGAGATAGTCTGGGGGATTAAGGCATTTGCCTTGCCATTCTGTTTCATTCCCCAATACTATATACCATGCCCTGAGCACCATCAGATGTGGCCCAACCCCCTCCCCCCACTCCCCATATTAAATAAAATAGCAATGGGAGAGATAGTAATACCCTGTTAAGGTGCTTGCCTTGTATACAGCGGACCCAGTTTGATCCTAGCCCCATCAGGAGTGATCCCTGACTGCAAAACCAAGAGGAAGCTCTGAGAACCACTGGGTGTGGCCCTAAAACCAAAATAAGTGAATAAATACAAATAAATAACTCAAACACCAAATTCTTGCTCTTTAGTGGTCTTGAGAGCTGGCGAAATCAGGCACCATCTGAGGCTCTGCACAGTGGCCAGCCCTGTGGGCTCTATTATGTAGCTTTTTTTCAGGGGAATAGGAAGAGCTGCCTGATGAGCTTATAGATGTTGGGGTGGCAGGGTGCTGCTTTGATTTGGGAGGGGTGTGTGTGCAGCGTGGCAGGGAGAGTTTGTTGTTGTATTTGCTTTCTGCTAATTTCAAGAACTCCGTCTGAGAACCCTAGCTTGGGACCTAGGGCCTTCTTGAGAGGCCTTCAGTTTCTTGGCCTTCAGTTTCTTTGGCCACATCTTAATGCCAGGGTTTCTTTTGGAGGGGAGGTAACCTCTTGGAATGAACCTCTCTCCCACACACATTGTCGTTTTCATTAACTCCTAGCCCTGGTCTGCCTCCCTGCCATGACCTTGGCTAACGTTATTGAACTTGTATCCTCTTGTCTAAGGCATTTCAAGGACACATTGCTCTGTAAGAAGTAGAAAGCAGTCACACAGGTCGGCTGGTCCTTTCCCAGTGTAATCCAAGTTGATTTTGTGCGTACATCGCCTCCACCCTCATCCCCCCACCCCCACCCCACCCCCACCAACTTTAAATCTGACCTCTCCCGGGAACTAGATCCAGGTTAGGGACTCAGGAATTTAGCAAACTCCAGGTCACTGCTCTGTCCATAGGGATTATTTGGATAAACTCCAATATTACTTGGAGCCCGGTTGTTCTCAGAAGACAAGGTGCCCCCTGCATACCACCATTACCTCCCCTGAGAAGAAGCGCCACTAGGATGGTATTGCCATATGGTTGTGCTCTACACTTTGCCCACATTCTAACACTGTTTTCCAATAGAATGCTCTGCCATGATGGCTGTGGTGTCTTCTGCTCTGGGCAGTACATTAGCCAAGAGATCTGTGCTTGAAAGGTGACTCGCACAAAAGAAAACTGAGGCTGAGGTGTTTTTTGGGGGGGAGGGGTCTTTTTTTCTTCTTTTTTTCTTTTTGGGTCACACCCAGCAATGCTCAGGGGTTACTCCTGGTTCTGCACTCAGAAATTACTCCTGGCGGTGCTTGGGGGACCATATGGGATGCTGGGAATAGAACCCAGGTCGACCACATGCAAGGCAAGCGCCCTACCCACTGTGCTATCACTCCAGCCCCGGGTTCTTTTTTGTTTTGTGAACCATACCCGGTGGTGCTCAGGGCTTACTCCTGGATCTGTCCTCAGGGATCATTCCTGGTGGACTTGGGGAATCATATGTAGTTCCATGAATCAAATTTGGGCCGTGTGCAAGGTTAATGCCCTCCCCACTGTTCTATCACTCCACCCTGTTTTGCATTTTCTGCACTGTGAAAGGAAATTTTCATTTTAAGCCACAGTCCTGGCCAGCTGACTCCTGGAACATGCAATCATAGAACGTTTCTCAAAGGGCAATGCAGGTCTTCTGCATTTTGGAAAGAAACAAATTCAGTTACCAGGAAATAGTGATTGGGCGTTTAATTTAAAATCAGAGCGTAGAGCGTAAAGAAGGCAAGTTTGGGGTCATTCTGACCCTGTGCCCAGGGAAAGACAAGGAGCACCTTGTATTGGTCCTGTTAATGGAGGAGCTGGTAAGGGCTAAGGCTTACCAAGAAGTTATATAGAAAAACCAGAAGCGGGGCTGGAGTGATAGCACAGCGGGTAGGGTGTTTGCCTTGCACACAGCCAACCCGGGTTCGATTCCCAGCATCCCATATGGTTCCCCAAGCACCACCAGGAGTAATTCCTGAGTGCATGAGCCAGGAGTAACCCCTGTGCAAAGTCGGGTGTGACCTAAAAAGCAAAAAAAAGAAAGAAAGAAGACAGACAGACAGACCAGGGACTGGAGAGAGCTCAGAGAGAAAGATACCTGCTCTGCATGCTGCCAACCTCAGTTTGATCTCCAGCACCACAGAGCATCACCCCAACAGCCAGGAGTGATTCCTGAGCACAGAGCCAGGAGTAAGCCCTGAGCACTGCCGAGTGTCGTCCCCAAACAAAACAGAACAGAAAAGAAAGATCATCTAGAAGCAACCTGAAGGCAGTGTTGAAAGACACGGGGCCATCTCAAACACCCCCGAACCCATCCTAACGGATTTTGCCTTTGTTTCGGAATGGGGGATGATCACAGGCACTGGGATTCGCTCAGAGAGTGAGACGGAGTCGGAGGCCCCCGAAATCGCTCTTCCAGCCAGCAGCCCTGCAGTGCCCCAGGCCCCCATGGAAGGGGAGGACTATGGCAAAGGTGTCATCTTCTACCTCAGGGACAAAGTGGTGGTGGGGATTGTGCTGTGGAACATCTTCAACCGGATGCCAATTGCGCGGAAGGTAAGGGTTCTGTTGGAGTGCTCCAGGAAGGCTGCGGAGGCGGGGCTGGGATGGGCACCCGAGACTTCAGCAGGTACCCGTTGCTGACACTGCCTTGTGTTCCCAGGTCAAGCCTGAGGAGAACAAAGGCGTACAGCTAGTTCTGGAACAGTGTTCTTTTTTTTTCCGCTTTTTTGGGTCACACCCGGCAATGCTCAGGGGTTACTCCTGGCTTTCACTCAGGAATCACTCCTGGCGGTACTCGGGGACCACGTGGGATGCTGGGCATCAAACCCGGGTCAGCTGCATGCAAGGCAAGCGGCCTACCTGCTGTACTATCACTCCAGCCACCAACAGTGGTTTTTTTTTCCTTTTTGGGTCACACCCGGCGATGCTTAGGGGTTACTCCTGGCTCTGCACTCAGAAATTACTCCTAGCAGTGCTCAGGGGACCATGTGGGATGCTGGGAATCCAACCTGGATCGGCTGCATGCAAGGCAAACGGCCTACCCACTGTACTATTATCGCTCTGGCCCCCAACAGTGTACTTTTTGCACTCGGGTCTTGGCTGGGAGCTGACACCATCTCTTTCGGGGTTAGCAGAAAGCTGTTCCCCCACCCCCACCCAGTTCCTTCCTAGTGTGACACCTGGGGACCGGCCCAAAGGCAGGTTTAGTGACCCAGTGTTCCTCTCTCCTGCAGATCATTAAGGATGGGGAGCAGCATGAAGATCTCAATGAAGTAGCCAAACTGTTCAACATTCACGAGGACTGAAGTCCCCTAGCGGGATAGAGGGAAGCACTTCTCTGTGCCCGACGGCAGCTCGCAAGGGGCGAGAGGCATGCTGCATTCAGCAGGCCTCCTCTGTTTGTATGCGTGTAAGTGGTCGAGTCCTCTGCATTTTCAACTCTGTCGGTAAATCCTGAATGGTTCCACATCACCCAATAAAGCCAGATTCTTCTAAATTCAGTCCATTGTCTTTGAAAGGGAGCGGCCTTGTGACAGTTCTGTGTATTGCAGAGCAGGGGCCCAGGGAAAGAGCTCGAAAGGGCTGGAGCACTGGCTTTGCATGCAGGAGCCCCAGGTTCGAACTCTAGTACCACACGGTTTTCCCCTTCCCCCCAAAAATAATGCTACTAGGGGTTGGAGTGATAGTATAGCGGGTAGTGTGTTTGCCTTACACACGGCTGACCGGGTTTGATTCCCAGCATCCCATATGGTCCCATGAACACCGCCAGGAGTAATTCCTGAGTGCAGATCCAGGAGTATCCCCAGTGCATCGCCAGGTGTAACCCAAAAAGCAATAATAACAATGCTACTATCAGGAGAGACCCCCTAATCACTAGTGGGATTAGCCCCTAAGCATCTCTGGAAAGGTCCCCCACACAACGCAAAGTGCAGAAAGCCAGTCAGTTCAAACTACCACGTGCTTTTTCTCAGCCCTCTATCCCCTGTCTGCTAGAAGCTGCCTTCAGGTCCCTGAACATCTCTCCCTGCCCCTGCAGACCACTGTGCACTGCTGTGGCCGCTGCCCACCATGCAGCATGCTCAGAGTAGGTCTCTAGGAAGACTTGCTTGACCCTTCTAAACTTATTCCTGTATATGTGTCTCCCTGTTGCTCTTCAGCTGCCTTGCAAGCAGGAACCATGGCTTGATGACCTTGCTCAGGCTTCTAGCTCCAGACTTTGATATGAGGCCAGCTGACAGTAGGTACTTAGGGAAGCAGCAGTGACTGTGTGAAAGAATAAGCAGATGGGAGAGATACCACATAACTGGAACAACACCTGTGCATGCCCCCCCACCTACCCAGAATGGAATTGGCCCTGTGGGGAGTCAGCAAGGACATTTATCACAAAAGATACATCCAGAGACTTGGCGCTTCATGTCTGTACCCTGACACAGACCTCTGGGGGGAGGGTTATGGTCCCTTGACTCATTCACCCACTGTCCCCTGAACTTGGCACCTACCTGTTCCTAATCCCTCTTACTAAAATTATGTC